>NC_059377.1:28581775-28895275 GCF_019703515.2 Myxocyprinus asiaticus | reverse complement strand
TTTCATCACAAGGGATGTCAGTGCTATGGGTTGAAAATGATTTTGATTGAGAGGTTTAGAAACTTTAGGAATGGATGGAATAATGGAAGACTTCCAGAGTGAGGCAAGATAGCATCCTTGTTAGTTTCACCATTGGTTCAGGGTGTCAGAATATTCTGTGGGAGCACAAGGAAAATTAGACCCCAAGACCCCCCTTAAACTATGAATGTATACAATATGTAAAATTTAAGAGAAAATGGGATAGGATGCCCCCTTAAAGTGCATTTACTGGTAAATTGTAACATTTAATTATGAGATTTGTATTTACAGGATGATGATGCATCATTCAATATATAATTACAAAATAAAAAATTGTGTAAACATGCTATCTTGCCCCACTATTGGGGTAACACAAGGTAGGGGCCTGGGCAAGAAGCCTCCTCTAAAGGATCTATAATGATCTGAAATAATTTCTATTAATGCAAAAGATGTAATCAAATATTTATGTAAAATGCATTTTGACAATGTAGTCTCAAATTGAATTACTGACCATTAAAAACCAGTATAACCAGTTAAAGAGATATCCATGAAAGGTAAGCATATTCTATATGTACTAGAAATACTTAATAAATAGTAAGCTTATTAAAAGTATAATTAATGTACAGTACATATTAAATGTTTTAATTGAAGGGATAACATATACTAATAGACTACACATTCTGAATGAATTCCACTCAATTAGCCTACAGGATATGATGAATAATGATGTTTCAAATGTACATCTAATTTACTAAATTATTGAATAAATTCTCAATTTCTTTGAGAAAACAATTAAAACATAACTTTTATTTACATCACTGGGCATCTATAGGTAAACTATATTTATATTAGTAGTTATAGGGGCTCCGAGCTGGGAAGTTTTTTTTTTTTTAACTTTTAGTGTAACTGATTTAAACAATCTTAACTCAAACATTCTGCAATAATTATGGTCAATATTTTAAATATGCTGTACAATTTGCTTGATACATGACATTACTCAAGTCACTAAGGGGAGGAGAAAAAAAAATTCTCACACCATGTTGTCCTCTAATTTTATTATTTTCATGAAAAGCAAACAGGCTGTATAGGAGTATAATTCAACTTCAGTTTAATGCAAATGTACAGTGCAAAGAAATCTACAAAGCTCAACCACACCCTACACACCTCAAAGCTTTACTTACACTGAAGTTAGTTATAAAGACAAACATTTCAGACAACAGAAAAGGGATATGCCATCCAAGACAAAATTTTCTTCAACCATCCGTCACAGCTAGTTCAGTGTGCAAAAGCTCCACATGCAATGCAGGAGGCAGCTGGGTACATGACATTTCAGTTAAGAAAACAAATATGTTAATAACATCAGAAACCATGTCATTTTACATTCTTATTCTAACATTTCTACTGAAAGTATCTGGAGTGACAATTCTTTAGTATACAACTAAGGTATACAGACAATTTGTCCTTATATAGTTCCTTAAACCTTAAGATTTAAATGCACTACTTTTTAAATTCTTCACTAAGTTACCATTCCTTTATCATTACCCAGCAGCCTCAGCCTACCTTCTTCTGGCAGTTTAATAAATAAAAATAATAAATAACCACAAAAACATCAATTGTAGGAATTATCCTACAAACATTGTTATTTCCAGCACATGGAATGTTTTTGCAAGGTAACATGCAACTTGCTTTATTTTTAAAAGCATGGTTTACCAAATTGTTGTTAAATTCCAATATTCCATTTACATTAGTTAAAATGTAGGAAAAATATCTCTTTCCCTCACACACCCACAAACACAACAAAATGATCTATTTCACAAATAAACAAAACAGAACAAAACAGTGTAAAGTAGTAAGCAATAAGATAGAACAGAGTCATGTTATGTAGTGATGGAGCCTGAAATACTGACCTTTGGAACAATTTATAGTAAAGACAACCTCACAACCACACCTTCCTCAGAAAAGAAACTACTAAATTATATCAATAGGCTATTTTACTTTATTTTTATCAGTGTTGTACTGTACTGTAGATAATACAATTGACTGAACATCCGTTTTTCGTCTTGGAGTGTAAATATTAGTGATGTTAAGTTGCAAAGCAGTAATGTTAGAAAATGCACACATTTGAGAGCTCAACAGCCATTCAGCTATTTAAGCCTAAAACTGGAGGGCTATGAACTTTATTTGACTATTTACAGCTGTATAATCAAATGTTTGAAGTAGTACCTGTTTTTGTCTGACATTCTTTGCTGTGTTAAGACTGCCATGCAGAGAAACTTCATATTGATTAGTGTTCATCACTCTGAAATGCAAATCTATTTTGATGCTTTGCTCATTGATGTTTTATTTTTACACTTTGAACATAACTATGCCACGTGCAAGGCTCAGAGAGGTGAGAGGTCAGGTGAAATTTCTGCCATGCTGTTTGCATGCAACTATTAAATAATTTTGCACAATATGATACATGTCCAGAACCACAGAAGCATTTTTACCAGGAAGCAAAAATGTGTGTTTAAGGAAACTACATTCATATGAGTGGTTAAATGAACTTTTAAAAACATGCCAATTGATTTTGCAATTGACACCATGTCCACAAAAAGGACATAGAGCCTATTTTCTGACCAGCCTGTGTACATATGTTAAATATAAGGAATGGTAGAAAGGAATAAATTAAAGGGTTAGTCCACCCAAAAATGAAAATTCTGACTGACATAATTTACATTCTGCCTAACATGTCCTTTTTTTTCCACAGAAGAAAGAAAATCACACAGTTTTGAGATGAGATGAGGTTGAGTAAGTGATAGCAGAATTTTCATTTTTGGCCGGATTATCTCTTTAAGACTCAAAAGAACATGAAGAAGGGTGATGAGAGGCGAGGTGATACACCATTGTGCAGAAAGGTGGACTGCACTTCCCTCTGATCACAGGGAGGGGGTGCACTTAATCCCTGGAACGACCCACAATGGCCAGAATGTAAAGGAAGATGTTGATGATGTCGGTGTAGAGGTTGAGGGCTGCAAAAACGTACTCCTCAGGGCTAATGGCCAACTTCTTGTTGCCAAGTAGAAGCTGGGTGTCCACAGCCAGGAACTGTAAAAGAACAAACAAGCACTGAGTGTCAGAGTCATGTTGTGCTTTGGGGGAATAAGGCAAGTGCAATTGTTTATTCATAGGGTTGAATCTGATATTACTGTTTCTTTTTACCTTTGTATCTCGGAGAAATCATCATGCTTTTTTACTAGTACGCAACCACATAACAACCTCTTAGAACACCCTAGCAACTGCTTTAGTAGACACTAAATAACACTCTGGATACCTTAGCAAGCAGGTAGCAAAGCCCGGACAATCACCCACAACACTCTAGCATTGTGGCAACGGGTTTTGCATTGGCAAACACACCTCACATTTTCTTCAGACAATGCAAAAACCTAGTTTAAATACATCATCATATGGTCAAAAATCCTTTTCACCTTACAATAAAGCCCAAATCAATTTGCTGGGTTTGTATCCTACTAACTGTGCTACTTACATCCTTTCCCTGTTACATCACAATTTCCCTAAGGCTTTCACTAAGAACTTTTGCTTTCATTACCTGATGTTCCAACAATTGCTGACATTAGACCAAACCTTTAAGCTGACCTCACTGCCCCAAAAGACTTGTTATGCCTTATATAGTCTGTTAGACTGGAAAATTGAAGACTTAAAAAACAGGCTTGATGACCTAGTTTGTGCAAGACAGATGGTAAAACGCTATATAAACTCAGAAAAAAGAAACGTCCCTTTTTCAGGACACTGTATTTTAAAAGATAATTTTGTAAAAATCCAAATAACTTTACAGATCTTTATTGTAAAGGGTTTAAACAATGTTTTCCATGCTTGTTCATTGAACCATAAACAATTAATGAACATGCACCTGTGGAACGGTCGTTAAGACACTAACAGCTTACAGACGGTTGGCAATTAGGGTCACAGTTATAAAAACTTAGGACACTAAAGAGACCTTTCTACTGACTCTGAAAAACACCAAAAGAAAGATGCCTAGGGTCCCTGTTCATCTGCGTGAACATGCCTTAGGCATGCTGCATTGAGGCATGAGGACTGCAGATGTGGCCAGGGCAATAAACTGCAATGTCCGTACTGTGAGACAGTGCTACAGGGAGACAGGAAGGACAGCTGATCGTCCTCGCAGTGGCAGACCATGTGTAACAACACCTGCACAGGATCGGTACATCCGAATATCACACCTGCGGGACAGTTACAGGTTGGCAACAACAACTGGTGCAGTCCATGAGGAGGAGATGCGCTGCAGTACTTAATGCAGCTGGCGGCCACACCAGATACTGACTGTTACTTTTGAACCCCCCTTTGTTCAGGGACACATTATTCCATTTCTGTTAGTCACATGTCTGTGAAACTTGTTCAGTTTATGTCTTAGTTGTTGAATCTTTTTATGTTCATACAAATATTTACACGTTAAGTTTGCTGAAAATAAAAGCAGTTGAAATTGAGAGGACGTTTCTTTTTTGCTGAGTTTATATACCTCATAACAAAAACATGAGAAAATACATTTGCAGGTTGCTTTCACATAAAGTGTAAAACTGTGGTGCTATCAAAAAATTCCTGTTTGTTGGAGTGGCCCATTCAGCTTGACACATCAACAGTAGCCTGACCAATGATGTGAGTCTGACCATAGATTGCGGATGACATGACGGTGGTAGGTCTGATCACTGACAATGATGAAACAGCCTACAGAGAGGAGGTGCACACTCTGACACACTGGTGTCAGCAGCACAACCTCTCCCTCAATTTCAGTAAGACAAAGGAGCTTGTGGTGGACTTCAGAAGAAAAGACAGAGAACACAGTCCCATCACCATCAATGGAGCACCAGTGGAGAGAGTCAGCAGCTTCAAGTTCCTGGGTGTCCACATCACTGAGGAACTCACATGGTCCATCCACACTGAAGTCGTTGTGAAGAAGGCTCATCAGCGCCTCTTCTCGGCTGAGGAAGTTTGGAATGAACTGCCACATCCTCACACGGTTCTACACCAGCACTGTAGAGAGCATCCTGACTGGCTGCATCTCCGCCTGGTACGGCAATAGCACAGCCCACAACCGCAAAGCACTGCAAAGGGTGGTAGGAACTGCCAGACACATCTTCGGAGGTGAGCTTCCCTCCCTCCAGGACATATATACCAGGCGGTGTGTGAAAAAGCTCGGAGGATCATCAGAGACTCCAGCCACCCGAGCCATGGGCTGTTCTCACTGCTACCATCAGGCAGGCGATATCACAGCATCAGGACCCGCACCAGCCGACTCCATGATAGCTTCTTCCCCCAAGCAATCAGACTTTTGAACTCTTGATCTCCCACGTTCAAAATACATCAGCACTGCACTTTATTACTCTTACTCTTATATCTCACACCGGACTGTCATAAATTATATTATTATTATATTATATTCTCTCTTAACAACTTACTATCAACCGACAGCTGAATGTCAATACAGTACAATACAACCTACTGTACATTCTATATATACTTTTTTTTTACTGAATAATGTGTATCTAGATTGTGTGTATTGTATACTGTACAGTGTATGTTATTATTTGAATATTGTGTTGTGTGTAATTATGTGTATATTAGACTTTAAATTGCGTTGTGTTAATTTGATGTTATTGTAAATTGGTATATGTCTCATCACTGTCACGACTGCTATATTGATTGGAACTGCACCCAAGAATTTCACACACCATTGCACTTGTGTATATGGCTGTGTGACAATAAATGTGATTTGATTTGATTTTGATTTTGAGTTTGGGGTGGGACAATCTGTTTGTTCAACCGATGGATGATGGTGATGGGAATGGGGGTGGGGGGTGGGGTGGGGGGTTGCCAATCCTGTTAATTAGAAGGGGGGGGTTGACATACTTTTGGCCATATAGGAGTTCAATTAGCCACTACTTACACAGGTGAAGAGCAGGGCCCCAAGCGAGGCGTAGACGATGTGCAGAATTTTGTTACGAATGAAGATGCAAAGGATTGAGGCGAGGAGCAGGACGATCAGACAGACAAAAAGTACGCCCCGGCAGGAAGTAAAGTCATATTTACTCTGTTTTTGGAGGAGAAGAGAATAACAACCATCAGTGGTGGTAATTGCACACAAAAGATGAATAAATAAAACACCTGCCCATTTCCAAAGCTCTGAAATATCATTAAAGGAATTCTCCATATAACGACAGTAATATTTCTAAAGAGCTGTTAGCTCGGTAGTAACAGCTTCAAGTGAAGAAGTAGTGAGCAAACAAACCTGCAGTGAGAAGAGCACAACTGTGAAGCAGACAACCGCAGTGATGCCCACTGCCATGATGACCGCATCTGTATCATAGAAGCTGGCAATCATGCCAACCATGTAGGACAGACTCAGGGTCAGGATTGACTGAGAAAAATAAAAGATGGGTCAATCAATAAGCATTACATTATATGCAAACAACTATATACTTGGCTACTTTTTTATCTATGAAGTTGAAATAGTTTAAAAATGGCATTCAAAATTATTGTGCATATTTTTTGAGGTAAATATTGTGGGTTGTACCAGCGCCACCAGATTCCACGGATGCTTGCGGCGAAACTCTCCACAGCAGCTGAGAACAATAAGAGACACAAAGAAGATCGCGTAGGACACATAGTACGTCCACTGATTTCTCCGTACAAACACTTTGACGTCGGTCGCAAAGGTGAAAATGGCAACAAAAGAGAAGGTGACCGTCAGCTGAACAGTCAGAACCAAAAATACCTGAAAACAGAGGGTTTTTTTTTTATTAACACACTATACTGCTACATATACTTCTTTATATACATATTTGAAGAGGCCTTTTGCACCGGTAAGTTACACTGCTACAATAAAATGTGTTTAGTATTATTTATTGTTATCTACTGTATATACAGTATGGTACAGCCAGATAAATGTATGTTAAAGGTGTATTAAGTAATTTTTATAATAAAAAAAAAAAAAAAAATTCACCTAAACAAATGAATAGTCCTTCAAAAATGAATAGAATATTTGTCCACAAATATCTTTAAAATATTCTAAACTTACATTAGATGAAGATATTGAAGGTACCACTACACTGTATTCTTGTTCATTTCTCCTGTTTTACTAGACTCTTTCTACTAAACAATTTCCATCAAAATATATCAATGCTCAACATGATCCTGTCCCTCTTACCTTTCTAATAAAGGCCTGTCGGATACTCTTATCTTCCCAGTTAGAGTTGGCAAACTCGTCATTGCCATAGTAAGAGGGAGGGACATCTCCACCATGGTATCCAGGGCTATCCATAGAAGCTGCCAAAGAACACAAATAGTCATAAATACATTATATGATGGTAAAATGTTATGTATGATGGACTGTACAACTACTAGAGAGACCTTCCAGCACTCCAATGTATTCCTGCTAAAGGGACAGTACATCCAAAAATCAAAATGTATTCCCCATCACTCACATTGTCTCAAACCCATATGACTTTCTTTCCTCTGTGGAACACAAAAAGAGATGTTAGGCAGTGTATTAGTCTCAGTCACCATTCATTTTCAATGCATCTTTTTTCCATACAATGAAAGTGAATGATGACAAAGGCTAACGTTCTGCCTAACATCTTCTTTTGGGTTCCAAGGAAGACAGGAAGTCATACAGGTTTGAAACAACATTCATTTTTGAGTGAACTATCTGAAGCTTTTTGAAGCAAGAAATTCAACTGAAAATTAGACAAAAAGACATTGGCGCAATTGAAATAAAAAAGGGACAATAAATCTCTGGATTTGTAGTGATGGATTATAAAAATAAATCAATATTTTAAAAAGTTTATGGCAAATTTTTCAGATGTGTACAAATGTTAAAATAGTTTCAGAGTGTAGGGAGCCATAATTGAGTGTACCGACTTTCATGTAATTATGTAATTCGCAGTGCTTCGTTGGAGAGGGCGGTCGCTACAGAGTTCTTTTGTGCACAACTTCTTGTTTCCGCAGTAACAGCAACTTCTCCGATTAGTGGATCTCTCTTCAGGATTCATGGGTTGTGTAGTTCCCCACCAAAAAACAATGTAAAAAAAAAAAAAAAGGCTAAAAATCTCACTACCTTGTGGCTTCTCGTTAGTGTCGAGAAACCCCCCCAGTTCATCAACAGTCATTCACACCTCAGACTTTTAATAAAGAAGGGTCACGAAATGGGCATGAAAAGAGGTATAAAGGGTGGCGTATAAGGGGGGAGGACGGGAGGGGATCAAGTACAATAACTCGCTCACGACAGAGATGGCTGAACATCAAATTTTAGAGGAAACAAAAGCAAAGAGTTTAAGGTCACTTTGCTGTATATTAATCATGGGACAAAAGTATGAACGTGTGAAGAGTGAAGATAATAAAACAGTTTGCAATTTAAAGATTCAAATATTTAGTTCAAACTTTTGAGAATGAAGTGAAAGCAGGCATTGCCACTAGGGTTGGGTATTGATACAGATTTCCCAATTCGATTCCAATTCACAAGCTCTCGATTTGGATTTTGTTTAGATATCAATTCAAATGGGTATATTTCAGTTATAACGTCCCTACTGCTACATATGAAAGAAATTCTCTCCCAGCTAATGCTGTTAATTATACAGGGGGCATTCTAACTAAGTACATTATTAAATTATTAATTTTACTTAATTATATTTTATTAATTTTTCATCATTTTGGTCACATTTTGGCTTTTTAAAAAGGAACAAATTCATGTATTCAATCAATAAATAAGATATTAGATTACATATTATTTTTTGTTACATGTTTATTGTTTAATTGCATAATTTGTAATATTTAGAAGTATTTACATTGATTTGTTGAACACGTGCCAAAACCGGTACCGTCTTTTTAAGGAAACCAGCATTTCTGTAAAGAGCATCTGTACATTTTAACGAGAGATTCTCGAATGGCTTTATCTCATCTGTGCCATGCAAGATCAGAATTAAAGGTTTATTTTTTGTAACTGACTGTAGAGAACAGAAAGGGTATTAAGAGAGACATTATTCAATGACAAATGGGTCACATGGATCTTGTCTTTGGACAAGCATTACACGGTATAAATGTTACTCTCAACACGCAGTAAAAGGATCTTGCTTCTGAATACACCACCACTGTACTACACAATTACTGGTGAGTGAAATGTCAACATTTACCAACCAGTTGCCAAATATATACATTTAAGTCGCATAGCATGAGATTTGGTTGTAAATTTCCTTTCACTGTAGTGGAGGGTTGAGCAAAGAGTAAAAGAACAATCTTCGAATCAATCTAAGAATCGATATCGAGATCGTTCAAATGAAGATCGCGATGCATCGTAAAATTTATATTTTTACCCACCCCTAATATCTACCAAAACCAGGACTGCTTAGAAACTTGTTATAAATTCATAGATATTTATTCTTACAAAGGAATGTTTTGGGTTTAACACACAAAAAAAGTCCACTCTCATATCTGGGCCTGGAACTAGTGCCCGACCGATATATTGGTCGGCCGATATTATCGGCTGATATTAGCCTTTCACCGATATATTGGTATCGGCGTATATTTTACTGATATGCGGCAATACGAAAACTTTTTTCAGAAAATATAATGCAGAAAACAATGCTTTAGAATTGGTGTCATAGCGTAGTTTGTCCAGCAGAGCACACTCCGACTCCATTGTTTACAGAGCTGACTCTGAGCTGACAGTGGCTCTGCAGACAGGGCGGAGTTGAGCTGTGTGTCAGTAAGTTAACTAGTTTGTGAAATACATACTGGAAACTTAATAAACAATGACCCCATCATTTTTCCTTTTCAATATAACTAATATAACATTAACCTTGTCTCTGACAACCATGTCACTCATGTCTTTTTGCTGTTAGCCAGCTATAGTTTGTCAGCGCAGTAAGTAATGTAGCAGATTGAAAGGTAAACATCAGAGCATCTTTTTGCAGCTCAACAGACAACGGTGCGGTGGTGGATTGTGTGTGGTGAGTGTTGATTTCATGCTACGTTGTTACCTAGTTGGTGAGACACAATGCTGGAAAGTAAAATAAACAACGTCCGTCTTTTACTCTCCGTGACAACGAGCTTATAGCTAACTAGCTAAGCACGTAGCTACTTTCATTGTTGTCAGCTGAGTGGAAGCTAATGTGTAAACATGTATTCACCAAACTGCTTTGTTCAGGATTTACAGTTTTGTACTCCCATCAACTGAACAATTCCAGTCATTGCATTTATAAAATGTAATATTTAAAAGTCTGGTTTTCCACTGTTGAAAGTTCCCCTGAACTTGTATAGCAGAATACGGTGTAACACCGTATGTTTATCTCGACTCGGCAGTATTAATATAGTCAGCATTTGACTGACGCTAAACAGTAATACTGATGTTTATTTAGCTATTTATTTTATATTTATTTATTCTTTATTTTAATGGTCAGCATTTGACTGATACTAAACAGTACTGATGTTTATATAGCTATTTATTTTATTTTTATTTATTCTTTATTTAAATGGTCAGCAATTGACTTATACTAAACATACAGTACTGATGTTTATTAAGCTATTTATTGTATTTTTATTTATTTATTTTCTCAGTGTTCATTTCTAGAATTTGTTGACAATGTATAATAATAATATCAAATATTCTTTGATAAAAATATTTAAGAAAGCAGCCTTCTGAGTACCTTTGCATAGTCATATCTGTGCAAAATCGGTGAACAATCCACATAGAAAAGGTCTGTTTTCATTCCAGCTCAAAAATTATATATATATCGGCCACCATATCGGTAATCGGCGAACTTTCCCTCTCTAAAATCGGTATCGTCTCAAAAATCCCATATCGGTCGGGCTCTACCTGGAACCACTGTCACATCCGTGTGTGATTTTGAATTCTCTGCTGTAATGCGAACTTATGCATGAGGCAGTGCAGTGATTGGATGGAAGCGTTCCTTCTCATGAATAATGTGGAGAAACACTCAAAAACGAATGACGTATTAGCGTACTCAACTACCAAACACAATTTAGAATTTACGCGTATACCTAAGAATTTATGACATTGCTTCAAGTTTCATTTTTAAACTGGAAGAACGAAATGGCTCTAAAAATAATAATAATAATAATAATAAAAAATAACCACTTTACCTTTAACAATAAACATAATGAGTTCTGAAGTAGTTTTCAATTGTGTGCAACCTGTACATACTTGTTAACATCTCAAAAAATGGGGTTTCATGACCCTTTAAAAATCAATTTCTCAATGGAAAAATTGGATTTTTACTTCCATTACCAGACTCTTGTGATCTACTCTTAGTAACAAAAACACCTCTAATATCGTCTCATAAAGTTAAATTACTGTACTTACCATTTGGATCTACAGCGAAGCCCGGTTGGACAGGGCCCTGTTGATAGGGGCCCTGGGGGTATGGCCCCTGTGGGTATGGCATCTGTGGGTATGGCATCTGTGGGTACGGTCCAGGGCCGAAGCCTGGTGCTGCAGGTTGGCCATAACCAGGCTGACCATAAGCAGGCTGACCATAAGCAGGCTGACCGTAGGAGTCTGGTGCTGCATATGGAGGTGCCCCTGGGCTCTGGGAGTAGTTAGGCGGGGGCATCCCAAACGCATCAGTTTTGGGCGGCCCATAGACGCTGTTGTGAAGGGGGTTGTTCTCCCCCATCATAGGGTAGACTGGCTTGTCCTGGGACATGTCTCTTTCCCTGAAATTGACAAGAAAACAGAAAAGTTAAAATTTATATAAAGATTATAAAAAAAGACCTAAGAAGTATAGCAAATATGTTCAGCTGTGATGGGGAATAACTAAAAGTAGCTATGCTAATTTAACTGCATTTTTCAGTAGGGTGACAGTAGCTCAGCTGTGATGAGCTATTTTTTCACCATTAAGTGATGGTGTAGTGTGATAAGTAGACATTACATTACAGTTTTTTACACCACATTGTATTGCGCAAAAGTAAGCTGGGGCTATAATAAAAAAACTCTCTCCTAGAATGTCCTCTAAGACAAGTATTTTAAAAAGTAATTTGGTTCAGATGGTTGGTTGTAATGAAGCTTTAAAATAAAAAATAATTCCTTTAAGTCACCACTCAATAGCACACTAATTTTAAAATTAATATTTAGCTAAACTGCTGTTTTTATGTTTATAAATCAGTTACATAATTAGGGTGTTTTGTAGTATTGTAAGTTCAATTTAGTGTAGATTTATGCAATATAAATACTGTTAAATGTTACAATCTGATATTTCTTAATATTATACTAGAACACTAAAATGTTACATAATAAAAAAAAAAGAAAAAAAAAAAGCTTTTGCCGCCTTAAATAGTTTCAATGTAATGTGTTACTTTTGTTAGTCATTTTGTAGTTTTATTTGTTGAATTTAGTGTTCATTTATGTGTTCAAATCACCCCAATTAAGATTACATTTGTGCCAGATGAATACTTTCAAAATAAACTATACAATATGATATTATCTAATATTTTACTATAACACAGATGACAGATGTTGTATAATTGAAAATATATCACCACCCTAAATAGTTTCAATGTACTGTACTTGCTACATTTTGTTAGTGACTTGCAGTACAGCTAACTACTTTTTAAAACATTATAGCTTGACTGTATGTAAACCACTGTGAAACTGTTGCATGCCAAGCTACAATCAACTATTATATTATAATCAAGTATCTTCTCCAACACTGATATACAGAAGGTACACCAGCTAAAATGACTAAACCTACAGTGAGCTGAGAGACCATGTAAATATTTCCAGTTGCACTCAATCCACTGCAGGAAAGATAATCTCTGCTTGTAATGATCTGATCAAAACTACTCCAAGACTGGCCGTCAATGAACAATCCGCACTGTTTACTTAATGATTCAGTTCAGTCAACTGACTACGGGTCAACTAGAAGGCAAAAGCCAGAAGTCAGTGGCAATTATGACTGAATACTAAGAATAAACAACACCTCAAAAACCTGCAACCCGTTGGCAAACCACAACCATCCGTGGGTTTAGGAAGTTATTTGGTAGCGCACTGCACACGTGTTGCATGTGGATTGTAGTTTCTCATTTAAAAAGTGAGGAGGCAGAGGATATATGAAAGTACTTAAACCTCTTCCCAGTGACCCAGGCCTCCCAACTAAGGTTTCTGAGAGAGAGAGAGGGGTGGCACATTATAAAAAGGATAGTTCTGACAGCAAATTCTGATAGGACAAGCACTATAACACACATCCTCTCTTGGCTTATTACTTAAGTGAAAGAGTAGTCTAATCAATGTTTCCAAACTGCAAACAAAATGAAGAAAAACATAAAAAGACAAAGTATTCCAAAATATACAGTACTGTGCAAAAGTTTTAGGCACTTGTGAAAAATGTTGCATAGTGAGGATGTCTTCAAAAATAATGACAAATAATTTTCATTTATCACTTAATGTCATACAAAGTCCAGTAAACATAAAAAAAGCTAAATCAATATTCGGTGTGACCACCTTTGCCTTTAAAACAGCACCAATTCTCCTAGGTACACCTGGACACAGTTTTTCTTGGTTGTTGGCAGATAGGATGTTCCAAGATTCTTGGAGAATTCGCCACAGTTCTTCTATATATTTAGGCTGTCTCAATGTCTCTCTTTATGTAATCTCAGACTAACTCAGTGTTCAGTCGGGGGCTCTGTGGGGGCCATGACATCTGTTGCAGGGCTCCCTGTTCTTCTATTCTAATCTTTTCTATTTGCAAAAGTAATGTTTGGGAGTCTAACATTTATATTTCCTATTGACACACTAAAGCTGAAGATATAAATAACCATCTTAAGACAAATGCTTTTGTGAAACACCTTATGTGCCCAAGACTTTTGCACTGTACTGTAGGTTAATCGGTCAGCTGACATACTTAAATAATTTTCTCTCTACTATTTTCAAATAAGGTGCCATTATGAAAACTTACTCTCTTCACCGAATAAACAGCAGTTATGCAACATTGTCCCATTTACTCTGGATGCCAAATCCCATGTGATCTGATCTCAGCTCAGCGGTCTGTCCAGCATTAATGACCGGGTTATATTCAACAGCTTGTTTTCCACTGTCCTCCTTCAGAGCAGCAAGGATTAAAGCAATTTCACCTCATTTCACTTTGACAAATGTATTTTTGAATTTGGGATGCCATCTTTGAACACTAAACTATTATTTTCTATATTGAGTGATTATATTTTTGGGAAAACACCAGCTAACCTCAATAATGATCTATTAGTGCTTAATTTTGTCAAAGTTCCTTTAAGGCAAGTCAGGTCGGCCATTTTCGCAACTATTTCATCAGCTATTTTTTAGTCATACAAGTACAGTTCCCATCTGCTTGAATGAGAAAGGCAGAAACTGTTTCTCAATATTGTATTTCTCTGAAATGGCATATTTCAAATCAGAAATATGACAATAATGGTATCATAAACAGTTTCTTTAGCCAAATCACAGAAAAAAAAGAAGAAAAAAAAAAGATATTTTTCAGGCAGGTCCAGCTAATATGCATGCAGGAAATCTATTCAGCCACCATATTGAGACCTTATTCACAGTAGCGCCATATTTGATTTTTGCCATGTATGAAAACATGGCTGTGAGAGATAAATGTACAGTCTCAAAGCATGCACGGTATAAAGCTGTATAAAGCTCCAAGATCACGTGAACTTTTCCGCAACTTGTTTTACGGAGATTTTTGTCTATAGAATTTTCGTCAGTGGAAAGATCCAAAACACTATAAAAAACAGCACAACCCATTGAAGAGACCGTAAGTCTATGCCTCACTGCCTCAAAAATTAAAGATGGTGCTACTGTAAATCAGGTCCATTGTGATGCCTCTATCAAAGAAGTGATTTGTTCTTTTTTTTAATAGCTTTGTAAGGCAGTACAATTTCTCCCATTCTTATATGAGTGGGCCATCTCATAATGTCTTTGATTCTGTCTATTCCATTAATGTCACCCAGTCTGTGTATCTCTCATTCTGAAAACACTAACCAAATTAATTAAGGGCTCAATATGTGGATACGGTCTGTACTGCTATTGACTGCTATTATATCAAAGCACTTCTGATTTGCAGGACAGAATGAGTCATGTTTTTAAAGCTGTTTTTTTTAGACATGTAATATTGTCCTGGCTAATTCCAGGGAACTTTATTTTAGCACGGCAGGAGGGTTTTCCCACATGTTGACATCATTTACTTATGAATTAGCAGCCTGATCTCATTATTATACTTAGCTATTTGTACATTAATATTTGCAACATTGAAACATACATTTTTGTATATTTGGATAGACACTGAAATGTTCAATATGTACATTTTAAAAGCATTTAAAATGTAACCATATGTACATATTAACAGCTTTAGAAATTTAATTAACGAATTCATTATAGCTACACAGTTTTTGAATCCACAAAACGATTATAAATATTTTTGTATAAATTATTTATTATATATTTATACTACATAAATATATTTAAACATTTTTATAGATATTTTAGATCTCTTAACCCTGCCCCGTCCCCTACACATAACCACTATTCAAAATTATAAGAAAACGTAACAGGCAGATTACTGTACAGTGACAATTTTTGTTACAATATACTAATTTATATAAATATATTAGAGCCGCTAATCTCACCCCTACCCCTAAACCTATCCTTAACCATTTCTTTACCATATTAAAAAATTTAACAGGCAGATAAACTTAATCACAATAATTTATTCCGAAAAATGGCAAAATTGAGAACAAAAGTAGTCCAAAGGACTATGCGCTGCATCCGATGTGCTCCCTGACAGCATATAATAGCTTTGTGTGAGGTAGAGAGTGGAACTTAAGTTATTAGCCTAATCGCTGAAAATCTTCTCCTGATCCACTCTGTGAAGGCACTGTTAAATCTCATTCAAAAGAATACTTCAAGAAATATGGCAAGTCGCAAACGGTCACAAGACACTTGAGAGCCAATGTGCGTTTGACATCACTGCCATAAAACCTGTGACTTAACGCTTTTTGAATCTGCGATTTTTAAATCATCATCAGTGTGTGAGTTGGTGGTTATGGGTGTTATGGGCACTATGGCAGATGGAGATGGAGATCGTTGAATAAAAAGTTTTGGGTATACTCCTCACATAGGGCTATTTGAAGACTTGTATTATAGCAAACAAATAAAATGGATTTGTTTCATGATTGTTTTATGGTGCTTTTGTGGTTTCATTTATTTACTTCTTTTTTAAGCCACAGCATATTCTGAAAACTTATTTTGTGTCCCATGGCAAACAAAATAAAAATTAAGTAAACATACTCAGGTCATTTAGGCGTTGTGGCTAGACAACTCTTTTAAAATAAAATAAATTCAAAATGAAGGATCCAATGCACATTAATGAATGAGGTTTCTTTGAGAAAGTCAAGTCATTTATACAATTGATTTAAGGGTGAATTTTCAGCCTATGAGAAACCTTGTGACAATCATGTTGATCTGCTGACTGTAAACTTGAGTCACACATTAATGTGCAGAAAAATGAGACAATCATCCAATGACATTAAAAAAACCTTAGTATGAGCTATACAGCTTAAATTTCCAGGGGTCAGGCATAACAAAAGCTAAACCAAACCAAGTCATCATTAATCTAAATGGGATCTCAATGTCTACATGCAAGAATTCAGAATAAGAAGAGAACCTGCAAATACTGTATATAGCATCAACAATAAAACTAAGCATTGATCTAGAGCTATGACAAATGCCAATATGCCTATAATTGTATCTAAAGGTAATTTCATTATAATCACAAGTAAGCCTTTTATTTTATTCCGGAATGGTTAAACTTTGGCCAGTGTTTAAGTTTATAGTGGTAATAAAACTTTGTGTCAGAGGAAAAATGCAATGTAAGAGAGCAAACAGGATTGGCTCATAGAAGACACTTGCTGTCCAAACTGGCGAGTAGTTTGGTTTATGACGGGTTACTCAAGGACAGAAATCCTCTTAGGAGATGGTGGATAAAGCAAGAGACACTTTACTTGGCTACGGCTGATTGTGGTTCACAGGGGGAATTATGGGAAGGGAGTACTACTTCAATGAGCCTACTAAAACACCCATAATTTACACAAGGCAAGTGTCTCAGAGCATTAGTGAATAGGGTTACAAAACTATAAGCTAATCTGGACCGACACTTAGGGAAAGCAATTTAATCAAAACATGTTTGCTTTCTTGTCTGCTAACGTTTATGTAATGTCACTCTCCCTAATGTTAAAGGTTTCCACATTTTAAGTTAGCCTCATGTTGTTTGGCCCAATTTTGAAGACTCTGGGGCAATTTAGTGCATCTTACAACGTTATCCATAAAATAAAAGTTAATTTAGAATATAATTAAATATATACTGTATAGAAATTAAAAACAAATTAATATAGGTGCAGGCATTTCTGAAAATACCCCATACCTTGTGCAAGATGATTTTGGGCAACTTATATTAAAATCAATGTATTAAAACCTAAACTACAGCAATTACTTTAATTTATTTGAATTTCATTCCACTTTAATCCTACTACCTTACATATATTTTTTAATACAATTCTGCATCTTATTAGCTATTTCATTTCAAGTTCAATTAAAATTCAGGAATTGCACTGAAATTTTACATTTAAAAGAGGGAGAGAGAGAGAGAGAGAGAGAGAGAGAGAGAGAGAGATAGGAGGTGATCATACGGAGACCAAAAAGGGAAAGAAATAGCACAAACTTAGCTCTTGTTTATTCCACTGCATTGTAATGCTTATTGCTTCTGACTGTTATTTCAACGGGGTGCTCAAGTTTTATTTTAAGAGCACCAGGGGTCATATTACAGAAACATCCAAACTCTAGAATCATATCCCATCTGTTTAGTAACCATAGTTATTTCAATAAAGACCTCAGATCTTAACTGAAAAGTTTTTGTAATATTGCCCCTGAAACTAGTCACTGCAGATGTCAAATTGCCGTCATTGTGGTAAATATCTCTAAAAAATATGTAGCTCCACATATATTCCATGATTTTCAAATAAAATATGCCTGAACATTAAATCAAGTTCAAATTGGTCCCAGCTGAAACCGGTCAATTTCAATAAGAATTTCTGATTTCTCTGAAGCCCTCAGAAAGTTCCACAGCACATGTATCTCTCTTATTGTCAAGTATGAGAGTCATTCTAATCTAATAATTATTTCCATTGATATATCGGCCATTCTGTAATCCGAGAACCCATATCAAATTCGCCACATGGCAGAATTATTTTTTTTAAAGAGATCACCTTATAATTTTCAAAAGCATTTTCCAAATGTTCATGGAAGAAACCAATTCCATCTTTAAATACTAATCTCCACATGAGCATTTTATTTCCATTCAAATGAAGAGAATCAAGAAGTTAAACCTCATAACCTTGTTCCAAAATTGTGGAGAAATGTGCTTTTCCTCTTAAAGGTACAGTCTGGTATAAATAGAAGTTAAGCTCAATTAACAGCATTTGTGGCTTTAAAAAAAGCAAAAATCTGAGTTAACGTTGGGTCCAATCCGTAAACGTTAAAAATACTCACTGTTGAGAGTGGTGACGCCATGCGAAGGGCAGACATGTGAGAGACAGCTCTGTGCACTTTGCTTATTTTTTTAATTATTTCATGATATAATCCAGTAAAATTCGATACACCCAGTTACACATTTGCTGTTTGAAGTAAACATGGCAAAGAAGTCAAAATCCTCAGGCTCTGGAGACATTAAAAGTCACTTACGGGTTCAAGATGAAAGCCCAGACAGGCCTGTGGACAGGGGACTCGATTTGGATGGCGCGGAGGGAGAAGGAATCCAGCGTCAACTGTCCAACATGTCAGTGATGTTGACGAAGGTACTTGAGGACTTGGAGGATCTTGCTGTAATACGTTGATCGATTACGTCGATGGAAAATCTTAATCACAAGAGTGACAAATGTTGAGAGACGAATCGATTATTTGGAGTCATCAGAGAGGAATTAGCCGCTAATCCGCCCATGACCAAAGTTGATTTGAAACGTGTTCTTGAAAAGCTTGAAGATTTTGAGAATAGAAGCCGCAGGAATAACATTCGAATTGTGGGAATTCCTGAGCATGAGGAGGGCAGAGATATGGTGAAATTCCTAGATGAGCTTTTCCCCCGAGTCTGCTCGACATAACAGGCCACAAACTGGAAATCGAGCAAGCTCACAGAGTCCCGGCTTGCAGATCTGCTGAGGGAGACAGGCCCCGATCAATCCTGGCCAAATTTTTTAGATCATCCGATAAAGATCTCATGTTGCACCAGGCAAGGTCTTTGCGGACTCGACAAGAGTGAAACGCGATAGGTTCAAGGAATGCAAGAAACTCTTACATCAGCGGAAGATCGCTTTTGCAATGATGTTCCCTGCCAAACTGAGAATAAACACCAAAGATGGCTGCAAAGTATTTACATGTCCCAATCAGGCAATGTCTTTTATAGAAACAATGGGTGAGTAACCATTGGGTGTTTTTCTTGTGAGTGGATTGACTCACTGTACATACTCTGGTTTTCGGAGGAAACTGGGTGCCATTTTTGTTTCTTTTTGCGTTGGCTCCGCCGAGCGGCTGGAGTTTGTTTTATTTTGTGGATTAACACTTTTCCTTAAAGAAACTTTTGCATTGACGGAAGATCACTTTTACAATGAAGTTCCCGACCAGATTGAGAAGACACTACAGATGACCGCAAAATATCTACATACCCACACAAAGGATGTCTTTTATAAAGTTGGCGGACTGTGTAAGTCATGAGATATACTTTTATGTGGCCTCCGAATTAATTGACTCTTGACCATCCGAGGAACCGGGATGCGTGTTTCGTTTCCTTTTGTGCTGGTTCCGCATAGCGGTTGGAGCATGTTTTGTTAAATAACATTACTTCGGGACAGTTATGGATGAATCTGTCAGTTCCTTGTGCTTATGCCTCCTGTTGGCTGGAGTATGATTTGTGGAGCATTTTCGTGAGACATTGGAATGTTTACATCATCTGCTGCACTCATCAGCTGGCTCACTGAAGATTCATTGTCTGACCGAGGAAACTGAATGGCTTTATATCGGCTGGAATTTGTTTTGTGAAGGAACACACCTTCGAGACAGTTCTGTGAATGAGTCTACATGTTCTCTGTGTTTATTCTGCCTATTGGCTGGGGTTTGTTTTACAAAATATTTGATGTTATGTAATTTTGCCTTACAAATTTGTGAGGCAAAATTGAGCAATCCGATGGCAAAGTTGTTGCGGAGGCTCTCGTAGGCGTACATGGACTCTTTGAGTTTAGAGGGACTGACGTCGGTTGGCGCTGTCGTGCGCGGGGTTAATGCGCACATCTTTCTTTTTTCTGTTTGTTTTGTTCGGGGGGAAGTTCGGGATTTTATTGTTGCATTAATGTTGAAATGTGGTCAAAAATTTTGTTTTTGGCACACAATTTATTTTTTCTATTATATAAAAATGCCAAATGTTAATGAGTGTACTCTCTCTCTCCACATGGAATGTGAATGGGTTGGGGCACCCCATAAAAAGGAAGGTTATTACGTTTCTTAAATGTAAGAAATATGATATAGTGTTTCTTCAAGAAACGCATCTTTCCCCGCAAGAAGCTGAAAAATTTGGGAAGATATGGGGTGGACATGTTTTCTTTAGTGCGGGCTCAAGTAAGAGCAAGGGAGTCATTATATTGGTAAATAAACATTTACAATTCAAATGTCTCAAACAGATTAAAGATAAATTAGGAAGAGTCATTATTGTTTTAGCAGAAATTCAGGGGCAAAGTCTGATTTTGGCTAATATTTACGCACCTAACGCTGATGATCAGGGCTTTCTTATAGATCTTGAAGGGATGTTGCAAACCGCTGGCACTCCTCGTGATATAATATTGGGAGGAGACTTTAATCTTTTGATGGACTCAGTCCTTGATCATAGTGAAGCAAAAATGTGTAAGTCCCCTAGAGCAACATTAACACTTCACAGGATGTGTAAAAATCTTGGTCTTACAGATATTTGGAGACTTTTGAACCCATCTGGTAGGGACTATACATTTTTTTCATCAGTCCATAAGACTTATTCTAGAATAGATTGTTTTTATTTCTAAGTCCCTCATTTCATCTGTTGTTGATTGCTCAGTGGGAAATATTTTAGTCTCGGATCATGCCCTGGTGAGTTTAGAGGTGTTGCCACATAGAGAAATCGAAATCAGCATCTTAATGTATTCCTTTTGCAAAATCCTGATTTCCAACAAATGTTAAAGACTGAAATCAATGTTTATGGTCCTCAGTATCCTCTGCGGGCATGGCTTGGGAGGTACTTAAGGCGGTTCTTAGGGGTCGGATCATACAGTATGCCTCATTCATCAAATAAATCCACGGCACGAGAACTCGTGGAGTTGGAAGGAAATATTAAAAGTGCAGAGGCAGAGCTGAAGCGCCGAATGTCATCTGATGGCCTCTGAGAATTGACCCGATTGAAATATAGATATAATACTATTTTGTCATGGAAAGTGGAGTTTTGGTTATTCAGGGCAAGACAGTCATACTTTGAGTTGGGGAACAAAGCAGGGAAGCTTTTGGCTAGATATATAAAGCAGAGAGAGTCTCTTTCTATCATTCCCTCAGTGAAATTTGCTGGTGGTGATATTTTTACCTCGGCCATTGATATTAATAATGCCTTTAAAGAGTTCTACCTTGATCTTTATAGTTCCACGTCTTCGTCTACTGATGAAGATATTAGAAACTTTGTGGAACCATTAGATCTTCCTAAACTAAAGACTGAGTAAAAAAACTCTCTTGATTCTGTGATAACCTTGGAGGAGCTTGACGAGGTAATTAAGTCCCTACCTACTGGCAAGGCTCCGGGGCTAGATTGTTTTGCCGCAGAATTTTTTAGATCCTATGCTACAGAACTGGCTCCACTTTTGTTAGAAGTTTATACTGAATCATTAAAGAATGGAAAGCTTCCCCCAACCATGACACAAGCCCTGATCGGTCTGATTCTTAAAAAGGACAAAGATCCAAATGAGTGTAAAAGTTACCGTCCAATCTCCCTGATCCAACTAGATGTAAAAATTGTGTCAAAAATTTTGGCTAACCGATTAAGTAAGGTTATGACAACTCTTATACATATAGATCAGGTGGGGTTTATTCGGGGCCGCAGTTCTTCTGATAACATCAGGCATCTCATCAATATCATGTGGTCTGTGGTGAATGATCAGTCTCCGGTCACTGCCATCTCATTTGATGCCGAAAAGGCATTTGATTTGGTAGAATGGGATTATCTTTTTAAGATTTTGGAAATGTATGGGTTCGGGAGTACATTTATTGGTTGGATTAAGTTACTTTATAGACACCCTGTAGCAACGGTACAAACAAATGGATTCATTTCAGATTATTTTACTCTGAATAGGGGCACTCGGCAGGGTTGCCCTCTTTCCCCATTATTGTTCTGTCTTGCCCTGGAACCATTAGCAGCCGCGATAAAGGAGGATGATTTTCCAGGGGTGATTGCGGGAGGTGTGGTGCATAAGCTTCTGCTTTACGCAGATGATATTTTATTATTCATCTCCAACCCCACTAGATCTATGCCTTGCCTCCACAAAATTATTAATTCCTTTTCCAAGTTCTCAGGATACAAAGTCAGTTGGTCTAAATCCGAAGCTTTGGCTTTGACAGCATATTGTCCAGTAATGGCCTTCCAGCCAGGCGCCCTCCAGTGGCCCAAACAGGGCATTAAGTATTTGGGAATTTAATTCCCAGCAAATTTGTCTGATTCAGTCAGTTAATACTGATCCCTTAATAAAAAGGTATTTGAATGATGTGGACAGGTGGGCTTCATTACACTTATTGATGATTAGGAAGGTTAATGTAATTAAAATGAATTGTATTCCAAAATTCAATCACCTGTTACAATCTCTCCCTATAGATGTCCCCCTCTCTTATTTCAAACAATTTAATAGCATAGCGAAGTCCTTCATTTGGAATGGTAAGCGTGCCAGGTTAAATTTCAATAAGTTACATAAGCTGATTGACAAAGGTGGGTTAGGTGTACCCAAGATTTTGTTTTATGATTATGCATTCGGTCTCAGACATTTGGCTCATTGGTCGCTTCCACCTGAGAGAGCCCCTCCCTGGTTTTGTATTGAAAAGGAAGCTCTTGCCCCTATCTCGCCTCTGCAAAGCCTTTCGATCAAATTAATCTGAGAAGTTAAGTCACACCCCATTATTTTTCATTTACACTCCATATGGAAAAAAGTGTCCAGAGTGTTTAATTCGGATATTTATTTAAACGTAGCCTCAAGCATATGGTAGAACCCTAAACTATGCATTAATAAGTCCCCTTTCTGTTGGTCAGATTGGATTGTGAGGGGGGTTAATACACTCAGTGACCTTTATGAGGGTGGAGTATTGAGATCTTTTGAAAAATTGGTTCAAAATTTTGGGATTCCCAGATCTCAATTTTATAAGTATTTACAGCTGTGCCACCTACTCTGCACCCCCCTAGTGCGGCAGATACTCTGGGAGTGGTGATTATTGCTTTTGGAAAAGGTCATGAGGCATCGGTGTATTACTCCCTGCTAATTCAGAGTCTGGGGGATGGAGCTTTAAATTCCCTCAAAAGATTATGGGAGGAAGATTTAAATTTGTTTTTGGAGGAGGGAGTGTGTGCTAGGATTCTTAAAAATGTCATGTCTGCATCTAGAGATGCAAGGGTGCGCCTTATGCAATTTAAGATTCTACATAGATTTTATTGGTCCCCTTCTAAATTGTATAGGCTTGGTCTTAAGGACACACCCACCTGCTGGTGATGCCATTCAGAAGATGGAGACACCACCCATGTTTTTTGGGGGTGTCATAAGATACAGGAGTTCTGGTTTAGGGTCTAAACATTTAAACTTTCGAGGTAAACATTGTTTTCATGCACTTTGTAATATGAATGTACTGTATAAACAGTAGCATTTATAATACTTAGAGTCTAAAAGAAAACAGAATTTACTCTCTTTGGATGGGCTACAGGGTCTACAATGTGCTGGCATGCATGCATGAGCATATAATGGCCAACAAAACAGGACATGAGCAAAATCAGATATGCTAGAGGACTGCAGGCTGGACATTTGCAATTGTCCATCAACTGAATGAATTACATAGTGTCATAAGAATTCGTCACAATACTACGTGGTGACGAACCAACAGTCTGGAAGTACATTTCTGGAAGTAAAAATCCCATTCAATGTTTCCATAGACTTATTGATTTTCAACGATAACTTGTAAACCTTTCAAGGCAGACCTACCTTGAGCTCTGAGGTTGTTCATCGATGGTATATGCTTCCGGTAAGTCAGCTGTCTGCGTTATTTCAACTTCATTGTTTAAAAGTTGTGTTTGTAACTGAATTCATGGTAAACAACTACATTACCCATGGTCCAGCAGAGAACTCTTCAATCAGAGAACCGTGGCCAACCAAACCCACAAAAACGTGCCTCGGCGTGACCGCCACTCCCACTGTAGGATGGCGTAATGAAGTCGGTCTCTCTTCACCTTTAAACTACATATATATATTTGTACATATCAGAATGTTTAGCAATTCATGTAAAATATATTGTTTCTATGCTTATAATCAACAACCTAAAATCAATAGTTTTATATATTCCCATCATTTTTTATTCAATTAAATCATTTTGCAATGCTTTATGGGATTGTAGTCCATGCCTTCTTAAAAGACAGTATGTACAAAGAATTGTACTTTTGTCTTTTTATCCAATTTTCACATAATTTTTTTTGCCTCAAAACAAAGTTTGTGATGTTGTATTCACCTTGGAGCTGACTGGTTTGGTTCATGACTAACAACTGTTTTATGGACGATTTTATGAAAAGTCTATGGAAAAAATAAATGGAAAAATACTTCTGGAAACCAGAAGGTAAAGTGGGCAATCAATGTTGCGCTCTATTAGTATGACTGAATTTGAACGAAAACGTACGACTTATACATCAACCAATCAGAATATGCTTCACGAACAGGTGTTTGGAATCCGGAAGTGTTGCTTTCTTCTGTATTACACATCAGGCCTATTAACATTAATATCATGGTCATGTTTACGCTCTGGGTAGGGTAAGGTCTAACACTTTATGGTTATGTTTAAGGATGGGGTTTGGGTTAGCAGTTAAAGTTACCAAAACACAGTTTTGGATTAACACGGAACAAACGCCAAATCAAGAACTACAAGGACACAAGGGAAGCGTCTCTCATTGGTGGGTGTATAACTCGTGATTTCATATAAATTAATTTGCCATATTGTACTATTGTGACAAATTCTCATGAGATCTGACCACCAACTCCTCACTCACAAGACAACATAAGTGTGATCTGTGTAAAAGCCTGTGCCGTAGGAGGACAGATCGCAAACACCCATTGTATGAAAAACTGTATTTTTATAAGATTTGTAGACCCTCATTAAAAAACAATGTACTTGGAAAAACAATGCCCAATGTACAAATGCCAGAAAACAAATAATCATGGTTTAAGCAAGGCTTGGGAAATGGACGCGAGTATTGAGCTGTACAATTTGCTGAGATGGGTAGAAAGGGATGATGAGTAGGCCTGAATGTTGTCCAGCAAAGGGGATTAGGATGTGACTTGGCAAATAGTGAGAACTGGAACATACATTTTCTGCCATAATGCATACTTTTTTTTTTTTTTTTTTATAGGAATGTCAACAAAACGCAACGTCATGCTGCGTTTTGGGACAGTAGTTACCAAAGCATTACTGTACATATTTAACACATGTAATTCAATTTCTTTTCTATTTTGTCTGCCTAACCATACATGCTGCACCAGTTCTTATAGGCTTGAAATAACAACCCATGACACATACGCATGTGTGATCTGCTATTCATGTGTGGTCAGCAGTCTGTCCTGAGAACTCTATCCATATTGTACGACTACAATAAGAGCGGTGTAGATCTGGAATGACCAGAGGCTCCAAAATTATCAACTGCAACAAATGCGTTAAACATGGCCAAAGAAACAATACATGTGAGCCATGATGTAAACAACATTTCTTCTGTTCAGTAACAAATTAAATAATTTAACTTAAGAGTATCAAGCCAAAAATCTAATAATGACAATATAAATAAGCATTCCGTTTGTTAAATTAAAACATAACCAGGAGACTACCCAAACATAACATGTAGGTTAATCTGTTGCTGATATAACTGGGTGGCCCGCTGCGTATGTCGTTAACATGATGTGACTCCATCACGTTTGTTATACCATATCTAATGTCTAATGTAATAGATTAAAAGGCAAAACCTGAAATGTCAGGAGAGATGTGCGATTAAATAGCTTGCTTGAAATACATACTCGCGACGCGAGAAAACATAAAGCTTATTGATTTGTCGCACCGAACAACACGAGCGCCATGTTCATCCACCTGCGTTATTAAATTTGCTTTGAAATTAACCAAAGAAAAGCTAGAAAATTAGATTGACTTACCCCTCAGGTTACACGGCGCACAGCAAAATACAACGTTTGTGTTTTAAACACTAGCGAAGGAAAATTCCGTGTTTGATGGCTTGTGTTGACGACGGTTGCGGTCCCGCTAGTTGCGAGTATGCTTGTCTGTCTGCTTTGATTTCTCAGCCCCGTGACTATTTTCAGAAGTCACGTGATACGAAAACAAATATATGTAAAAACGAGAAGCAAAAGCAGATTGTACCATTTCGCAGTAGCTAGAATGTTGTAAAAATATGTACATGGATGGATTATAGCCATTTTAGTGTTATAATATTATAGAAAATGTGCAAACCACTGTAATTTGTCTCCAGGTTCTCAGTGTCATCATCAATATATGAGGACATTTGTATAAAGTGGTTATTCAATGCTTTACATAACTCAAATTATCTAAACAAAACAAGAAACAATGGTGTACAGAAAAGTGAGCACATTTAATGTTTACAATGGTATAATTTAAAACAATATATACAAAATTAGGTTTGAAAAATTATTTAGTTTGAAATATTTTTAAATTCCCTCAAGCCCTTTACATTCTTTTTTTATTAATTTTTTTATTCAGTGCCACAAGAACAAGAGGTATTACACAGTCACATTATTTTAAACATAAAATTTGCCAGAATGTTTTTTTTTTTTTTTACATAAAATTCAGTGCTTTTTGATCATGCCCTTCACATTCTAAGAAATAATTACTTTGACTTTTACGTTTCTTAAAGGAATATTCCGGGTTCAATACAAGTTAAGCTCAATCGACATAATTTGTCGCATAATATTGATTACAACAAAAATAAATTCGACCCCTTCCTCTTTTTCTTAAAAAAAAAAAAAAAAAAGCACAAATCTGGGTAAACGTTAAAATACGTTTCAAAAGTACAGGTATAGCCACAAGACATAAACAATATAAGTGTTAACATGATTTTAGTGTTATAAAATCACTTACTGACCTTTTCTGTGTAAAGTTAAAGACAATTTTGAAACTTTGTTGCCATGACGGTGTAATGTCAACAAACAGTAAAACGACTGTAAAAATTACAATTTAAACAACTTTACAGCTCAAATAATACATGAGTTTTAACAGAAGAATACATGTAATGCTTTTATAAAATTATAAGCTTCACATTTCTGCCTTTAAACTCTCCAAAAATTGCCCTTATTCACGTCCATTGTAAGTACCTCACTGTAACTTAAATTTTTACTTTCTTTCAAGAATAGGAGGGATGGGGGAGTCACCTGATGCCATGTGAGGATCGGACGTGTGAACGGCGAGCTCTGTGTACTTTGCTAGTTTTAACACTTTTAATGACATAAACTGGTGAGATTCGATATACTCTGCTCCATAACTGTTCTAAGAGGACAATATGTCAAAGAATTCAAAATCCTCGGGCTCTGGAGACATTAAAAGACACTTACGTGCTCAAGTTGACGCCCCGAGCAGGCCGTGAGCCTGGGAGTCAATTTAGTCGGAGAAGTGCGGGAAATGCGGCGAGAGATGCTGAACAGGTCGGCAATGCTGACGAAGGTCATTGCTAACTTGGAAGATCTTGCTTGATATGTCGATCGATCACGGCTATGGAGGCGAAGTTCACTGAGGTGGTTACAAGAGTGGGGGATGTCAAGAAACGGATCGATTATCTGGAGTCATCATAGAGTGAATTATCTGCTAATCCGCTAGCGACCAAGGTGGATTTGAAGCATGTCTAGAAGTTGGAGGACATGGAGAACCATAGCCGGTGGAATTACTGAGGGCGAATCTGCTCAACATAGCAGGCCATAAGCTGGAAATCAAGCAAGCTCACAGGGTTCCTGCTTGGCGAGCCATGGAGGGAGGCAGGCCCTGATCAATTCTGGCCAAAGTTCTGAGATCATCCAATAAAGATCTTGTGTTACATGAGGAGAGGAGTAAAGGCAGGCTTTCTTGGAAAAATCACAGCATTTTCTTGTTCCCAGACTTTGCGAATTCGACAAGAGAGAAACGTGATCGATTCAAGGAATGCAAGAAACTCCCGGCCAAATTGAGAATAGATGCTAAGGAGGGCCGTAAAACATTCACATGCCCACAGCAAGCGATGTCCTTCATAAAGTCAATGGAGTGAGTAAGTCATCTTGTGGTACTCACTTTGCAGCCGAGTAGACCAGCTCACTGAACATTTACTTGACTGTTTGAGGAAACTGAGCGCTTTTTTTTGTGCTGGTTCCTCCTAGCGGCTGGAGTTTATTTTGTAGTGTAACACACCTTCAGTACAGTTTATTGATGAATCTACACGCTCTTTGTACTTATTCCTCCTATTGGCTGGAGTTTGTTTTGCGGAGTGTTTCTTGCAAAGACATTGGACTGATTAAGTAATTTGCTTGCACTCATGTTGCAGCTGAGTGGACCGGCTCACTGAACATTTGCTTGAATGTTTGAAGAATCTGTGCGCTTTTTTTTGTGCTGGTTCTGCCTAGCGGCTGGAGCTTATTTTATAGATTATCTTTTATAGATTAAATTTTGACTCACAGAATTTGTATAGAAACACCGGGCTTGAGAAATCCAATGGCAAAGTTGTAGCAGGGGTTCTTGTAGGCGTGCATGGACTGTTTGAGTTTGGAGGGATGGACGCCATTTGGCGCTGTCGTGCGTGGGGTTAATGCGCACATTTTTCTTTTTTCTGTTGGTTTTGTTCTGGGGGAAGTTCGGGTTTTGATGGTCACACCAATGTTGGAAAGTGGTCTTTATAATCTTGTTTTTGACACACAATCTATCTTTTTTTATATGTAAAAATGTCAAATGTTAATATGAATGGATTGAATCTCTCCACATGGAATGTGAATGGGTTGGGGCACCCCATAAAAAGAAGGAAGGTTATTTCTTTTCTTAAGTGTAAGAAATACAATATAGCGTTTCTTCAAGAAATGCACCTTCCTCCGCAGGAAGCTGGAAAATTTGGAAAGATATGGAGCGGGCAATTTCTTTATAGTGCTGGCTCAAGTAAGAGCAGTGAAGTCATTACACTGAAAAGTAAACATCTACAGTTAAAATGTCTCAAATGGAGTAAAGATAAATTAGGAAGAGTCATTATTGTTTTAGCTGAAATTCAGGGACAAAGTCTTATTCTGGCTAATATTTATGCACCTAACGTTGATGATCCATCTGGTAGGGACTATACATTTTTTTCATCAGTCCATAAGATTTCCTCTAGAATAGATTGTTTTTATTTCTAAGTCCCTCATTTCATCTGTTGTTGATTGCTCAATTGGAAACATTTTAGTCTCAGATCACACCCTGGTGAGTTTAGAGGTGTTGCTACATACGGAGAAAAAGAAATCATATAGCTGGCACTTTAATATATCCCTTTTGCAAAATCCTGAATCCCAACAAATGCTAAAGACTGAAATCAGTGTCTATATGGAGACCAACTGGTCCTCAGTATCCTCTGTGGCCATGGCTTGGGAGGCACTTAAGATGGTTCTTAGGGGTCGGATCATACAGTATGCCTCATTCACCAAAAAATCCAAAGCACAAGAACTCGTGGAATTGGAAGGGAATATTAAAAGTGCCGAGGCAGAGCTGAAGCAAAGAATGTCGTCTAATGGCCTCAGGGAATTGACCCGATTGAAATACAGATATAATTCTATTTTGTCACGGAAGGTGGAGTTTTGACTATTCAGGGTAAGACAGGGAAGCTTCTGGCTAGATATATATGACAGAGAGCATCTTTTTCTACCATTCCCTCAGTGAAATCTGCTGGTGGTGAAATATTTACCTTAGCCATTGATATTAATAATGCTGTTAAAGAATTCTATCCTGATCTCTATAGTTCCATGTCTTTGTCTACTGATGAGGATATTAGAAACTTTGTGAAACTATTAGAACTTCCTAAACTGACGACTGACTTATCTTGATTCTGAGATAACCTTGGAAGAGCTTGGCGAGGTAATTAAGGCCTTGTCTACAGGCAAGTCTCCGGGGCCAGATGGCTTTGGCGCTGAGTTTTTTAGATCTTATGCTAAAGAACAGACTCCACTTTTGCTAGAAGTTTATACGGAATCATTAAAGAATGGAAAGCTTCCGCCAATGATGACGCAAGCCCGGATCAGTCTGATTCTTAAAATGGACAAAGATCCAAGCGAGTGTAAGAGTTACCATCCAATTTCCCTGATCCAGCTAGACTTAAAAATATTGTCAAAAATTTTGGCTAACCGATTAAGTGAAGTTATGACATCTGTTATACATATAGATCAGGTGGGGTTTACTCGGGGCTGCAGCTCTTCTGATAACATTAGGCGTTTCATTAATATCATGTGGTCAGTGGCGAATGATTAGACTCCGGTCACTGCTATCTCACTTGACGCCAAAAAGGCGTTTGATATGGTAGAATGGGATTGTCTTTTTAATATTTTGTAAATGTACAGGTTCGGGAATACTTTTATTGGGTGGATTAAGTTAATTTATAGACACACGGTAGCGGCGGTTCAAACTAATGGATTAATTTCAGATTATTTTACTCTGGATAGGGGCACCCGGCAGGGTTGCCCTTTTTTCCACCTTATTGTTCTGTCTTGCCCTGGAACCATTAGCAGCCGCGATTAGAAAGGAGGATGATTTTCCAGGGGTGGTGGCGGGAGGCGTGGTGCATAAACTTTTGCTTTATGCAGATGATATTTATTATTTGTCTCCAACCCTACTAGATCTATGCCTTGCCTCCACAGAATTATTAATTCCTTTTCTAAGTTCTCAGGGTACAGGGTGAATTGGTCTAAATCTGAAGCTTTGGCTCTGACAGCATATTGCCCGGTAATGGCTTTTCAGCCAGGTGCCTTCTAGTGGCACAAACAGGGCATTAAGTATTTGGGTATTTTATTCCCAGCAAATTTGGTAAATTAATTTTGACACTTTAATAAAAAGGTTTTCGAGCGATGTGGGTAGATGGGCTTCATTACATTTATCTATGACTGGGAAGGTTAACGTTATTAAATTAATTGTATTCCAAAATTCAACTATCTGCTACAATCTCTCGCTATAGATGTCCCCCTCTCCTATTTCAAGCAATTTGATAGCATAGCGATGTCCTTCATTTGTAATGGTAAACGTCCCAGATTACATTTCAGTAACTTACATAGGCCGATTGACAAAGGTGGGCAAGGCCTACCCAAGATTTTGTTTTATTATTATGCATTTGGTCTCAGACATTTGGCTCATTGGTCACTTCCACCCTCCCTGGTTTTGTATTGAACAGGAAGTTCTTGCCCCTATTTCGCCATTGCAAAGCCTTTCTATCAAACTAACCGGAGAAGTTAAATAACACCCTGTTATCTCGCATTTGCTCTCAATATGGACAAAAGTGTCCAGAGTGTTTAATTCGGACATTTATTTAAATGTTGCCTCGAGCATATGGCTGAACCCAAAATTAAGTATTAATAAGTCCCCTTTCTGCTGGTCAGAGTGGATTGTGAGGGAGGTTAATACGCTCGGTGACCTATATGAGTGGAGTGTTGAGATCTTTTGAAAATATGGTAAAACATTTTCGGATTCCCAGGTCTCAATTCTTTAGGTATTTAAAGCTGCGCCACCTGCTCTGTACTATTTTTGGGAGTAGCATATTCCCCCTCCCCCCCAAAGTGGCAGATACTGAGTGGTGATTACTGCTTTTGGAAAAGGTCATGAGGCATCAGTGAATTACACCCTGTTAATTCAGAATCTGGGGGACGGAGCTTCAACTTCTCTGAAGAGATTATGGGAGAAAGATTTATACTTGGTATTGCAGGAAGGAGTGTGGGCTAGAATTCTAAAAAACGTCAAGTCTGTATCTAGAGATGCAAGGGTGCGCCTTATGCAATTTAAGATTTTACATCAATTCTATTGGACCCCCTCTAGATTGTATAGGCTTGGTCTTAAAGACACACCCACGTGCTGGCGATGCCAGTCAGAAGATGGAGACACAACCCATGTTTTTTGGTAGTGTGTTGAGATCCAAGAATTTTGGTTGGGGGTTCAGAGTTTTATGTGATGTATTGGTCACTCAAATTTCATTTTACCCCAGACTCTGTATTTTAGGCGATATGGTGGTCATTAATATAGGGGACAGATATATAAAAAGTTGGGTCCTAGCCGGAGTTATGATCGGCAGACAGATTATTCTTAGGGTATGGAAGTCGGCTGGAGCACACTAATTTCATGAGTGGTGCACAGAGATGGGCGGGGGTGGCGGCATTCAAGGAGGTGACATGTATAAGGCTGGGAAACTTGGATTTGTTTAATAGGAAGTTGGGTAGATATTTGGTCTTTTTGGAGAGTTCTCAGGGAGGGGCAGTAGAGAGGGATTTTTTAGTTTTAAATATGTGTGTGCATTCTTATTGTCATTTGAAAATTTTTCTGAACACAAGTTTAATGATAGTTTTGAACAAATATTTACAAAAAACACACTGACACCTGAATATAAACATGCCATTGGCAGCACTAAACTGGTATTTCCACAATGGTAATAATCTTCACAGCATGTGATGATTGTGTAGTTAGGCTGTCATGTGAAATGCGTTCAGTGATCTGGGAGGTTCCAAAACACCATATATTTTAAAACTGGTGGCAATTTCTAAGTAGAATTTCCAGTCCGGTCTTGCTGATAGTCCCATATGCCTGAGAGTAATTGCTTAGTTTGGCGCGAGGATCTCCAGCTTCAGTAACATTTGAAGTACTCCGGAACACTTTTTTGCTAAACCTTAAAGGAGGCTTGGCATCACATGACTGCAAATTAGACCGCTGGTTTTGTACAATCAGAAAACAAGACAACATTAAACAGAAAAACTATTTTAAAGACATAGCTACTAAGTAGACAAAGTGGCCTATTCAAGACAAATATTTAAATAAGACCATTTAGACACAGCATAAAAACAAAGAACAAAGTAACATGGCGGTAAGACCTCCTGATCTGTATCAAATGTATCATGATATGTGGCACTGCTATCTCTTATGACATGGGTTGTGTATTGTATTGGCAGGATGAATTGCTCCCAGGTCACGGTCAACAAGAGTGAGTCACATGGGTTTTATGCAAACTAGAAACATTTGTGGTGAAAAGATTGCTCTGATTTTTTAAACACTGACTGCACAACAAAAGAAGCATTAGTATTCAACCTGTAACAGATCGCCATTAATTGTTAAAAAAAAAAAAACTGTCAGATGGCCCACTCACCAGGCGAGCAGAGGTTACACAAAGCCCAGGGGAAACAGTGGGTTTATCTTTGCAAAGCAGGGGATTAATTTGGGGCTGTGTTAGCATGAGAGAAAAAGAGCATGTGCGTGTCACAGGGGTAGAACGACCCCGCTGGTCTACACCCTGATGGAAACAAAAAAACACCACATTCAATTGCATTCGAACGCCTGGTAGGTGGAGACCAGCCAATCAATATTACTCAGTGACTGGAAATATAAATAAATGTGTTATAAGTAAATTCATAGAAATGTGAAAGCTCAATAACAAAAATATTTGCACCATAATACCTTTTAAAACATCTTTAAATACACATTACAGTATAATCCAGATCTAAAATGAATGTAAGGAGAGACTTTAGGACTTACCACAAAGCCGTTAGCACCATCTGTAGGTAGTACACTACCAGTATCCTGATTCCTCTTTCCGATTCAGTGAAGATTAGGTACTCCTGTGGGGTAGTGGGGTAGTTTGACTAAACCATCTAGAAAATAAATAGATAACTTCTTTTATGAATGTCCAATATGTAATATATTCTATAATATCAATGATCATAAACATTGAAACCAAAAAATATTGAGCTATATGTACATTACAGAAACTGTTAAAACAGCAAGCGTTTATAATTTTAGCTGTAAAATTGTCTAAATCGTCCTTTTAGCAGTGGAACTTATTTTCTAGGTGATTGAAGTTGTAGTTACGCTTTGGATAAGTTACTTAAAAATAGTAATCCACTACAAATGACTTATTATTTCTCTAAAATTATAATCAGATTACTTTACTAATTACTTCATTGAAAAAGTAAATACATTACTAATAACTTTACTTTTAATTAATTTATTTTTTTTATTTTTTTCGCACAACAAATTCTTTACAATGACTCATGGGGCCATAATTCATGTATTCTACATAAATAATATATGATAAATAAGCATAACCCTATAATGTACTTAAAAGTAATTAAATTAAATGAAAGTCAGAAACTGTAATCTGATTACAAAAATGTAAAATTCTATGGTAAGAGAGCTTAAAGGTGCTGTAAATGATTTCAGCTGTTCTACTTCAAGAGACTGAGCCGCTGAATTAACCACGCCCCCTCTTTCCAAAACACTGCACTCCAAAAATAACAAATAGCTTTATTGAGACCGACATGTGCAGACACAGTTGTTTAAAACAACCGCAGCAAAATAGCGCCCTCAACTGACAACTGTTATGAACAACATGGCTTAAAAATGGCAGTAAGCCTCAATAATTCGCTGCAACTACAACATTATGAGAACGTGTAAAATGATTGACAGGTTGAAAGCGTCATTGTCCACGGACATATTTTTATTTGCTGTTTACAGAGTCTAGAGCTGTCATAGTGACAGGTGAGATATCTTACGACATTTATTTCAATTATATCTTTTAGGGAGTAGGAAAATGTTTTTGCATGCCTTTCCATGAAAAAATCAATTACAGCACCTTTAAGTTCTAAAGTATTTAACCCACAATACTCCATTAAGTGTTAGTGTGTATACAAATGGTGAAGGAGTGTGATTGTTCAGCCACTATTGAACAGAACTCACTTGGCATGTGTGTGATGGGGTTAAAAGAGATTTTGACCACACTGGGACTCACTGTTGGACTGGAGTCCTCAATAGCTGAGCGTGTTTGCTCACACCTACATAGAGATTTTGCAATAACTGGTGCAGTTCCATTATGGCCCTTCTTGTCTTTGGGAGATTTCCTCTCATGATCTCCTTCCACTCCACGCTGGCCTTCCTCCTGAAAAGCACCTGTTTCATTGCTTTTGTCCATTCCACTGTCCCTAATAACTTCTGAAGTAAGGCTGTTTTTGCATTTGTCGACTGGCCCTTTTCTCCAGGGTCATCTTTTGAAATTGGAAAGATGAAGAATATGAAGAGTTTTTGCTATGATGTTACTGCACATAAGGTTGAGTAAAGTGTTAAGTGTTTAGTCAATGTGACAAAAAAGCTAAATAACAAAGCCATGACTTTCCTGAAGGAAATACATTTCTGTCACAATGGCACAGCGTTTTTGTTTACACAACACAGAAATCACTTGACTGTGTACACTCACAACATTTTGACTGCTCTGTGGACAAAGGTGAAAATAAATCTGTGAAAATCAATTAATGAGTGAAAAATATCCACTTACCTCTTATAGATTGTTTCTGTACTGAGTAACAGAGTTGGATCCATTAATTCATTCAGTTCGTCATTATGTTAACATTATCATATGACCCAATGAGTTTTATAATTATTACTCAAGAGTCATATGTTAATGTAGGGTGGGATTTTATTTTATCCACTTCAAACTGATTGTATAATAAGGGGAGGTTTCATACTGGAATTCATGTAGACCTAAATGCAAGTCTGTGGTCAATAATGGAGGACTGCTCCCCTTCTGAAACACCACAAACATCCCAACGGTAACACTTACTTGTCAAATCTATCATTACTTCCTATTGTTCCCATAACCTTTATTACATTATTACATGACATATTACATATCGTTTCAGAGGCGGAGCAAGTTACATTTTGATGAAAGATTACAAACAAAAACAAAATTCTCACTGAAATAATGTATACTGATGATCATGCATAATTAAGCCAGGAACATGTATTAAGAAACAGGGTTCATTTTGATTTCATTTTGACTTAGTTTAAATATTAAATAAGACAATGAAGAGGAACTTCAACTCACTTTGTCACACAAGGTTGCTGCAGAGCTTCCGCTGCATTAAGTCTCTTGTCTGGATTAAATGCCAGCAGACGCTGCACTAAATCAAGGGCATGAGGTGGCACTGATGGCGGCAGAATTTCATCTAATGGCATCTGTGGTCTGAACACACATAAACATCAAACATCCACATCTGAGTCATAATTCAAGATCAGCTTAACAACCATGCATAGGGTGAACTATGACCTAGTTTTGTTAAAAATTAAGAAAATATCACATACCTAAGCAGCATTCTCTGAATCACCAAAGCCCCATATTCTAATCTGATGGCCAACACATCTACAAAAAATACATTAAAGACAATGGAGAATAGCTAAATAGACAATTTAACCCCCATTGGTAAAGGCTGGCATGTTTTCATTTGAAATAAATAAATTAACTTGACTAGGTCTGAATTTACTGTATAACCTCTGGGCTAACAGTTATTTTTATATTTACATACACTCACTGAGCATTTTATTAGGAACACCTGTTTATTATCTAATAAACTATTATCTATTCAGCCAATCGTGTCGCAGCATTGCAATGCATAAAATCATGCAGATATGGGTCAGGAGCTTCAGTTAATGTTCACATAAATATCGGAATGGGGAAAAAATTTGATCTCAGTGATTTCAACTGTGTCATGTTTGTTGGTGCCAGACTTGCTGGTTTGTGTATTTCTGTAACTGCTGATCTCCTGGGATTTTCATGCACAACAGTCTCTAGAGTTTGCTCAGAATCGTGCCAAAAACAAAAAACATCCAGTGAGCGGCAGTTCTGCAGACAGAAATGCCTTGCTGATGAGAAAGGTCAACGGAGAATGGTCAGACTGGTTCGAGCTGACAGAAAAGCTACAGTAACTCAGATAACCGCTCTGTACAATTGTAGCAGAATAGCATCTCAGGATGCACAACACGTCGAACCTTGAGGCAAATGGGCTACAACAGCAGAGACCACGTCGGGCACTTTATTAGGAACATATTGTTCCTAATAAAGTGCTCAGTGAGTGTATATTCATTTAGCGGATGCTTTTATCCAAAATTACTTTCAAATGATGAATGCTACAGCATAAGTGATTCATTCAAAGGAGATATGAGAAGTGCCGCAATACAAAGTTCTTAAGTGTGTTAATAGTAGAGGATTTGTGAAACTTTTGTTGTTGTCTGAAGAAGCAAGCCTCGTGTGAGATACAAACTCACCCTCTGTAGAAGGATGTGGAATGACACTCAAGATTTTCTCAATTTGATTAATTGTTGAGGTTCTAGGGAAGAGTGGCTTGCCCAAGAGCATCTCTTCCAGGATACATCCCATGCTCCACGTCAACACCTTTAGTGTACCTGATCAGTGACAAACAGAAGCAAACTAAATGTAATGATGTTTGACTTTTAATATCCTTTCAAATATAGATCTTTTGGGGGCCAAGTACCTAGTGGATCCCAGGAGAATTTCAGGGGCTCTGTACCATCGTGTTGCAACATACTCTGTCATGGCGGGGTTCACAGCATCCTCTTGGATCTGGTAGAGGTATCTTGCCAAGCCAAAGTCGCATAGCTCCACAAAGCAATCTGAGTCTAGTAGCATGTTGGATGGCTATAACAGATACAAATACATAAATAATTAAACCAGCACAGGTCTCTTCATTGATATTGTAAGAAAAAGTTACAATGTTAAGGGTTTGTACAATGGCATACCTTTTGGTCTCTATGTATGACATTGCCTGAATGAAGGTATTTTGTCACTTTTAAGAAGCTGGTACATTATATAATGCTTATGAAGGTCTTTCAAAGATTTCCTTTCTTTATTACTGCAGGTAGATCTGTGTCTGAGAGGAAAAGAATGGTTAGTTTGAATTAAGTTGTACATTATAACCGTTTTATCCTACTGTTATACTGTAAAGGTGCATTTACATTTTTTTCTTTACATATTGCTGCTCTAATTCTTACAGATAAAAGTATACTGGTGTAAAATGGACCGATCTAATGATAAACTGTATTGAAGATCATACAAATTATATCTTACTCATGCATTTAAAGACAAGGTAAATATCTTTGTCATTTTGGGCTCTGATGACATTCAGTAATTTGATTATGTTAGGATGGTTCCCAAACTCCTGCAAAGGAAAAAATATTTTTGTTAAAGATCAAAATGACAACTAATAACATATCTTTGCAATACACAGAATTTACTTTTGCTTCAAAAATGAACCCAGAGGACATAAAACAGACATAAGGTTCTTAACAACTCACAGACATATGGAGGTTAAGAAGTGTCTGGATTTAAAAAATAGAGGATGTGGACTATTCATGTTGAGAATACAAGTAGGCCTACCTTTGGTATGCTTGCACCATACAAGTAAGAGCATACTAAGGTTTTGATATCACTGTGTAAGAAAATTGTATGATTTCAAAGTTTAGTCAAAGGGAATATTCTTACCTGGAGGAACATCATTTCTCTGAATGTTCTCTATGCAAAAAACAAAGAAGGAACAAATAAATGAGGACCTGAGAGACAGTTTAAATGTTTTTATAAGAATAACTGATCAAATGTTTAATTACATGTTTAACTTAAAGACCCCATTAAATCACTTGACGAGCACAGTTTTCTTTCCTGTGTTGTTGCATTTCCTATTGAAACAGGAAGTTGGTGCGGGGCACATCGTTGGGCTTATCCCTTTTTTAATAGCCAATCGGTTTTAAAGGTGAAGTATGTCATTTCTGCAACATTAGTGCCACCGAACGGCATTGCAAAAATAAACAATGTTTTCAAAACAGATTTCCGAATATGCCCCTCATTTGCTGTTGTTCAAACAGTCAGATAGTCCCACTCAAAACTCACCATTAGTTGAGTAGTGTTCAGGCCTTGACATAAACGTTTTGGCTCACAGGCCACTGTGGCTAGTGGTGTTCCAAAATCACTTGCCACTCAGCATTTTCACTAGCCAAAATCCCCCGCCCCACAAAAAGTGATAAAACTAACTGGAGACTGTAATCGCTTGGATTTGTTTTGGACATTTATTTGAACAAGAATGATATGAGTTCAGCAGGACACAGGTGCAATAATTTAAGTCATCTCTCAGAATATCTGAAGGCAAACATGGCCAGTTAGAACAGGAGGAAAACTTTGTCAATAATTTGTCCATTTGTTCATGGAAGTCCAGATTTTAACCCCTTTTAGTATTCTAAATTATACTTGCCTATATGAAAGTTTACCATTGTTCTTCCATTTTTTTTAACAGTGGCACTTGTAATAAGGCCATAAGCACAGGTCAGACCATGGATAGCTCCACATTACTGTGGTTAGGCTAATGTACATAAACTTTCTAAAAAATAAACAGTATTTGTTATAAAAAATAGCCTAAACACGTTTAGAAAACTTCAACTACAACTTTCACAGTTAATAATTCCATGGAGTACAAAAGGAGATGTTAGGTAGATTCAACTTTTTACATAAACAGAATAATTCATGAATCTTTTTTCCAATCAGGGAAGAAAGTCCTAATGTTTTGGATCGAAATAAAGGTGAATGATGACAAAATAATTATTAATAATAAAAATGAAGTTTTATACTGTAGATTCACCCTAATCGATTTAATATACTGTATATCTATACCAGTTACCAGTTAGAGTTACTTCAGTTAAACATTTTAGTTTGGATGATGAGGTGTATTTTAAAAACCTTGTAATCGATGTTGATGCATGGCACACTGTTGTCTCTTTACCTTGTCAGTTTAAGAGGTTCGACTTCCTCAATATAGCACATTAAAGTAGAAGATTCTCAGTAGAATTGAAATGGCTCAGATAAGTTTTGTGGTCTCCGCCGGCCGCCGCAATATCGAGTAAAGCTCAACTGAATCATGCAAGTTTTGTTCTGCGCTGTCCCAGAGCTATGGCTCTATCTCTGGAGCACACAGGAATTTATATAGCGCCACAGTGACACAGTGTTTACAGTTTTTGAGAAAATGAACCTATGAATGGCTTACTGCTAGTTGTCTCTGCATATTAAGCTGGGATAAAAGAAAGTAATTTAACAATGAAAATGTTACATACTTCAGCATTAAATTGTTACAGCCATGATCATGATGTGCTACGTGCTACGACTAGTCAGACGTAGGTGGTATTAGGGGGAGGAACTTTCTCATTCTAGAGAGTGTTTCATTGGAGAAAAATGAGAGAGTGCATGAATCAGTTATATTTTTAGTCCATTTTTCCAGAAAGACTTTTTACATGTATACCTGCTAAAAGTTAATTCTGTCATTTTTAGGAGTACACTGGTGTATAAATAATCTCAAAGCTAAGATTTGATTTCATGGGGTCTTTAAACACCATACCTAATGGTATAGTATAGAATAGTATAATAAATTCTGCAGCCATATCAGTCAATCCCTTGCTCTTCACCAATCTATGTTATTTTTCTCTAACCTGAGCATCTGTTGAGATTCCTGAACGCATCAAATATTTTCTTCACAGTGACAGTCTCTCCTGTTTTTCTGTCCACAGCCTTCCAGACAATTCTATATGCCTGTGAGAAATGGAAGACAAAGTACATTGTAATGAAATTAAAGCTGACTGAAGAAAAACAGACTAAAGATAACTTAATGACCAGTCGTCAAGGAAGAGTTGCCATGAAACTCTCATTTAGGTCTTTACTCATTTGTGCTCACTGCAGTTTCCAGTTATTTTCTGGATTGACAGTAGAGATGACATTTCAAAGTTGCCATTAATAAATGTGATGTGCCCTAGAAGAGTACCTGCTTATTCAGTGTTGTTTATATTTTGTATATCTAATTCAGAATGTTTAGTGTAAAAAGTAAATAAAATGAACTTGACTAAAAAGTAAACTACAGTAAAAATCTATATAAAATTAATGACGACCTGTTTTCACACTGTTATTCCCTGAATAAGCACAAAGAAGAATATTTAATCATCACCATTTCATCTAAATACACACCAATATAGACAGTTATACAGAAAAATATTGTGGAGAGCGGGGGGGTTCGAGAGAGAGAGAGAGATGCACGAAGCCTGTCTGTCTGCATGTGTCTTTATGTGTATATATATATATATATATTTTATTGAATCATGTATAGTAAACTGCTAAATCTTCAAGTTATTATAACACAAACAAATACTTGAATCAGAGTAAAGAGTCGATTCATTGGAACAGACAGTTTGAACCGATTCACAAATGAATTACTTAGAGAGTTTAAAGAGACTTCCAAAAACATTTAAAAGTGCTGACATATGATGAATCAATGAATCAGAGTTATAATAATATGAATTATATTTATATTATATGAATGATATATAATTATATGAATAAAATTAATATGTTTGTTAGGGCTGAAATGATTAGTCGACGTTATTGACAAAATAAAATTAATTGTTGAACAGTCATTTGATCTCATTTAATGTAACATGAGATCACATTAAACTCTAATGATGATGCGCGAGAGCAGCACTGCAGTTCGTGCCTGACTGACTGACTGAGGAGAGGAAGAATAACACAGCTCACAGTCCAGATGCACTCTAAACCTTCTAAACAGCTTCAGGTGATGTAGATCGCAAAGTATGAGGGAATTATAATGCAAAAATACAAAATAAGTAAATACAGAAGCACTCTCATTGTGGAATAAGTGAAGCCAGAGCTCTTTAAAGGAACATCTTACATCGTTACATCTTAAATGCAGTTATGTTTAATGCATTATAGCTTTATTAAAGTTCAAATAATACGGAAGCAGGTCATGTAAATAACTACAAACTCCGAAACTGGCATTTCTCTGTGCAGTCAGCGCCTCTTCTATGAGTTGCGCGAATGTCCCGATCTAAGGGGGAGAGACTGAAACTGCACACGGCTGATGTCGCGAGGATGCTCATCCCTTGAGCACGCACACTTGATGCAGCTAGATTATAACATGATGGCTCGTGACTTATTGAATTATGAAGATATGTTTCACTGTGCATTTCTTATCGTGAAGAAAACTGGCAATACGCAGCTTTATTAATAAGAGAGAGTTTGTTTTTTTGTGAGTTAAAGATGGATTGAAGTAAACAAAAAGGTGAGAGAGGCAGTCTTCGCCCCATTTTACACTGCAAAAAAATTCATTTTTGATTTGTTTTTGCTTTGGCTTGTTTTCCAATATAAATATCTAAAACTCCTTTAAAACAATGTACATTTACTTTAGCAGCTATACTGCAGAAGAAAAAATTGTTTTCTGAGAATGTTGAATATAATATTAAAAATACAAATATTTTAAAATATTTAAATATCCTTTAAAAAAAGATACATTTACTTAAGAAGCAACATATAAGATATTTAGAATTGCTTTTAGAGAACAGATCTTGAATATAAGTGTATTTTGTCTTTACTGCACTCGCAGAAGTATAACCAAGTGAAAAAAATACACTTATATACAAAATACACTTATATTTAAGATACATTCTCTTAAAGCAAGTCTAAATATCTTATATGTTGCTTCTTAAGTAAATGTATCTTGTTTTAAGGATTTTTAGACCATTTTAAATGGAAAACAAGACAATAACACTTGATAACAACAGGATTTTTTTGCAGTGAATTTCTTTACTGAATTAAACTTAATATAAAGTATTTTTTCCCTTTAATTCAGTGAATGTCATTTAGACGTATTTTTAAAAGATGATTTTGCCCTCTTTATTGTTGGTAAGCATGTTTAATACAGCCTTTTAAGTCTGGGCTCAAGCTGAATAATCGGTTAAGAGCGAATGATTAATCGTTGCAAATAATAGCTGAATAGTCGAATAATCTTTCTAATAATCGTTAGATTAATCTATTATCAAAATAATCATTAGTTACAGCCCTAAATGTCTGTGCCAAAATTATAGCACTTGTCATGGTCTCGTACCCTCTGTTCAGCAGATCTTTGTCATTTAACTGGGGGATGGCACTGCTGGATGGCCTCACTTCCACAGAACTGGACTTACCACCTTTAATAACCCTGAAAAAGAGAAAAAACAAGTAGAAAATATATACAGAAGGACTCTATATAGGACTACAGTTTATTAAAACATAACTTTTTCTTTCAGACTAAACAGATCAAATGTTCAGAAATTTTTTTAATGCCATAATAGAGGTTTAAAATTAGATTATTTTTTTTTTTTAATATTTTGATGCATCCTTGGATATGCATGACTTTTACAATATTAGGATAATTATGATGCTTCAAACTCACAGGCTAGGAGAGATAGAGCCTGAACGCTCTGCTGTGCCACTGAACTTTGCAGCTGGTGACACTTGACGAGGGATTGCATTGATGGTAGTGACCTCCTCAGTATTTAAGGGGCCAGGTTCAGCCACCTTCTCCAAAAGTGACTTCACAGAAGTGGCAGCATATTGCAGAGAAGCAAGAGAGAGAGAGAGAGATCCAGCGAGTGTTTTGGAGGGATCTTCTGGGGAAGCGTAATTCTGAGGACACTTGGGTCCAGAGAAGTACTACGGTTTACATCCTCTTGTAAAAAAGAAGATAGGCAGAACTCTGCCTATCTTTTATAACACTCTCTTGTGTTGTAATGCTGACGCGTAGATCGCTGATTGTCAGCCATCTTGAGTCATTCAGGCTCCAGACGTCTGACACATAATGCCCTGAAGAGAGAAAAACACAATAAGGAAGGTCAAATAAGAGGCTCAATGAAGACATGTTACACTTTCAGTCATTCATAGGCTTGTGTTCCATATTTATGTTTTCTGAAAAAAGATTTACAATAGTTCTGACAGATTCATGGATAAGAAATGTACAAAATGATCAAATATCATACAGGAGCACTGAAAAGGTTCTTCTTGTGAATAATTGACCAAAGCCAATGATAATTGTGATCTCTGAAAGCATACCACACTTCCAGCTGGTGCCGAGGTGATTTAGGACTGCTACCAGAGAGTAGCTGGCAGTTTCCGCCTCCTATCACACATGAAAATACAGTTAGAAACATCAGGCATTTATTTAACTCTCTTCCATTTTTCCTATGCTTTTCCCCTCACTCTTTTAAGCTGTGACAATCGTGTATTCTGTACTGTGATTGCTATATTTGTCTCTCATTGCCTCTCTGTTTCTGTCTCTGTTTCTCACCATATCTTCAGAGTTGGCCCTAGTCTCCTGTGCACTGCTCTCACCTGGATTAGAACCAAGGATCAAGCATCATCAGTCCACCAGCATCTTTAATATCTTCTCTTATTACAAAAATGTACTTTTCTGCAATAACTTTTCCTGTAAAAATTCAATTAAAGATTATCTGTTGAGTTTTAAACATGCTGTTTGTGAAAATTCTGTACCTTCAGAAAATCTGCTAGAGCACCCTTCTGGTGAGGAGCCTGTTTCTGTGCTGGGGCCCGCAGCACACCTGGAAGATCACATCACCAAGAAGATTTTAGCAAAGATAAATTAGAAAGAGAAACAAAGATTATAGTCTTAAGTGTGCTTGGTCAAAATCTACACAGCATATCCCTAGTATAGCTTTGAGGTGGCTGAGATGCAATCGCACCATTGATCATTGTTGAGCTCCAGTCGAGGAGGAATGATCACTGGATCAAGCCGTTTCTCCAAGGTGTCAGTGAATCGGCACAAATTCAATATTAACACTCTAAGCGTGACCAAAAGAAAAACAACCAAAAAGACAAAAAATTAAGATGCTGACATTTCCTGTAGTTTTTGAACAAAGTGTTTTGTTGAAATATCTTGACATACAGTGCTCAAAAGTCTTGAGTACACACTTAAAAATCTGGGATTCAAAGTCTGATATAAAACTGGAAAGAAAGTTTTAGGATTTTGCACTATTTCTAGGTCACAAATGAAACAAGCAAAATGTATGAGAATGACCATGTTAACTTTTTTGTACAAAAGGTCAGATTTCCTTCCAAGATGCTCTCTGAAATATTCTCAGTTCATGATAGGACAACATGGTTTGTACAACTGCAAGCTCAAGTGCATGCTGTTATTAAAGCATAAGGAGGACATAAAAAATACTAAGAAATTTCTTAAATTCATGTTAATTTTTCAACTTTACACTCAAATTGTAATCCTGACAATATCTTTTGTAATGAAAAAAATTAAATATATTTTTTTAAATTAAAAAACCCAAAAGTTGGATTCCAGGAAGCTCAGGATGTGTTTTTTGCAGAAAGACTGTTCAAGGAAAACTATGTTGAATCTTGTACAATTTGAACGCATTGGGATTTGTACCTGGGAGGTGTATGGATTTTCATCCTCCTTGTGGCAAGCTCATATTCACACTCACACTTCCTTTCCAATTCTGTCTCCTGAAACACACACATGGATGTTTCAACTTAGGAAGTTTACGTTAACAAGTTACTGCAATTGCATTTCTTCACAGCTGAAATAAGCCATACAGTATTTGCAAATAAGTGAGTAATGTGACTGTATATAAGATAAGAACTAGCAAACAAATATACTGACTTTGAAAAACAGTTGGAGTCCATCAGCAACTGTTCCTCCAGGAACAATCTGAAGAGTGAGGTGATTGTATGACTCCACCATACACACCTGGTTACTACAGCTGGTAAATAAACAGAGAGAAAATTGCTGTAATGGACTTAAAGGCTGTTCACTGGGGGCTTTAGGCATTTAAGAAATTAAGGCATTCTGTAAAGCTGCTTTGAAACAATGTGTATTGTGAGAAGCGCTATACAAATAAATGACTTGGAAAAACTACACACACAGTTTGACACATGCCCTAATAGATTTAAAATACAAATTATAACTTAACTGTGTGTGTATATGTGTGCGTGTGTGTGTGTGGGCAGGTTTAAGTGGTTTACGAGGACTTTTTTTAGGTTACAAACTGGTAATTACAAGTGTATTATGCTATAAATGTGGTTTATGAGGACATTTCTAGTGTCCCCATAATTCAAATTGCTTAAAAAACATACTAAATGATGTTTCATTGAAAATGTAAAAATGCAGAAAGTTTTTTGTGAGGGTTAGGTTTAGGGGTAGGGTTAGTGTTAGGGGACAGAATCTATAGTTTGTACAGTATAAAAATCATTATGTCTATGGAGGGTCCTCATAATGATAGCTGCACCAACATGTGCGTGTGTGTGTGTGTGTGTGTGTGTGTGTGTGTGTGACTTACTTTTGACATGTAATAGCCGAGGTGAGCTCAAATTGCATGTGCTCCTGAACAGGGCATGAATAGGCCACATGGCCTAAAGTGTTCAGGGCAGCAAATTTTAAAAGGCAGCATCCAATCAAGAACTCATGGGCATCCTGTACCAACATATTAATCTTGTATAATTTGTATAAAAGTGCTGCAATACATTTATAAAAATGTGTCGTGTGTAATGTTCTAACATTTTGACGGTCAGTCCTGAAATCAGGATTGATGATGGATGCCTCTTGTAGCAGCTGTTTCAGTACTACAGCCTTCTTCATCCAGGCAGGGCTGTGTCTCAGGGACCACAGCTTTACAAAGAGCCTAAAAAGATATGAATTAGGTGAGATATTAAAGATTATTAAACACACAGATATTGCTCAAAGACCTGCTGAGGGTTTTTTGACTCTTTCATATTGAAACCTTTGAGTCAAACCATCATACAACTTTCTTTTTCTGGTGAACTACTAGGGCTGGGTGATTTAGCAACACAAATTATACCTCAATATATTTCAGCCTCTTAATATTTATGTATTTGCTCAGAACTGGTTGAAAAGTGTGATTTTTTTTCAATCAGAGGAACCATCATTTCAAGCAAACAGCCATTTTTGTCAGTTACATTCAGAATGTTTAGTGTAAAAAGTAGATAAAATCAACTTGCCTAAAAAGTAAACTAGAGTAAAATGTAGTTAAATATAATGAAGGCATATTTTCCACACTGTTATTCACTAAAGGAAGAATATTTCAACATCATCATTTCATTGAAATATGCACCAGTACAAATATAACAATAGACAGTTATACTACAGAGAAATATTTACCAAAAAATATTTGTACTAAAATTTTGAAACGTGTACACTAAACTGCAACATTTTCAGGTGATGATGACACAAACAAATCATTGAATCAGAGTAAAGAGTCGATTCATTGGAACAGACAGTTTGAACCAATTTACAAATGAATCACTAAAGAGAGTTTAATGAGACTTCAGTGAACATTTTAAGTGTTGACGTATGATGAATCATTGAATCAGTGTTATGAATCAATTCACCGAAAGGACAGTTTGAACTGATTCACAGAAATTAATCATGTACCAATACTAATACAGACAAGGAAGGATCATGAAACTAGTCTAATAACACGGTCTTTAGGAAACTTAATGTCCAAGTCATGGCAATATTTGATATGTTGCTTAATTTTTTTATCACCAGCATCATTTTTATGAATATTCAATATATATTGCCCAGCCCTATGAACTATCCACACGTACAAGGAAACACTTTATCTCTCATTACCTGATGGATGCTGCTGATGTGAGGCCATCTTTTAAATCATCTGACAGCTGCTGGCAAAACTGCTCTAGTGTGAACAGACACTGCATGACAGAGTTTACGTAACAGGTCTGACCCAGGTTAGGCAATCTGCAATACAAACTCTCAATTAAACACAGTTCATATATACTGCACTTTATACATCATCAATATGTCTGTGCCAAAATTCTAGCACTTGTCATGTTCTCGTACCCTCTGTTCAGCAGCTCTTTGTCATTTAACTGGGGGAAGGCACTGCTGGATGGCCTCACTTCCACAGAACTGGACTTACCACCTTTAATAACCCTGAACAATGTAAAAAAACAAGTAGAAAATATACAGTGTTTATTAAAACACACATTTTTCTAAACAGATCAAACATTCAGAAAGTTTCTTAAAGTGTTATAATGTTTCAAACTCACAGTCTAGAAGAGGTAGAGCCAGGACGCTCTGCTGTGCCATCGAACTGAGGGGCTGGTGACACTGGACGGGGGATCGCAATGATGGTAGTACCCTCCTCAGTATTCAAGGGGCCAAGTTCAGCCAACTTCTCCACAAGTGACTTCTCGGGAGTTGTGGGAGCCACCCTCAGTCTGTAAATTTCCGAAAGAAACTGATATGTGCACTGGAAGTACCCAGTACCCAAATACAGCTAAAATATCTACACATCCTCAAGCCCCGAGCTCTCCTACACAATGATGCACATTATGCCACTGCATAATGCAATCTATAGTCCCTAAAAGAAGTATATTAAAATTTTTTGAATGTAGTAGAATGTAGCAGAACTCTATATTATAATTATTATTATTTATTTTTTGGGGGGGTATTTTCCCCTTTTTTCACCCAATTTGGAATGCCCAATTCCCAGTGCGCTTTTAAGTCCCCGTGGTTGCGTAGTGATTCGCCTCAATCCGGGTGGCGGAGGACGAATCCCAGTTGCTTCCGCGTCTGAGACCATCAACCCACGCATCTTATCACGTGGCTTGTTGAGCGTGTTGCCACGGAGACATAGCGTGTGTGGAGGCTTCACGCCATCCACCGCGGCATCTGCGCTCAACTCACCACATGCCCCACCGAGAACAAACCACATTATAGCGACCACGAGGAGGTTACCCCATGTGACTCTACCCTCCCTAGCAACCGGGCCAATTTGGTTGCTTAGGAGACCTGGCTGGAGTCACAGAAATCTATATTATTGAGCATATTTACATGCACAATCTTACATTGATTACAGTATGCTTAATAAGCCGACAATGTGTAAGGTCATGTAAATGCCTTAAAGGGGTTTTCTTTATCAGGGTAAGGTCATAAATGGTTTAAGCACATGTAGTGTGCTTAAGTAATTAAGTAATCTGCACATGTAGATTTTTGCCCTTATGCTGATTTCGTTCTTTATGTAAACACCTTTACCGACATTCTTACTGGTTTGGTAAGTTTTTGGCAGTTATCATCATATCGGTGTGCATTTAAACGTACAGGTGCACTCAATATTTTAACAAGTTTTACATCTAAAGAAATGAATAGTAATTTTGAAACATATGTATATAATCATGACCACTCATGTGAGATGAAGAGTTCAATCATCTCAGTAACCTTATAAAAGCTCTTTTATTCTACATGGAGCAGGGGCGCCTCATGAAGGCAGCCATGTTAGCATCACATGATCAGTTGAATACTACTTGCTCAATCTAAGTTACTGCCCTGTTATTGGACACTTTCACTCATGGATTAAATTAATCCTGTTTTACTGTACATAGTGAATTTTTACAATGGCGCTGGTAACTGAAAACTACTGTGTTTGAATGATGCATCATCCAGGCTTCTAGGTGTCAGTGTAACCCATATATTGACATACTTCACAAAATTACTGACTGCACTTTTAATATACTGTATCAATATATCGTTCACACTAATACTCTCTGAAATACTCATCTAAATACGTCTAACTCTGATAGTTTCTTAAGAGCCATTACAGATGTTTAAAATAAGTTAAATTAAGATTTAAAAAAATATATATATAATAATTTTATCTATCAATAACATATTGGCTATTTATATTTAAATATTAATAAACTACTAATCTATGAAGTACAAAACCTAACGTCCTTTGCCATGTTTTGTCCAATCGAGAGAGAGATTTATATTAGTTTAAGGATAGTTTTTTATTCACTGTATGTTTGCTTGTTTGATGCATTTCTCTACGATCAAATGGAACTTCTTGCATTGTGCATACCCCAGTGCAACTCAATTTGAAGAATGCACACTTTCAGGATAATTATAATGCTTCAAACTCACATGCCAGCTGAGGACAAGACTGAACAATCTATGCTGATGTCAGACAGAGGGGCTGGGGACGCTGCACGAGGGGTGGTATCGATGGTAGGGACCTCCTCCATATTCGAGGATTCAGGTTCTGTCACAGTTGGCAGTTTGGCCTGTTTTCTCGAAGCCCTCCAGAAGCCTTTCAGCTTTTTCATAAATGACTTTTTAGTCACAGTAGTCTCCCTCTGCCTGTTAACATCCAAAAGAAGCTGATAAACATAAACACTCAAATAAAGTTAAAATATGCCCACATCCTCACACCCCTGAGCTCTATTACACATTGATACACATTGTCACTAATGTTGTAGACAAGCAAATACAGGCTATCTGTAGTCCCTACATTAAGTAAATCATACATGTTGCAGGACTCTTTGTTAATGACTACAGTGTTTATTAATATATAAAAATAGCACTAAATAATTCAGAAAGATCACTCTTCAAAACTCACATGACAGGAGAGGACGAGACCGAACACTCTCCAGTGTGGTCAGAAAGAGGGGCTGGTGGTGCTGGATGAGGGGTCGTTTCGATGGTCGTGACCTCCTCATTATTGAAGGTTTCGGGTTCTGCCACAGTTGGCACTGTCCTCGAAGACCTTCTCAAGAAGCTTCTCACCTTCTCCCCAAACGACTTTTGAGTCGTGGGAGTCACCCTCTGCCTGTAAATGTCAGAAAGTACCCAAATACAATTAAAAACATGCACACATAACAGAGGCGATTTTAGGATTTGAATCTTTGGGGGGCTCAGCTCCAATGACACGGTGTTCTCATTTCATGTAGGCTTTTCCAATCTGTTTGTTTTTTTTTTTTTTTTTTTTGCACTAGTGAGTTTTTACAGGCAAGAAAAGTCACCAAAACAGTCTTGTGCTGCAAACTAGTGCTCACAATGGACGATCACAGATTTGCATGCTGATTTCAGTCATAGATTTTAGGGGGGCTGAGATTAAATTGGGGGTTCTGAAGCCCCCGTAAATAGGCTCTAGCAACGCCTTTGACCCCTAAACTCTATTACACATTGATGCACATTATACGCTGCTAACCTACTGTTGTAGACTAACAAACACAGACAATCTGTAGTAATACATTTTGAATGTGGCAAAATGTTACATGTGTTTAAAGTCAGCATGTAAATACAGTGCAGGTTGCAGCCAGACCAAGTTGGCAAATGAGATGATTGTGAAACACAGATAAATGTCATATTATGCTTAGCCCTAATCTAAAAGTAATCCAAACTCTTTCATACAAGTCTAAGACTCAAACATGTAATCTTAACATTTGGTTATTAAGATTTAGCATGGCTATTCTTCAGTAAGAAGAACATTTAGGTATATTTCAGACAGTTTGCCAGACCTACCTCTCTTTAATGTTGTCCTGTATTGGGGCAATTTTATTTTTCTGGGGGTTGAAATAAACAAGATTTTATGTCAAATGTTATGCAGATGTTACAGTAAAGACGACAAAAATTTTAATTAAGAAAATTAAAGGTAGGGAAGTATATATCCTTCGGAATTTGCAGAAAAAAACAAATGTGTTTTAAAATCATATTTTGACGTATTTGCTAATTTGCTATGATTTACCTTGCGCCAAATAATACGCGGACGTTTTGGACAACAGTCGAACATTTTGAAGAACAAACTTCAAACAAGAACAAAAAATCAAGAAACAAGAATTCAACAATCAATAACCAATTCTCCACCGACTTCAGACCCACAAGAAGTTCGAAAATTCGAGCACAGTACGTTCACCCCTATGTTAGAATTCCATTTTGTGATGTAACAATACCTGCTCTCTCAACAAGAATCGAACGGAATGACGACAGGTAGCTTAGGCCTACTACACAAATCCTTGTAATGCAATTTTTATATGAATATAAGGATTTCGATAATGAATGCACATTTTGTGGTAAAAATGAGGAGAATTTCATTCATTTCTTTAATAAGTGTATTCTGTCCTTAGAATTTGGGATCAATAAATGTTAGTTCCTACATCAAATTCAATTTTGTCCTTGAAATATACGTTCCTACACAAATAATTAAGAGGATAGAGTATGTGATAAACTTTTATATTGTGCATAACAAAAATTACATCCATAAACAAAAATGTGCAAACTTTCAACCTAAATTCCACCTCTTCTAAATATGAATGGATCTCCTGAAAGAATCTTTAAAATCTATTATTGATAAGTTTCTAGTGTAAAGCCCCAAATTTCATGTCTTGTTTTAGTCTCGCCCCTTTACAAAGTGTAATTATCAATTGGCTACTTCAATAAAGATGTAAAAAAAAAGAAAGAAAAAAAAAAAAGGATGATGATAAAGATGTCTGTGATATACATCATGCCTTTGACAGTTGAACCACATGAAACAATTTTAAGTTTTTGCACCAATAATTCATTGTAAACAATATTAGGCCACCACAAAATTGTCAAAACAGATTTTCAGCACACATAGAGCAGAGCCAATTTCTATTTTTGAATGTTATTTAGTTTATTTCAAAACTATTTTATTTACAATGGACACTGAATAAATACGACTTATTACATAATGAAGTGAGATAAACCAATCAGAGGAGAGTGAACACAAGTTAAGAATCAAGCTTATATATATATATAAAAGAAAGTTTACCAATGAACGAATTCTGGAGTACTGTAAATGACTTAAAGTAATAAAGTGGTCTCATTTGAAGAAAAAAACAAAAAAAAAAAACAGGAAAATAATCTACTTAAACAAGGAGAAACATGGGAAAGGGATTGTATCAGTTTACATTTTCATTCATAGCTGACAACTTTGTGCCAACCCTTGTTTTTAATATGATATTAAGAGATTTTTTAAACCATCTTTAAACCATCTGTTTATCATATGTATTAACATAGGCCAGCATCTCTTACCTAGAATATACTCAAAATATTTTAGATGTTTTTCCACTATGTTCTTAATGCATCTTCGATGGTTTAATATATCCGCTATAACCAGCCTAAAGATCAGGAGCAAGAGAACACTTTCATATATATAGTGGGAAGGAAAAAAAAAATACAGAAATTTCCACGTCACATTTCTTAATATAAAAAATGACTACTTTTCAAAGAGAACAAATCAGTAAATAATATAAAGCTAATAACATTACTGAATGACATGATCAGCCTGAGTAAACAGTACTCTGTTTGGAGTCTCTACATGGAAATCTCAAGAACCTACAGCTTAAGAGACATGGGCAAAAAAAGAAACAGAAGTTTGATAAAAGAGAGGAAGCTGGTGACAAGGAGTTCAAAGAGATCTGAGAGGGAAGGGGTGTCTAAGAAGAGTGTAAGAAACGATTAAATGCATTGTAGGCAGACTCCAGGTCAAACAGCATCTGGCGAACCTGGGAGTCATCCAGCTCATCGGATGCAGACATGCTGCTTAGTGTGGTTAACCTGCAAGGAAGAACCAAAAGACAGTGAGCACGGTCTTATTAAAGTGCAAGCATACTGTGTACACTGGTTCTGTGACTGAGAACATATAGCTCAAGCAAGTAAAAATTCTCAAGGACTAAATATCATACTTCAGAGAGATGAAAAGTATAAATGCATGATAATGAAAACAACAAAAATCCAGTTTGATAGACATGACTAGGGATTTGCAAAACGGACTATTTGGTGGGTTGTCTGAATGACTACATGACTAATCAGCCTTAAAGAAACCCTGCATGATTGGGCTTGTTTCAGAATTACCTAACCCATGTGTTTCTTAGGGGGGCTTTAGATAAGGTGTGCTCTTGCAATCAAAAACAGATAGATGTAGCTCAACGACATGTAACAAAATAAAGGGGACTTGACACATTTTTAAAAGTAAAACTACTTTTAACTTAAAACAGCTTCTTAAAAAAACAATACTCATAGCACAAGATGCTCAAAGAAAACAGTGTAAGTTGTGATGCAACGGCCAAAGATGTCTGCCTGCACATATATGGTTGTAGCAACAGTGCTTTAAAGGGTATGAATTTAAAGACATAACTTCTCCAAATGCAAACTGTCTAAAACACCATGGGCCTCATTCATACTTTTATAAACATAGTTGAAGTCAGAAGTTTACATACACCTTAACCAAATACATTTAAACTTTAAAATTCCTGACATTTAATAATAGAAAACATTCAGTCTTAGGTCATTTAGGATTACTACTTAATATTAAGAATGTGAAATTTCATAATAATAGTAGAGAGAATTATTTCTTTCAGCTTTTATTTCTTTCATCACATTCCCAGTAGGTCAGAAGTTTACATACACTTTGTTAGTATTTGGTAGCATTGCCTTTAATTTGTTTAACTTGGGTCAAACATTTTGGGTAGCCTTCCACAAGCTTCTCAGAATAAGTTGCTGGAATTTTGGCCCATTCCTTCAGACAGAACTGGTGTAACTGAGTCAGATTTGTAGGACTCCTTGCTTGCACACGCTTTTTCGGTTCTGCCCACAAATTTTATATCAGATTAAGGTCAGGACTTTTTGATGGCCACTCCAAAACCTTGACTTTGTTGTCCTTAAGCCATTTTGCCACAACTTTGGAGGTATGCTTGGGTTCATTGTCCATTTGGAAGACCCATTTGTGACAGAGCTTGAACTTCCTGGCTGATGTCTTGAGATTCTGCTTCAATATATCCACATCATTTAGCTTCCTCACGATGCCATCTACTTTAAGTGCACCAGTCCCTCCTGCAGAAAAGCACCCTCACAACATGATGCTGCCAACCCCATGCTTCATGGTTGGGATGGTGTTCTTCGGCTTGCAAGCCTCACCCTTTTTCCTTCAAACATAACGATGGTCACTATGGCCAAAGAGTGCAATTTTTGTTTCACCAGATGACTTTGTCCCCATGTGCACTTGCAAACTGTAGTCTGGCTTTTTTATGGCAGTTTAGGAGCAGTAGCTTCTTCCTTGCTGAGCAGCCTTTCAGGTTATGTCGATATAGGACTCATTTTACTGTGGATATAGATACTTGTCTACCTGTTTCCTCAAACATCTTCACAAGGACCTTTGTTGTTGTTCTGGGATTGATTTGCACTTTTCGCACCAAACTACATGCATCTCTCGGAGACAGAATGCGTCTCCTTCCTGAGCAGTATGATGACTGCGTGGTCCCATGGTGTTTATACTTGCGTACTATTGTTTGAATAGATGAACATGGTACCTTCAGGCCATTGGAAATTGCTCCCAAGAATGAACCAGACTTGTGGAGGTCCACAATTTCGTTTCTGAGGCCTTAGCTGATTTCTTTTGATTTGCCCATGATGTCAATCAAAGAGGCACTGAGTTTGAAGGTACCTGTAGACCTTAAAATACATCCACAGATACACCTCCAATTGACTCCAATTAGTCTATCAGAAGCTAATTGGCTAATTGCCTAAAGGCTTGACATAATTTTCCAAGCTGCTTAAAGCATAAATGACTTGCCAAAACTATAGTTTGCTAATATGAAATCTGTGGAGTGGTTAAAAAATGAGTTTTAATGACTTCAACCGAAGCGTATGTAAATTTATGACTTCAACTGTATCAGTAATTTGGGAGTAATTTACGCTTAAAACTGACCTTCCCGAAAAGATTCACAAATGCTGCGTAAACCCCAGATTTGTTTGTTAAATGTGTGAATGTTAGTGAATTCCAAATAGTCGTAAAGAGTGGGCGTGCACGTTTATTCACAATTATCATGATCCATGCCCTTGAAAACACCATATAAAGGAAGGCACCAGATTCGCTAGTAAATGCTTTTATCATTTATGTGGAACAGCAATGAAATCGTTTTTTACAAATGAAGTGCATTCACATCATAAAATTTTAATTAAAAAAATTACACAGTTACACAAGCGTCTCAAGTAAAGTGAGGAACTTACTGTCATTTGAGGCTGTTTTGTGAATCAAACAGTTCATGGGGTCAATAAAAATGGCTTGACATTAGTGTAAAACATGTTCGGTTCACGCCGGGAGGGGGATGTCCACCGCCATTTACCTTCTCTGGTTCAGTTCTCAGCGTAAGCATCATTTCTGAAACTTATCAGGTAAATCATGATGGTACATTTCTATTTAAGAATAAGCTATGATTGAAAAAGTATAGGCTATGTTTTTTTTATTTTTTTATAATTTGTTATTTTTTAAGGTTAATTTCACTCATTTAATTATTAATAATTTTGTTCATACCAACTAACATTTTGAAAATACGAAAACCTTCATGAATCTGAGAATTTATGTCAGAATGGCTTTACGAACGTCAATTACACAAAAAGTTGTTCTACTCGTGTTTCATGAATGAGGCCCATTGCCAGCATGCTCATTTTAATGTGGCAACTAGCAAAACTTCTGTGAAGACAGCACCTTTTACCATCACCCCACACTGTGTGAATATGTATATTATTTGAGATATAAGTGTTCAACCGATTTTGGCTAATGCACTAAATCTAGAGGCAACACATCATGTGTGTATCAAATGTTTAGTAAAAAAACAAAAAACATTAAATGTTACATTTGGGACAGAACTACACTTTTAAAATGTGTACCCTAGATGGAAACTAGTGAAACTAGCCTTACCAGAGGCTGACTTTGTCTTTGGCCTCTGAATCTGGGGGCATGTTGCTCATCCTGTTCATGGTCTCCATGAGCTCTCGCAGGTCAGGCTGGATCTATAAAACAATCATCTAAATTATTCAAAGCTTACAATCAGAATGATGTGAGCAGTATCTAAAAAGGTGATGTAATCTAAACCCATGCTGTGAAATGAGTACCTCATCCATGGCACGAATTTCGAGTCGAAGTTTGTCCATCACTGTGATAAAGAGCTGCATGGGAGAAACACAAACATTTAAAATGTTATTTATCAAAACATTTTGTTACACTACAAGACCAGAATAACAGTCGATATGAATATGCTCGCAATAAAGCATGCAAGCAAGCTTTATAAAGGTAGAATGTTACAGGAGCGGAGCTTGCTAGTTACAGCAATATCAATGCTAAGCCACTGTATTTGCAGCCTCTACTTATCTAAGTAGAGCTTCTAACTCAATGCACTATATAATCTAATACAACTGTGGAGCATTGTGACAAATTACATATTGGCATTTTGGAAGAAGGAAGACTTCTAGTCTGATCAAATACATCTATTTATTGGAACTGCTGGAACACAAAGATATGCTCAATAATGCAGTGGCTTTCTGGCATTAACTCAAGTAAAGTTTTTCATTCTAGTATTCTTTGCATCGAGAAGTTTAAGATACATACAGATACTATGTCTGCAATGCAGCGATTCAGATTGCCCTTGTCATCTTTGATGGTGATTGGTCGATCCTCTTTGATCCTCTCCATGGCCAGCGGACAGTCAAGCTGCCATGTACACAGAGGGAAAGAAATATGAAAGAGCAGAGAAATCGTAAACAGTGTAGCATACTAAATGGCAAGGTAAAACATAAACTTATGAATGAAGAACAACATAAGGCCACAAAATTTTTTTTTACAGAGGTCCCCTGAATATGTACAATGCCCTGGACCAATGCATTATTGAACCAAGATCCAATAAATATTATATTGCATGTATTATATTTTGATACATGTTTGTTTAATTGCATAATTTATACTATTTACAGATATTTACATTGATATGTTGAACACGTACTTAAAAAAAAGCACCGTCTCTTTAAGGAAACCCAGCATTTCTGTAAAGAACGTCTGTAGAGGAGCGCATGCTATCGAGAGGAGGACTCATATGGCTTTATCTCATCAGTGCCATGCATGATTAGAATTAAATGTTTATTTTGTTGTTTTTGATCAACAACTGACTGTAAAGAACAGAAAGGGTATTAAAAGAGACATTATTCAATGACAGATGGGTTGCGTGGATCTCGTCTTTGGATACACATTACACTGAACAACTTTTACTCTCAACACAAAGTGAAAGTATCTCGCTGCTGAATACTCCAATTCACTGACGAGTGAAATCTAAACGTTTACCAGCCAGTTGCCAAATATCTACATTTTTGTCGAATAGCACAAAATTTGGTTGCACATGCGAGTGGTGGAGGGTTGCGCATAGAGTAAAAGAACGATCTTGGGATTTAAGAATCGTTATCGAGATTGTTTTAACGAAGATCGCAACACATCGGGAAATCTATACTTTTTAAAAAATTTTATTGAATTTAGCGCTACTTAAAATAGAAAACATATGTGCAAAGTTGTACCCTGTATTTACGGCAAAAGTCATCGATGGAGCCCACATCTGATCCTTGGACCTGTTTGAAAGCAGCTTTATACTGGACCAGCAATCTTGAGCAAGCTCCTGTGTATCTGCAAAAAAAAAAAAGCAAATATTTATTACATTTTGCTTAGACAGATATAAATCATGCCATTCAGTTTAAAATGAGGATGTAACTAACTCATTGGGAGTCACACAGTCCTTAATGTAGGCTTTTTCCAGGGCCTGGAGTGTCTTCACCACAGCAAATAACTCTGCCATGTTGTCATATCTTTCAAAACAAAGTAAACAAGGACTTCAAATGCGATGCGACAACACCATCACCTTCACTGTCCTCCTATACTGTCTTTAGTGTAACATCGGTCAGTCAATCAATCAATCAAACTAAGAAGCCCATAATAGCTCAGCAGATAAGGCACGTTTCCACATGCCTGGATACAGAATACAATGTATATTGTCTAATATGATGTTGGTCAACTCTGAATAACTTACTTTTCCCTTTCTCTGGCATTTTTGTACAACTTCACTTCCTGTAAGTGATGACAGAAAAGCTTTATTATTATTATTATTATTATTATTATTGATCACAATTACTTGTAGTAACACCTTACCTCATACAGCTCTGGTTTGTTGACAGGTGCTAATTAAGTTGAAGCAGCAAGTAAATAAAAAACAAACACAAAAAAACTGACATTAGCTAAGTGAAAATGCAGAACTCTCAAAGCAGTAAGAGTGACAGGCATGAAATAATAATTGTTTAGATGCTTATGATTTCTCTCACTCACCCCCTCCCATCACTCCAGAGGCAGGTATTCCATGAAACATGATGAATATCTACAAAATCATTTTAAAGAGACAATCAAATTATTTTAGGTTTAGCCACTTTTCTCGAAGTAAATAATGATATACACAGTGGCTGTATATCAAAACCTATTGAGTTGCCTACAAATACAGTATCTACAAATAAAGCCCTCTATCTCTGTCATGATGCAGTGTCAATACGAGCTAAGGAAATACAGATGCTTCTAGTAAGAAAACATAAACAACATTATATTTTAGAAGTTTCATGACCTGTTTGACGCAATCCTGTCTAGGCAAATGGTGAATATTAACTTGAATATATAACATATTGTGTTGGTTTGTTTATTTGTTGACAAATAAATGGCGATGTTAGCACAGCAAGCTAGCTAATATTCCTACCTTCATTTCGCTGTAATTATACAAGAGACGTTGTTGTCACTGATTAATCCAAACTTAGTAAAGTATACAACACTGATGTGAATAAGAAAGTATTAAAAAATGTTTTAGCGAAAAGGCATAAGGAACAAGAGAAGTCACTCACCCTTTTATTGACGTCACCCACTGTTCAAAGCTGACGTGAGGTCGCCTGATGATTCCATCACTTCCTGTTTTTTCCACTCTCCCATTACGTCTTTTACTCTATGAAAAGCATAATACCTTTTTTTATTTAATGACAACACCACAGTAATATAAATGTTTAGTATGTATTGATTTAATCTTCCAAAGAATACTGTGATGTGTTATGCACATCTCACAGTGTAATTGTACATGTGTGCTTTTCATTGGAATGGTTGCCAAGTCATCCATTTTTAAACAGAGCTCATTGACTAACAAAGTTCATTTCAAGGCAAGTCAGTCCACTCGTCGGCCAGCTGGGAAGCTATTTTCTATTGCTGTGTCCCAAATGATGCACTATATACTATGTAATTAAAGATTACACTATGCACTCAGCCATGTAGTGTATAAATTCGTCCCAAATGGAACACTGATAGTTTTTTTACTACACGGAAGGATTCGCTATTTAACAGCATACGGAAGTGACATTTCAAATGCACATAATGTGTTAGTTTAACACTTATATCTAAATAATGAACATATTCAGACAGTGTGGGTAATGGTAAAACATTCAACTCACACTGTAAGGTGCTATCTTCACTGAAGTTTTGCTAGTTGCTACATTCTCCATTGTTTACTATTGTTTTGTCTGAGCAGCAATGCAGTCAGGAAACTCTGTCCCTTCTGCTACGTACTGCAAGCTGCGAGCGCTGAGTGCAAGAAGTGTCCAACATTCCACAATCTGTTTTGACAGTCAGGGTTGGGGAGTAAAGGAATACATGTAACGGGATTACATATTTAAAATACAAAATTTTTTCTTTTATCAAGAAAATTCACATTGGATCATAATTTATTTTTTTTTCTAATAAGACCTTTGATATTAGGGCAAAAAAATCGTATACTTCATAATAATTTTTTTCTTGTTTTCCTGTAAAAATATTTACAAATCCTTAAAACAAGATCAATTTGATTAATCTTGTTTTAGAAACAACACTGCATAAGATATTTAGGTTTTTCAGAGAATGTATTTTTAACATGTGTATTTTGTCTTACTGTACTGGCAGAGTTTTTATAGTCAAAACAAGTTTAAATATCTACCAGTGCTGAAGAAGTAATCCAAAGTATTTAGAATACGTTACTGACCTTGAGTAATCTAACGGAATACGTTACAAATTACATTTTACAGCATTTATTCTGTAATCTGTAGTGGAATACATTTCAAAAGTAACCCTCCCAACCCTGTTGACAGTTGAAGAAGTGCATCATCCAGGTACTCATAGTACACTTCTTTTTGTGGCATTTTCATGCTGCCTTCACGCTTTCGGAATTATCGTAAATACGAGTTTCCCACTCGGAAGTTGCACATGAACGACCCTCAAGTCAAAATTGCGACTGAGAAACTCAGAGATAATTTTTGATATCTGAGTTTCCGAGACGGGAGAAATCATAAACTTTCAACATGGCAGAGAAGAGGATGGTGCTGTATTGTTAGCACATGCCGTTTCGGTCATATTCATTTATGTATATCAGCAACAATTTGATGCATTTTGTTCATTTTTACACTGTGAAAATAGCTTATATTTGACTAAAATTCCATTATCGTAAGCAAGCTAACTGAGTAATATGAATTATGGTGTCAAAGTAAAAGTTCCACAAGAAATATGTATGAACGAACCTGACGTCATCCATGTTTTCTGTTCTTTCCGACAATAAAGCACTTGAACGCGACATACTTGTAATTCCCACTTCAGAAGTGGGAAGTAGGATAATTCTGATAGCACATGAAGGCTGCATCTGTGTAAAGATACTATTGGCACTACTTACTCTACAAAATGGCGTAGAATAGTGCAGAAATGTGTGATTTGGGAGGCACCGGATGTAAACAAGAGCCACAAAAGCACAGCTAATATCTACTTGAATGGGTAAAAATCTCCAAAAAGGTTGGTCAAGATTACGATCGAAGAACATATTATAAATCAGCAGTAAAATCTGACAACAATGGTATCATAAATTGTGCTTCTTCAGCTCAGGTCATGCTAAAAAAAAAAAAACGGCAGTTTTCAGGCTGGTTCAGATAATGCGTGTTCACGTTTTTTAGTTGACTAACAGGCGAATTCTGTATCTAAAAGCCGATTGGCTCTTTTACCTGTAAGACGGGACTTCTCTACAATCATTGGGTGTTCCAATTTCTCCTAATCATTTTAATAGAAGTGGCCCGTCTCTGCTAAATAATCTCTAAGTAATGAGAAATGTAAGCAAAGTTATAGCATAAAAATTTTAGATGTATACTTACATTTTTATAGTTCATTTATTGATTATTATTAATTAATTGCATTCATAATTATAAATGTGCACCAAAATCTATCAGCAACAACATGAGTTATACAGATGTCAGACATTCGTGAAAATACTTGGCAACCCAACAGTGTCTTTGAACACGCGCGCGGGAACGGCAAGTAGACAGCAACAGTAAACAGAGAATCTAAATATTCTAGAATTTCAATTTAGAAAACATGTATATCTACTTAAGTTAATTATTATCTTATTTAATCACAGTCTGAGTGATTCAGATCATTTTTGTGCGCTATATAACCCGATTCTGGTTATTTGAGTGTGCGCGAGATTTGTAAACACTGCTTCTTGTTTGCGCAGAGAATGAAATCCACTAAGAGCACTCATTTGAAACCTGCAGCATCAGCAAGCGAAGAGGAGTGTGGAAAATGGCTTGACACAGCAGAGTTAAAAGAAAAGAAACAAAAGGTAAAACTTAATAAAAAATATAATATTGTTATTAAAATATATTCTGTAATATACCAAATCGAATGTATTTATAGTGCATTGAAAATATATTATTTATGTGAAAGGAAAAATATACATATTTCTGCATTAAAAGAAGTGATTTCAGGGATCCTTTCTCCTTGTTTTCAGAAACATTTAACCCGTCCAATCTCCAAATTACTGAACCCAATGGCCAGATCTGGAGGATACAGTGTGGCTGTGGCACTGAGCTTCACTCAGACCAAACTTAACATGCCTGTCACAAGACAGAGCTCAATATCATCTTTCTTTTCACCCAAACCTAAAGGTGAGATATTCCATAACTGTATCAGATTATGCGCTGCTAAATTGTTAAATCATCACACCTTTTACAATTACCTTTTGTTTTCAGGCTTCCCACGCAAACAAATGGAAATCCTCTTTTAAATTTTTTTTTAATTTTTTTACAAAATCCTAATCCATTAATCATGAGTGACTGAAAAGGTCATGGACATTAATTGGTTTAAAAGTATGGGAATCCTGTTGCTTTGCCCCTCTTTTACCTGTCCTGACTGGTATGTTTTCTTTGTTCAGATCATAAACTAATTGCTGCCCATGCTGAGATGTACACCTCCATGCAGACAAAGACTCTCACTGGGGCCAAAAGAAAACATGGGATGACTTTGGAGCCATCTACAGAGTCTGATCTTTTAACCAGTCAAACATCTGAGGTGGATCAGGAGAACTGTGATTCAGATTATGAAAAGCTGACAACTGATGATTCAGTTGACCAAAAAGAGCAGCGTTTCCTCCATTTAATATGCGGCTTTGAGCCAGAGGAAGAAGAGCCACCTGAAAAGAGGAGACCTATTGCCCATTTTACAGATCAAAATGTGTTAGAGACACAGGAATATTGGAATAAAGATGCATCTGTTGGGAGAAGAATTCCAGATGAGAGTCAAAGAATTCCTGAAACTGAGACTTTCTCCCATGGACATGATCTTTTGGTGGTCAGGAAGCCCTCTGAAGAAGCGTGTGAGGATTTCCTCCAGTCTCCAAGGCCTCAAGATCTTGGGTTGAAGGATAAACATGTTTTAAGAGATCAGAACTCCACTATTGTGGGACCTTTCGTAACCTCCAGGCGTGTCAATGAAAACCAAAAAAGACCACGTTCTTCTGCAGTTACTAATAAGGATCAGAAGCAAGCTTGGTATAAACAAAAGCCATCACCCATGAAACTAATAGGAAAAGAAAATAGTTGGCCTGCATCACCCATTCGCAATTCTCTATCAACTTTTAAGCAGCATTCAATTTCAAGTCCAGCTAAGTGCAAGTTAAAGGACAAATACACTCTTTCCCCAAAGAGGAAACCAGATAAGGAGACAAGCACAGAGATGATTGGAGACACTCTCGCTGTGCTGTTTACTCAGGACTCAGAGGGCTTTCGTGTGATTGCTCATCGTGACCAACACTTGAGGAGCCCACTAAAAGACCAATCCAATTTATCCGTGTGCAAAGAGTCCTGCAGTAGTCCATCCTGCAGTAGTCAATCTGTTGGATTTCTAGAAAAGGAGGAAGACGAATCGGACCTCGAACCGGAGATGCTTTTCACTCAGGACTCAGAAGGAAACATGGTTATCAAGCATTAGCCAAAAACAGATGATAATTGTATTTAAAAAAATGCTGTATTTAAAAGCGAAATATGTTAAAATGTTATGCGTTGATTTTTTTTTTTCATGTAAAAGTGAATTTTGTGTGATAGAGTGTAAAAAAAAAAAAAAAGGATTTGAAGTTGTCATTGATCCAGTTTCTTTATTGAAAATTATATTAAATACAGAACTAAATGTAAAAAAAAAAGAGTGAAACCAGAATTTTTTTTCTTTTTTTAAACAAATACACACTTCTTCACCTTCAATGTAAAGCAGGTCAAATCTCACATGTTTTGTCACCAGGGACACCTTTAGGATTTTTGGGCCCCTGACAACTTTGCCTTCTGGGCCCCTATCTTATCGCAACCCATACTGTACAATTTTTTTTTTCATGAAAAGTTATTATTAATAAACATGAGCATAAGCATGATTGCACATTCAATAAGAGACACAAACTATTTTGAGTTTTAAAAGTCAACTTAATGCATTTAACAGAAATAACTACAAATCAATGAATGAATATTAGAGTGTTTGTGTCATTGGTTGTTGGGACTTTGTTTATTATGAAAATATTGGATTTTTTATGTTTTACATGTTGATTTATGTAATCTAATATGAAAAGAATATTAATTTGAATATCTGAAGGCAAATAAAATCCAGATTTTTTTCCCACCTATACAAAAGAGTATTAGATCAATACAGATTTTATACAGGTGAAAAACTGATAGCTTGGACCATTATTAAAAGAGGTCCTTGATTTTACTTGTTTTCATTTGTAAGAATTTTGACAGGTTTGACCATGGATGGCTCATCATGTTGGCCATGGTTTCAATAAAGCAAACTATAGCATTTTGTTATAGAAAAAAAAATGTAGCCTGCACATTTAAAATCTGTAATTAAACTGCCTTTGTTTTAATAAAACTAAGTAGACTTCTCCTTCCCCTAGTTTTAATATGACTCTATAACATTTCTGTCAAATCATACCTAACCTGTAAAATTTGTGTTACTACAGTAATGGCACACATTACGTTAACTCGTCTTTTCCTCGACAGTGCTGTTTAGAATTTAGTGTCTGTCTGGATTTATGAGATGTTTGGCATTCTCCATAGTGCATCAAAGTAGAAAATTATGGTTTTATTCAGGTTTTATGGTCTGTGCTGCCGCTCTGCACAGTCCAATCAAACCTGATTTATTTTTGGTTTTGGGATAAACCACTGAACATATTAAGGGGGATTCCACACACTAGACCATCTTTTATTATCAAGGAAGGGCAGTATTCATTTTAGCTTACCCAGTGCAAAGTGGCCTTGTCTGTCCAGGGCCCTTGGAATCGTCCTAACCTTCACCCCTTTATGGCCCCTATTTGCAGGGTTGGGCAGAAACGGAATACATGTAACGGGATTACATATTTAAAATACAAAATATAAGTAACTGTATTCCACTACAATTACAATTTATATAATTGGTAATTAGAATACAGTTACATTCAAAAAGTATTTTGATTACTGAAGAGATTACTTTGCATTTTATTGTCATTTGTTTCATTTAATATTTAATCCTTTCAGATGAAAAACATTTATACATATAAATGATGCAATCCAAAGTGCATTTGAACAGCGGTGAAACACTTTCTTATGATGTGTTACATTCATACGAGCAGACAGAGAAGTACGTTTGAAGTAAGTTTGGAGCAGAAGAAATAGAATAAACCTTGTGTAAATTGTCAGCTTTACACTAAGCTAAAATGCTATTTCTAGCCATTTTACAGGCACGTTACCAGGCACGATCATATTTTTTTATCAAGAAAATTCACGTTGGATCATAATTTCTTTTTTTCTAGTAAGACCTTCGATATTAAGGCAAAAATCGTATTCTTGATGATAATTTTTGTATTGTTTTCCTGTAAAAATATCTAAAAATCTTTAAAACAAGATCAATTTGATTTATCTTGTTTTAGAAACAACACTGCATAAGATATTTAGTTTTTTCAGAGAATGTATTTTTAACATGTATTTTGTCTTACTGTACTGGCAGAGTTTTATAGTCAAAACAAGTGTTTATTTAAGTATTTAGAATACGTTACTGACCTTGAGTAATCTAACGAAATATGTTACAAATTACATTTTACAGCATGTATTCTGTAATCTGTAGTGGAATACATTTCAAAAGTAACCCTCCCAACCCTGCTTATTTGTAACATAGTTAAATAGTTTACGCAACAGCTTTCAACTCTCTCCATATGATGCCATGTTTGCCACCAGATGGCAGAATATACCATGAACTTCTTCGCCTGCTACCAAGCCATGTTGTTCTCTCCACACTTTGGTGAGCTAAAACTAGAGTCTATGCTTATAGAATCTGTATTTTGAGGTAGAACATGTCCGTGAACATTTATACAAGTTGTCCTTTCGTATTTGAGTTAAAAGCATTATCATTGAGTAATATATATATATATATACACACACACACACACACACTGGCTGCCAAATGTTTGGAATAATGTACAGATTTTGCTCTTATGGAAAGAAATTGGTACTTTTATTCACCAAAGTGTCATTCAACTGATCACAATGTATAGTCAGGACATTAATAACGTGAAACATTACTATTGCAATTTGAAAAAAAAATGTCAGAACTTCTTAAACTACATAGATTTCAAATAAAAAAATCCTCCATGTGCAGCAATGACAGCTTTTCCTGTAGCACTTGCCACAGATGTGGCTGTCTTGTCGGGCACTTCTCACGCACCTTACAGTCTAGCTGATCCCACAAAAGCTCAATGGGGTTAAGATCCATAACACTCTTTTCCAATTATCTGTTGTCCAATGTTTGTTTCTTTGCCCATTCTAACCTTTTCTTTTTGTTTTTCTGTTTCAAAAGTGGCTTTTTCTTTGCAATTCTTCCCATAAGGCCTGCACCCCTGAGTCTTCTCTTTACTGTTGTACATGAAACTGGAGTTGAGCGGGTAGAATTCAATGAAGCTGTCAGCTGAGGACAGCTGAGGCATGTCTTAAGGACAATACTGACCTTAAGACATGCCAGTCTGTTGCATACTATGGCAACCAAAAACAAACACAAAGACAATGTTAAGCTTCATTTAACAAACCAAATAGCTTTCAACTGTGTTTTATATAATGGCAAGTGATTTTCAAGTACCAAATTAGCAATTTAGCATGATTACTCAAGGATAAGGTGTTGGAGTGATGGCTGCTGGAAATGGGGCCTGTCTAGATTTGATCAAAAATGACTTTTTTTCAAATAGTGATGGTGCTGTTTTTTTACATCAGTAATGTCCTGACTATAGTTTGTGATCAGTTGAATGCCACTTTGGTGAATTAAAGTACCATTTTCCTTCCAAAACAGCAAAATCTGTACATTATTCCAAACTTTTGGCCGCCAGTATGTGTATATATATATACAGTTGTGCTCAAAAGTTTGCATACCCTGGCAGAAATTGTGAAATTTTGACATTGATTTTGAAAGTATGACTGATCATGCAAAAAAACTGTCTTTTATTTAAGGATAGTGATCATATGAAGCCATTTATCATCACATAGTTGTTTGGCTCCTTTTTAAATCATATTGATAACAGAAATCACCCAAATGGCCCTGATCAAAAGTTTACATACCCTAGAATGTTTGGCCTTGTTACAGACACACAAGGTGACACACACAGGTTTAAATGGCAATTAAAAGTTAATTTCCGGGGATTATGATTTAAAAAGGAGCCAAACAACTATGTGATGATAAATGGCTTCATATGATCACTATCCTTAAATAAAAGACGTGATCAGTCATATTTTCAAAATCAATGCCAAAAGTTCACAATTTCTGCCAGGGTATGCAAACTTTTGAGCACAACTGTATATATATATATAATTATTATTTTTATATTACTATTCACTAGTAACTGCATGGAGCAAGGCAAATACTTCACATTCTTATCTTGTTTGCCAAATGGATGTTTTCACATTGCTGGTCTATGTTCAAAGTCTGCAAGTTAATTTGCTGTCAGGGAATGAATCTATGACCACGGTTTCAGGAAAGAGCCATAGTCTGACAAATTCATTCTGCATTTGTAGAAAGACAACTAAACTGATGCTCTATTCTGATGCAGGACATTGAGGTGCAAAATTCAATATAAGTATAAATAACAGTGTAGTTAGTTCACAATGACTTTATTTGATAGAATATATGGTAACGTGAACATACTTTGGTAATGGTAAAGTACAATTTAAGGTGTGCAATTTAATACAGTGTACACAAATTTTACTTTGTGTTTATAATTGATAAAACTGCATTACAGTAATGTTTAGTTAAATGTACTGTAGGCTGTTCACTGACCAAACAAATGTAACATAATTATTCCCTTTTAAGGACTAAAGAATGCTACAATTTAACACCTATTGGCATACATTCAAAATCAGCTAAAGTACGTTCAAGAACACTTAAAGCATAATGTACATTTACAGACAGATGTGAAAGTGAGAATACAAACATAGTATAGTAAATGATGGACAGTTCATTTGCAGGCTTCACCCAATAATGAGCCTACTAAATTTTACTTTTTGTTATGTTTTAACATGGCACATGCACATGTTATTACCATGCTGATGGTGTTGAATGACATCTGGGATGCCAGTCAATATAAACCTTTGTGACTAACAGGAGATTTCAGATATGGGCAGTTGTAAAGAGACAAAATTAAGCATTCTAGTTTTTAAACTAAATTAAGATAATACAAAATCTTATAAAAAGAAATCCCCAAAGGCACTCATTCATTTGACGAACAAAGACCAGTTATCACACTTTTAAAAAGCGCCTCGACTCTAAATGATCCATTGATTTTTCTCTCAAGTTTACCATGCAACTGAATTTACTTCAAAATATAAGCATGCTTTATTGCAAAATAATATGTTATGAACTGAAACTGGGGCCTGTTGAGAGTAGGAAATGTCAAATCTAACAACACAAAACACAATGGACTGGTTTCCCTAAACAAATTAAGATAACCTCTCTACCGGAGAATCACTTCTGTAATTCTATTAAATCTGAAACCATGCTTAATCTAAGTTTGAGAAAACAGTCACTATCAAAAAGCTAATGGGTTCATTTGGAAATACAGGGCCTTCAATTAAAAACATTTATTGCCTTTGGATCAAATTTCAATTGTTTACTGCAAAGTACTATGATTTATTTAACTGAGATTTTATGCAATCAACAGAAAGTAGTCTTTAATGTCAAAGACAAAAACTCCAGACAGTTAAATGAACAACAATTTAACAGAATATTTCGGGTTCAGTACAAGTTAAGCTCAATCAACAGCATTTGTGGCATAATGTTGATTACCACAAAAAAATAATTTAGACTCGTCCCTTTTTTTCTTCTTTTTTTAAAAAAAGAATCAAAAATCTGGGTTACAGTGTGGGAATTACAATGGAAGTGAATGGGGCCAATTTGTAAATGTTAAAATACTGTTTCAAAAGTATAGCCACAAGACATAAACAATATGCTTGTTAACATGATTTTAGTTTAATAAAATCGCTTACTAACCTTTTCTGAGTAAAGCTTTTTTTTTCTGATTTTTCTGATTTTACATTATTATATTTCAGGGTGTAAATAAGTTTTTTTTTTTTTACCTTAGAAAACCTTTACCTTTGTTTAATTTCCAATCATGTCACCTGTAACTGAGTAAAATTGTGTGTTAATAAGACAAATCAATCAAAAGTTATAGCATTACAAAAATAATTTATCCTAGTGTCCAAAAACATCCCCAAGTGTCCAAAAGCCTCTCAGAAACAAATTAGAGTGAACAATCCTCTCTGCTCATATTTGGATGACTTCCATCTCTGGTTGCAGCGATCTGAATCCTAATACGATTGGTTTAGCGTTCCATGATGCTGGACAACGTACTACATCATTTCCGATGAAGAAATCTGATCCAGGAAAGCGAATGTGTTTTTAGACAAATATAAAATGATGTGCTGTGTGTACATTGTGCTTCGTGTGGATTATCTGGTTGTATTCTACTCTTTGAGAACTTTCAAACGACATATGACACATGGTTATTTGATCAGTTTGATGTTTTTACCAATTACAATAAATCGTGCAGTGCACAATTATTAATAAATTATCAAAATGGAACACTTCTGATTTGTCTGAAAATTTCAAAGAACTTCAGTTTTTGTCATAATTCCTAAATGCATTGTAAAGTACAGCTTCTAAGCTTTAAAACAAGACCTATTTTGTGTTGGTCAAGACTATAGTTATTAATATTTTAATGATACTAATTTTTCTCAGTAGGCCCATCCAAGCTTAAAGTTAAACAACTTTACAGCTCAAATAATACACACTTTTTTAAATTAATGTAGGTGCTTTTATAAAATTATAAGATTCACATTTCTGCCTTTAAACCCTCAAAAAACGTAGCCCCGTTCACTTCCATTGTAAATGCCTCAATGTGGAGGTCTGCGTGGGACTGTTTTTTCCATCCCGCTCCCGCAAGTTTCTATCCCACAACCGAACGCTCCCACTGAATTTTACTCCATGTTCACCTGCTCTCTGCCCGCAGTGATTTTCTTCCCGACATCTCCCGTTCCCGCATCTGTTTTCCACAAAGAGCAAAAGCCATACAAATAGACAAGTGTAAACAAAGAACGTTTTATTTTTCTGTTATTGCTATTACCAGATGACGTGTGAATATGACGCAAATTTTAACGCTGAAGTTGGTTTCTTAACGCTAAATTGAGCATTTTCTAGTTCAAGTTCCACATCCTTTGATGACACAGTGTGCGCTTTGCTCTGCCATTCTTCTAAAGCCCAGTTGTATACCTGCCTGCTCTAAATGTTGGATAATTTAATGCACAAGCTGTTTACACATTAATTTTACGTTGCATTAATTAATTAATAAAATAAATAAAGAGATCTAAATCGGATTTTTCAGGCTATTCTCTGACCGCCCTCTCCCGTCCACATCTCATGGAGGTACCGTCCACTCTCGCCTTCAACACTGAAATTTATCGGGTGCCACAGGTCCTATGGGAGTTCTGAGGGAATGCAGACCTCTACCTCACTGTAACCTTGATTTTTGCTTTTTTTTTTTTAAAGAAAAGGAGGGATGAGTCCATATACATTTTTGTGGTAATCATATGCTGTCGATTGAGCTTTACTTGTATTGAACCCGAAATATTCCTTTAAGAAATTTATTTCTTAAAAGTTACTTACTGACATATAACTTTGACGTTACAGATCACTTTGTGTTGATGACAAACAAATTACATATTAACAAATTATCGTGCCATGACGCTGCACAATAAAAAGGTGAAAAATTCCAAATTGGTGTGTGGAAAACAGAATTTGCAAATATTTTGCTCTTAATTGTAATGATCTGTGCCCGGTTGCATAAAACACCTTAAGTTTTTCCCTTAAGTATAACACTTAAAGTGTGATTTTCCCTTACCTAAGGAAATGACTTGAGGGTGTTGCATATAGCTAAGGGAAACTGTTAAGGGTTTTACTACATAGAATTCTACTGTTACCATGGATATAACATGTCCCTACCTACTTTCAGAAGATTGGAAATATCCCGACCAACATTTGGGCAATTTTACCACATAGAAAATACTTTCAATTTATACTATGTTTTTATTTTCATTTAAATGACTATTAAACTTTCTCAGTATCACTATTAATGTGTAAATTATAGTCCGACCTCTTCTGAAGTGGCAAATAAATGCATGAGGGGAGTGTTGTCACATGACAACTGTTCTCAGCACTTTACAGTCGTTTGTGATTACTGCATACATACTAATTTCTGGAGGAAACACGGGCGTATTTCCATTTGTATGATGTACAATCCTCGAAATTAATAGATTCAAACACTTTTTTGTGTTCAAATCTTTCCCGTTTAAGTAAAAAAACCATCCTGAGTTTTCCATGCGGACCAATTAATGAAGGATTCTGCTTTTACGGCCGGTAAGCGCCCTCCTGAGGAAGACACCTTTGAATTTGAATGACTGTGCCAGGTACGGGGTGGATGGTTGTGCAAGATGTTTAGATGTTTGTATAAATGTGCAGAGAACTGATTGCAACTGATTGATATTAAGAATATTAGTGGTGGTCATGCACATGTGCAGAGAACTGATTGCAACTGATTCGCGTACATATTCGCGATATATCGCAAATGAACTTGCGACATGACTTTAATGCATCCACTTATACAGCTTGTAAAGATGCAGAGAGCTGAAAATACTAGGCACAATTCTCTGTGTGTGTTCCTATTAGAACGCCCTCCAGCTTGTTGGCAATTTCTCATATTACGTGATGGTCAAATATGTACTCCTGCAATCGTTTTTCTATCACAAAAAAATTGCCTTGACCTGCTGTACTCTTCAATTGGTTCTGTAAACTAAGCCATCTTGTTTTTTTAGAAACCTTGTAACTCTTAACGTACACTTAAGGTGAAGTTTTCCCAACCTTAAGGGGCTTTATGCAACACTTAACATGTTTTAAGGGCGTTCTTAAGTAAAAAATAAATACTTACGGGAAACCGAAAGGGATTATGACGTTTTACTTATAAAACCCCTTAAGTAACACGTAACGGTTATTTTCTGCAACTCCTATAAATTTAAGGGAATCTTTAGGGTGTTCTTTAGGGAAAATTACACTAAAGGTACTTTATGCAACCGGGCACTGATCCTAAAACTACAACTATAACAACCACAATGCATGAGTTCATATTGAGTTCTTACGTCTAAGCTAACAGTGTGATACAGTGAAAGTGCATGAAGAGTTCTGAGTAGGAGGAAAGAGATGATGCGCTGGAAAAGGTGAGGAATCAACCAGCCATTTTTGTGGGCTCTGTCACCAAGCTGGACCCGTCCCAAATAGTTTTAAACTGTTCTGGAACTGGAAACTCCCTCTGTGTATTAAATGAAAAGATATCTGTCAGATATACAGTATGTGCGCAAAATATGTACAAACAATGCTTCAACAATAATATCAACACTTAAAGCCAATCACAGCTTCCTTCCGCATTTTAAAGGTGTGTAACTTTTTTCTATGTTAGAATACTTTTCTCTATCCCAGCTCAATATGCAGAGTGCTTGAGAAACCTGTATGAAAATAATCATTTTTGTGATTGTGCAGAAATTACACATTTAACCTTTAATATAAAGCAATAAAATCTCTTATGCCGGCCATGACAAATTCTTATTTTAGTACCAACACATTTCGTATCATGAAAGTTATTTTTTTAAATAAAAGGGTTATATATGTAGGTGTAAGAGACTGCCAGTGTAAATACACTCACATAGTCATCTTCTCCCTCAGGAACCAGGATGTTCATTTCAGAGCTCTTGGCACTGACAATCTCACAGTCAAGTGAATCCTTGCTCAAGTAGACATGGCAACCCTCAGTTGTGTTAATGGAAATGGTAGGAACTTTCCCCAAAACCTGGGAGGCCAAAAAAGTACTTTTAGTGTACATGCTTTTACATTACATACAATTGTGACACAATAAAGCTGATCAGTCTGTAGTCCTAAACCGGAAGAGAATTTGTATTTTCGCGCCATGGATACCCTTGGGAATTTCTAATGGGGTTTCAGAATAGTGGCTTTTTGATTTAATACAGTAAAATAAGGTCTGTGGTTAACAAGACTTGAAGAGACATTCATGTTTGTTCTACAACATAAATTACGTACAGTTATACCTCAAATGTGAATTTTAAAACAGTTGTGTGCTATAAAAATTCTAATTCGTCAAGTATGTTAACTTGCATCCTTGTGATAGTTGTAGTCAAAATTGTTATCAACTTACATTTTTGCTTATTTTGCTACTCTTAAAAAACCCATTGGAAAATCCAATAGAAACCCATGGCAATTAGCTTTCCGGGTTGACCCACAAATTGACATCACTGCGGAACAGCTCCATATACAGCAATGTCATGTAAAACATCTTTCTCCTTTGTCATACGTTGGCAAAAGATCAACGAATGAATGGCACAAAGCTGTTTAACATTTGGACTTGTGTAGACAAGAAACTTCTTTATTAATTCTCGCAGTTGTGGCCATTACTCATGCACATACATTACATTAACACATTCTCATTTACAATAACAACCTGGAGTGCAGATCGCTTGCAGAACAAAACACTTCTGCCTGCAACTTGTTATGTACAAACATTTATGTCTCTTCTAACCTGAAGTTGAATGTCTCTGGAGTTGATGATTTCAACAATGCCCACCACATTGTCAAACACAAGTCCAAGCTTCTTACAGTTATCTGTGAGGAGAGAAGCAGACGTTACCCAGCCATGGTGTGCAGTGCTATGATAAAGGAAAAGATAACATTACCGAATAGAAGCAGCTGGTGTTAAGAGGAGCTCTTCTTACCCACTATGATGGAGTTGACTTTGCCTTTGATCTGGAGTGTGGAACTGCTACAGCCAAAGACATAAACCACCTGTTTGAGCTCTGTCTCTTCTATCACTAGGTCATGAGCCTGTTTTTGGTACTCCTATAGGCCAAATGCACACAATAGATCCATTAGACACATGGTTTTAATGCAAGGACAGGGCACAGTAGCCTAGTCTGTAGGTGCATGGTATTATAACTTTAATACATTTCTAGATTCATCCCACCCACATTTTGAGAAATAATCACTATTATTTGAAGATCCATAGCTCCATGAGTCTCCTGCACTTTTTAAAACATATGAATGCCTGAGTATTTGTACAATATCTAGAGGCTTTTCTAAATTTCTTACTATTACTAAGAACATGCTAACTGAGATAATGTTAATAATAATGAACTTAATAAAGCATGTCTCATGAAACAAATATTGACAAGTTGTATGTACAAATTCAAGTAATTATGTATTTTTGCTCCCTTCAACGAAATAGTTCTAAAATGACATTAGTTCCAAAATGAAACAGCAATGGTCACATACAGAAAATAATTTGCTTGAGTATTCCAATGTTTTCCCACTGTATCGGGCTCATTATATGGAAATCAACCCTTTATTATAATACTTTAAAGGTCCACTCAGTAATTTTTTCCTCATTTAAAAAGTTTTACTTCTAAAGAAATGAATAGTAATTTTGAAACATATGTATAAAATCATGACCACTCATGTGAGATGAAGAGTTCAGTTCTTAGTAACCTTATAAAAGCTCTTTTATTCTACATGGGGCAGGGGCGCCTCATGGGGGCTGCCATTTTAGCATCACATGACCATCTGAATACTACTCGCTTAATCCAAGTAACTGCCCTGTTATTGGACACTTCCATTCATGGACTAAATTAATCCTGGTTTAATGTGCATAGTGGATTTCTGACAATGGCACTGGTAACTGAAAACTACAGATTGACTTATGCAACATCCAAGCCACTAGGTGTCAGTGTAAGCCAATGTAAGCCACTTCGACATACTTCAAAAAATTAAACAGTCAACCATTTTTTCTTTGACTTTTTAAAATGTCAACAAAAATACTTTATTCACTAGATATTATACTACATTTAAACACAAACTTACAGATATCCAGCAGTTCAAAGACAGAGTTAATGTTTGGAATTGAATACTAACACTGCTTACTGCAGAGTAAACACTGTATACTGACACGGTGTAAACTAGCAGCGATGAACATTTCAAACAGTAGTATGCCACATTTTTGTCACATGACCTCAATATATTGCATTTTTAATTCAGCGAGCTGCGTCCAGTTATAATTTCAGAAACAAAACCTAAATTAAAAATGTCAGATTGGTTCATTAATCACAATAGAAATGGAAGGTCACGTCAGGCACACTGCATTGTGGGGTGGGTGTTTCCTCAACTTGGTTGATTTTTATTAAAAGTAATAGACTTCAATCATTTATTTTCTGTACTTTTCAAATGCCTTGTATGTATAGATTTGTTTGTTTTAGCTTTGTCCAAGACCCAGACTTTCAATATTAAACTATGAAAATCCATTATTACTTACATGCAGTATATTAAATACAAATTATTACATGTTTTAAACTATGATCTTTAAACAGAGTGAAATAAACCATTTCAATATTTATTGTGTGAAAATGATTTCAATCAATTTTCTAAAAATTACGACTGTCCCACAGTTGTTTTTGAAAGTCAGCGTGCTTGTTATCCAAGTCGACAAAAGTGTCAGTGAAGAGCATGCATATAGATGAAATATGAGAAGTAATTTTAAAAAAAAGAAAAAAAAAAAGGTATATATATATCACTTGTAAGAATATATTGATTATGGTCGTCATTTCCAATCAAGGTGTAATTTGACCAAAATTCGCAAACATGTTGAAAATATAATTTAATTGTATGAACTAGGGGGCCCTTTTTTAAGAGCACAAGCGCTAAACATTGTTCTTTGCTTTAAGTCATAAGCACAAAGTCAATGGGCATGGTCATGATGTTTTAGTATTTTCGTGCAAGCATCCACCAAGTCTAGGCACAAGTGGGTTTGGCAAAATTGCATGGGCAAAGCGCTAATGGGCTGAGTTGAGTGCAATTTAATTCTGAGGTTCTTCTCCAGTTATTGCACAGTCTGCGTCCTATTATATAGTCCATTCCCTTTCAAAAAACAGCAATATAAACAAAGACAGCACATGTATAAGAAGTTGGTAGTGTAAATGGACTGTGTGCAATGAATTAGAAGACTAGACATTTTCACTTATGTTCTTTTGTGCATTAACTGCATCCTTGTTGAATGTCAGGCATATATATATGACAGTGACAGGCTTCCTTTATACATGTGGAAAATGTGTTTCTCATCAGGACTTGGATGTAGGCTCTGTTAAATTATAGAGAATGTAAGTATTATTAATCATTTTCATCTACTGACACAAATCATGGCTAGTATTAACACTGACTGTATCGGACTTACAGGTTAGGCTGAGGATCGAGGGATTTTTTCCTGCACTTCACTTCTAGTCAATTTTGATTTTGAAAAATGTAATTCATTTATAGAAACACAAAAAAATGTCAAGTTACACTTTAAATGAAACAAAAATATAATCAAAATAACGGTGGTCAAAGTGGTAAAAAAAAAAAAAAAATCATACCAAATCCCAAAATTTTACCCTTTTAAAGTTCTTCCACTGGTCCCTTTTGCAGACTTAAAATCACTCTATGACAACAGGTGGAAAAATACCAATACAAATTAGATCATAAATATAATTGTAAATATAAATACATTAATAATAATTTTAAAAATACACCATGACCTCTAGAAAGTTTAACACAAGTCTCCAATTTTTTTGTTTCATAAAATGGCTACATCATTATTTGATGTTCAACTTTATTGTCAGAGTTTGGAGATGGACTTTATTACCACCAGCTGGTGAAATCTCCAAACTGCAAATGCAGGAACTGATTTTAGACTTTGCACTGATATATGATATGCTTCTCAAACATCTTAGCGCAATGACTTATTTTGCAGGTAAACAGCAAATTGCGCTTTGCGGCATTTAATTTACATACAATACACCCACAGTTTACGTGCATTCACCCACAGATAGCGCAAACACTCCTACCCATGCCTACTTGTGCTTTGCGCTGGCATGAAAATTGCTCTTAGAATTAGTGCTCTCACAAAAACTGGATAAGACATGGTCGTTGCGCATGGTGCTGTGCTTAGCATGGTCACGAAAATAGAGCCCATTGTGTGCTATGAAATTAACAAGCGAGTCTGCCATTTCAAAAACATATAACATGTCACTATGGTGGGAATTTTCATTACTTTCAGAAAAAATTACATAACTCTCCTGTGTGTACATACACATTCGAACACTGTCAGCTGACAAATTAAACTACTCAGAATGTAAATTTTGTTTTTAACTTTCTATAAGTTGACAGTGCTAGAAGTGCCTTAAGTTGAAGAAAAACCCAGATACAGTATTCTTTGCAGTGTTTTCTGTTGTGTACTGCAAATTTTTACACACATTATACAGTAAATGTAGTATGTCATCTGGGTATTCCATGTGTACAGAAAATGTGCATACTTGTATACATACTGCATTCTGCTAAAACAGTATGATTAGTGTGCATTAACTCTATTCCAAACATAGCCAGACACATGCAGGTTGAGGGGCCGAGGGAACCTACCACCCTCCACTTCTTTCCTTCAAGTTCCAGCACCGGGGAATGGTTCTTGGCAGGTGCACAGGCAGATGAGCTTGAGTTCTGACCTTTGGCTGGAGATCCCTGGTGTGTCCTTGCCTGAGAGCGCAAGGCCGGGTTCTTATGGGACTTCTGCTCATCAGACACATGCTTTAAACCTAAAGGCAGAACGTATTACATGACATCAGTGATGGGGTTCATTTTGATGGTGCTATAGAAACTGATTGAGAAGTTTATACTAAGGCTTTGTAGTCTGATGATGGCCTCTTGCCCACCTTTAGTGATGGCCTCTCCCTGGTTGAGCTGTGCAAACAGAGCTGTGTGCTGGGCTGCTGTGTCGTCTGGTTTAGGACTGTTCTCCATGAACATCGGAGGAGGTCCTGGTGGAGGAGGAGGGCAAGGACCATCTGAAGGAGTGCTGAACAGAGAGGAAGGGGCTACAGGTCCCTGTTGAGAACATTTGAGTTAGTCCGTGAGAAACAACGGATAGGGAGATCTGCTCAGCCCAGTATGGTGAGAACATCAAAACTAATATATATGACTTATCAGGAAAAAAATTATGTTTCACATCATAACTGTTATTTAACTGTGTGCATCCAGGACTGGAACTACCTATTTTGTAATATGGTCATTATCTTATGAAAGTGCAGCAACATCTAACATCTATATTGTAAACCACTTGATGGTGAGTTTTCTGCAACAGCATTCCACACCAGTAGGGGGAATATACAGCAATGAACTGGGTCTGCAGTGTCACTGACCTGAAAGGGGGGTTTAAAGTTGAGAGAACCAAGATGATATCCAAAAGAAAAAAAAAAAAAGACCAGTTTTATTCCTGGTATTGTCTGTAGAGCATCATTTGCAATAGGAGGTGTCTGAACCATTCATTTTCCTTCTTATGTTTCAAACACCCATTCCATTATCAGAAGTTGTACATTAGCTTTTTATCCAATAAAAGACTTTGAACGACAGAATTTTAAATGCCAAAAATATGGATATTATGCAGTAGTACCAGTTAAAGTTTAGACACACCTGACAGAATGTATGTTTGCATGATCTTAAAAACAATTGTTCAAAAGGCTTATGCATAAATGACTGCAATGAGTTATAGAATTCTGTGAATTTTTCTACAAAATTTAAATTCGAATTACAATTTTTTACCACGCCTTGCAAGAAATCCAATATTTATTGAAACAGCAATGTTTCACACTGAAAATAATTATTTTGTGGTGAAGTAAATCTAGCAGAAAATATTAAGTACTTTCTACATTGAATAAGTTAAAGCGTGAACTTTAAAATATTAAGTAAACTCTACATTTTACTCAATTCAAGCATGTAAAAACAAATGCTCTAGCTTATAAGTAAATATTATTTCTGATTGTTTGTTATCTTTACAATGCGTCATCATGTATTAATCCTAAAGCAGAAAACCTTGTCATATTTATTCGCTAATTTGAGTTAATTTCACCGGGCTTGAATAATTAATGAGCTTGCATGGTTTCACTGTTTGCAAGTTTATTTATACATGATTTTATTGTTGATTTTGTTGTTAAGTTTTGTATCTTTTTGTTTAGTGAAGTCTGAAGTTCATTTGTACTCAAAATTAAACCCTTCATGATCCAAAAAATTATCTGTAGATTGTTACTGTCATTGTGTTTTGTCTGCATGCACAGCTCTGTATCTTGTTTCTATTGCCAGAAATGCAACTATACAATAAGCTTCCCTGTGGAAGGCTTCCATATGTCTTGCAGTACATGATTAAACATGTTTACAAGGAAATTTTCAAATGTTAAATTTTCATATAAAATGTTTATTTAAAATGTACTAAGTTAAATTAAGTACCGTGTACATCAGATTTGTAAGTAAAAGTTACTGTATTAACTGAAATGTTTAAGTTACATTGGCCCACTGCATCTATGTGAACTTCTGCAGTTAATTCAGGATGGACTTCAAAGACATTAGTCATCATTAATCTTACATTTCATACAAAATCTTTGTTTAAACACTGGCCCTTAACACTTACTTAGTTTACTAATTTTAAACCATGACTTGCACTTTACAAATATAACTAATATTGGCATTATATTCAATCTGTTTAGCCAGAGGGGACTGGCCCCACAGTGAGCCTGGTTTCTCCCATGGTTATTTTTCTCCAATAACCAACATCTTATGGAGTTTTGTGTTCCTTGCCACAATTCCCTCACTCACAGGGGTTCTAAATACAATTATTATTTAACTATTTAATTATTTTTATACACAATTTACAATTACACAGTGATGACTCTAAGACTTTATAGATTTTACGGTTTCATTTTCTGTTAAAGCATGATTTTGTGTAAAGCTGCTTTGACATGATGTGTGTTGTGAAAAGCGCTATACAAATAAAAATGACTTGACTTGAAGTAGATTTTACTTAATTTTATACCATTAAAATTTACTTAGAAAAACTGTGTGCAAAAACTTGGAAAATAGTCAATCTTACTAGTAATTTTTTCAGTGCATACCATTATCAAGGTAGGGCTGCACAATTAAATAAATAATAATCATTAAAAAAAATTATTAAATAAATAATCAAGATTACAATTACAACTGCCACAATTAACTAATAGTGAAACTTGTCAATTACAGCAACAAGTCTTTTTCAGTTGCGTCGAAATGCTCTATTTACAATGTGTTTTTTGCAGAGATGGAGTATTAACCAATCTCAGATATGTCAGTTGCTCGCTTTGTGTCAAATGTATTCAAAGGTTAAATAACAGTTTTATTTATCGTTTTGCTATGAGGGCCAAAGTTAAGTTCACCATTTAGGCACTGTCTTTTTTTACTGATTTATAAAACAGCAATAAAATAATACAGGAATATAGTTCTCAACCACACAAAATAAGATTTCAATGTCAGTTCTATTAACCGAAATGAATCGCAATTACAACATCAATGGAAATAATCAACAATTATGATTTTTGTAATAATCATGCAGCCTTACTTCAAGCTGTTATACCAAAATGTGGAAAATAGTAATAATAATGAACAAGTATGTGTGTCAACCACTGTGCATGCAAATTATGAATATCACATAAATATCAGTAAAAAGCTTTTGTGAAATGTCTCTTTAAGAAACGGAATTGTTTGTGCTAAGTAAACAATGCTTTGAATACAATCACGGCTCGATGAGTGTTCTTTAAGAAATTTCTCTATTAATCTGGTACTGATCCTCAAAATGAGTTAACGTCAGTCCATGTGTTTCTGACACTATCGGAACAACTGGAAAAATCTCTTTCAACAACATTTAGAGTAAAAGAACAGATCTGTATGGCACAGTTGGCTATTGTGTTACCCTGACAGCACACTTATGCCTGTTTCACATTGTCAGCACAGCTGCCACTAACAGTTGCACACGGTCCCCACTTCAACACTTAAACAACTGTTGCACACTCATCTTTTCCTGTCTTGTACAAACACACACAATTGTAATCCCAGTACTTGTGCTGATGTTCAGCAGGCATTTAACAGTTGGGCAAGTCAACCTCTGATCCTAAAAGTCAGTGCCTTGTGAGAAGGTGAAAAGTCACAGGGACTTAAACAAATTGTTAAAGGAAATGGGAATTATGGTAGAACAAACAGTGATGCTGAAACATGGAGTTTGATTGTGCGTGATATATACAGTTGAAGTAAGATATTTGCATACACTTAGGCTGAAGTCATTAAAACTCATTTTTTAACCACTCCACAGATTTCACATTAGCAAACTATAGTTTGTTCAAGTTTGTTTTCAGACAGATTGCTTCACTTTTAATTGACTATATCACAATTCCAGTGGGTCATAAGTTTATATACACTAAGTTAACTGCGCCTTTAAACAGCTTGGAAAATTCCAGAAAACTATGTCAAGACTTTAGACAATTAGCTTCTGATAAGAGGTGTACTGAATTGCAGGTGTACCTGTGGATGTATTTTAAGGCCTACCTTCAAACTCAATGTCTCTTTGCTTGACATCATGGGAAAATCAAAAGAAATCAGCCAAGACCTCAGAAAAAAAATGTGGATCATGTGGATCTGGTTCATTCTTGGGCGCAATTTCCAAATGCCTGAAGGTACCATGTTCATCTGTACAAGCAACAGTACTCAAGTATAAAAACACCATGGGACCACGCAGCCATCATTCTGCTCAGGAAGGAGACGCATTCTGTCTCCTAGAGATGAATGTAGTTTGGTGCGAAAAGTGCAAATCAATCCCGGAACAACAGCAAAGGACCTTGTGAAGATGCTGGAGGAAACAGGTAGACAAGTATCTATATCCACAGTAAAACGAGTCCTATATTGACATAACCTGAAAGGCTGTTCAGCAAGGAAGAATCCACTGCTCCAAAACTGCCATAAAAAATCCAGACTATAGTTTGTAAGTGCACATGGGGACAAAGATCTCACTTTTTGGAGAAATTTCCTCTGGTCTAATGAAACAAAAATTGAACTGTTTGGTCATAATGACCATTGTTATGTTTGGAGGAAAAAGGGTGAGACTTGCAAGCTGAAGAACACCATCCCAATCAGTGAAGCATGGGGGTGGCAGTATCATGTTGTGGGGGTGCTTTGCTGCAAGAGGGACTGGTGCACTTCACAAAATAGATGGCATCATGACGAAGGAAAATATGTGGATATATTGAAGCAACATCTCAAGATATCAGCCAGGAAGTTAAAGCTTGGTTGCAAATGCATCTTCCAAATGGACAAGCATACCACAAAAGTTGTGACAAAATGGCTTAAGGACAACAAAATCAAGGTATTGGAGTAGCCATCACAAAGCCCTGACCTCAATCCGATTTCAAACTGAAAAAGCGTGTGCGAGCAAGGAGGCCTACAAACCTGACTCAGTAACACCAGTTCTGTCTGGAGGAATGGGCCAAAATTCCAGCAACTTATCGTGAGAAGCTTGTGGAAAGCTACATAAAACATTTGACCCAAGTTAAACAATTTAAAGGCAATGATACCAAATACTAACAAAGTGTATGTAAACTTCTGACCCACTGGGAATGTGATGAAATAAATAAAAGCTGAAATAAATCATTCTCTCTACTATTGTTCTGACATTTCACATTCTTAAAATAAAATAGTGATCCTAACTGACCTAAGACAGGGAATGTTTTCTAAGATTAAATGTCAGGAATTGTGAAAAACTGAGTTTAAATGTATTTTGCTAAGGTGTTTGTAAACTTCTGACTTCAACTGTATTTAATGTGCAAATATATTCAGAAGTAAACAAAATTTACTAGGAGGTAGAATGTAGAATACATGAGAGGAGAGGTTGAATTACGAGGAGTGTGTGTGAGAGCAGGTGTTTAAGCCAGAGAGACACTAAGCTTTTGTTGGGGACATTTCTATGTTAAAACCCCCCATGCAAAAAGACCCTGAGGACCACCTGTCCATACTATACAGTCCTCCACACACGGCAGGAGGGACAGCTGACACACAGTCAGTGAGGGCTCTCAGGTTTCTGTTTGAGACACACACACTATTTCATCCCCTGACAGGCAGGATTTAACATCCTGAAATGTGTCAGAACTACTTGAGGGGGGAACTGTGTATTCTTTCGAAGGAGTTACTCTGAGTTCGTTTTACACAACGGATACAAAGCAGAAAAAATTATTTCATAAGAAACTAAAGCAAAGAGAAACTTGTGTCCCAATCTGTGCAAAACATACATACATACATACATATATATATATATATATATATATATATATGTTTTTGTTTTTTTAAATAAAACACATTTTCAATATCAAAATAAAATTGTATACATATAAATGTTTGTGGACTTTTTATATATTTTTATTTTAAAATATACCAAAAATGGCCAAAAAAATAAATAAATAAATATCAGGAATAAAAAATATATATATATTAAATAAAGAAAATATTTTCTTTTCAAAAATGTACTACAGGAGAATATAGATTTCCAATATAAAAATAACTTTTTGTATATAAATGTAAATGTTTGTGGGTTTTTATATATATATATATATACAGATTTTGTATATTGTAAAATCAATATATATATATATATATATATATTTTACAATATACAAAATCTGTCTAATAAATTTATCTAGAAAAATAAATAGCGAAAATATTATAAAAATATATTTAGATATGTATATTTTTATATATACATATTTCATATATCTACGGTATATATATATATATATATATATATATATATATATATATATATATATATATATATATATATGCATAAAATATTTATTTAAAATAATATATATTTTTATAAAATGAAATATAACAAATATTAGAAAGCAATATCACAGGAGCAAGAGTACTGTTGTATATTGACACGGTGGTGAGTCACCTGTTATATCAATTTATAAAATTAATTTTATATGTTACTTTATAAAAATATGTATGTATATTTTTATAATATTTTTGCTATGTATTTTTCCAGATATATTTGTTGGACATTTTTTGTATACTGTAAAATCAAAATATATAAAACCCACAAACACTTACATTTAAATACAAAATTTTATTTTGATATTGGAAATCTACATTCTTGCCCATGTAGTACTTTTTTTTTTTTTTGCTGTATGAGTCTATGTTAACCTCATAGGTTTGCCACTTTCCTTCTAAAACTTTTCTTGAAACTTCTGTTACCTTCTGAAACAGCACTGCATATTATAAGAAGACAAATTGTTTGTCTAAATTCAGTAAACGAAAACATAATTAGAAAAGAGAAAACTTGATGAGCAGAATTCTCAAAGCTGACAGGCATGAATCTAATGGCACTGGTTGGACATATCTATGGAACTGGCCCCCACAGTGAGCCTGGTTTCTCCCAAGGTTATTTTTCTCCATTAGCCAACATCTTATGGAGTTCTGTGTTCCTTGCCACAGTCACTTTCGGCTTGCTCACTGGTTTTCTAAATACAATTATTATTTAAATTACTTATTTTAAAAACAATTCACAATCTTATTTTATCAAACTACACAATGATGACTCTAAGACATTATAGATATTACAGTTTATTTTCTGTTAATGCCTGATCTTCTGTAAAGCTGCTTTGAAACGATGTGTGTTGTGAAAGGCGCTATACAAATAAAAATGACTTGACTATTTACTGTAATAACTAAACACTTCAGTGCAGATGTTAATTATCTAAGATTAATTTCTTTGTGCATTCAACCATCCCCTGCATGACTAAAAATGGAAAATCTGCTTTGATGTATTGCAGTTTCAACATTCCCTAATTTGAAAATGAAACACAATATCTAAACCGAAAGTGGCCATCACCTATCATCTAGAAAAGTGCAGATTTGTTTATGAATTTGAAAACAAACAAGTGGTAACTTGTGGTCAGTTCAAACTAATGTTGTAATTCAGTCACACTCACAGTCTTGTTCCAGACGAGTCCAGTGGTGTGGTGCTCTTTAATGTAGGTCTGGAGTTCAGTCCAGATGCTTAGATAGGAATGCACCCACTCGACATGATGAGGGTCACTGGGGTTAGCAGAGACGGTTGGAGGAAATATTAGAGAACATTCAACTGCACATCAACTGTAATACGTTTCAAATTAGCAAATAACAAGTATGATGTTAGTATGAAAATATCAATTTGATTGTATTATATAACTTTTAATGTATGTGGGTGAAATTCACTATGAAGAGTGTTTGAGAACCCTATTATTTTCTTTGCATCTTTGCAAATTTGCAGAAACAAACTTCACCTTTAACCTCTTCAATTCTAGGGCATTTTTGGGCTGCCGTCTGCAAATTTTTACACACAAATTTAAAAGCTCACCATTTACACATACTTTGGACTAATTGCCAAAAATTGTTCCCTCCCCATTTTTAATAAAAAAAGATGTCCTCACCCATAGACATTCAGTCTAATTTTCAGTTCATGCACCACCCCCATTGTTTCTTTGAATATCTCGGCCTCTGAGTGGACTAGAAACTCATTCTAGGTGTCACTAGAAAGCTGATCCTCCCCTTTGTGATGATGTATATTATGTATATGTAATTTATTATCAATACTCAATAACATACATTTTCAATGTTTTGTTTAGCATGCATATTGATATAACCCTGGTGTAAATAAATACGTAAAACACACTAACGTGTCTTTGTAGTCTTTCAGCACTCTGTTCGTGTAGAATATTGCAGCATCATTCATCTCCTTCACGTAAGGCCCTGGTTTCTGGCACTACAGGACAAGAGACAGAAACCACATGGAAAAAAACAAAAAAACAATAGTATCATCAATTTCTGTTACAGCTGAAGCACTGGAATACTGATACATCCATATTCATCACTGACATAATTGCAGATATGTGCCGGAGGATGAGAAGAAAAGTTTTGGAGAAGGTTGTAAACACATCTTAAAAGAAAACAGCAGTGGTGGTTTAAAACAGGACAATGATAGAATCCAGATCTTTCTTGGTCCAATTTCACATTGTAGAGATTAGATACACTCGTCCATGATATGAAGACCTCCATGTGTATGGTTTTAGAAGAGTTTACACAATAAAAAATAAATACAAAATCAAATATCAGTTTGGTGGTGTTTTCAGTCCTAATGTCTCAGATGATTTGTTGAAGGCCAGTCTGATGTCACAATCAAAGAAAACATGCCTAATATGGACAGAGGTGATATATTTCAAAGTTTATTTGGTGGGCTTTCATTAATTCATCATAGTCTGATGTCTGCATGATAAGGCACATGCCGTGACCAACTCTGAATGCGAAAAGCTCAGAGTCAAAAAAAATAAGATTGTATTAGTCAAACCAGTGCTTTATGGATCAGTTAAGGGCATTTTAGAAGGTACAAGACAGTCAAGTTTGCTTGTGATCTTGTGTTTTCCATACACACTGCAACTCTGAATGTGGAGATTACGTGAAATTTTGTTTAAGTGTATCATGTAAGTGATAGCTAATAAAACTAGGGATGCACCGATCCGATACCGATACTGACGTTTTTAAACGGATCGGGTATGGGTCCAACGAGCCTGATCCAAATCCGATACTGTGTTAGTCATGTTCGTTACGGTCAAGCTCAAAAAATGACATAAAAGAACCATTAAAACACAAAGTAGTTCATATGACTCATGCATTTTATTCAAAGCCACTTGAAGACGTGTGATAGCTCTGTGAATCACAAAAGGCTGTGTTTAATAAGTAAATATATAAAATGCACGCGCAGCTCCAGCGCGTTATTGAATGGCGCTGCTCTGTTTACACACACGCGTACCTATTTTTAGCATTCACGCGGTGTGCAATATTTGAGCGCTACTCACGAACTACATCTAAGATGTAGTTACTCAATAGTTCGGTTTACTTATATGCATTTAGTGCACTGGAGGTGCTTTTTTTTAACAGAATTTGAATAAAGAAGCAAATTAAACTGTGAACTTGCTTACAAAAAGACACATACAGGAGTTCCTGGAGAGTTCAGAATGTCAAAATAAAAGCGTGAGGGTTTAAAAGTTAAAGGTGTCACGGAGGCAGAGATATGAACTCAGTAGCAGGGTTTATTGAACAGATGATTGAAACAATGATGTAAACATTGTGAGTAAATCCAGTTGATCAGAGTGGCAAACAGCAGGTGAGTAATATCCAGACAGGGTATATATAGATCATAGTATGATGAACAGATATCTCACAACAGTCTTATGATACTTGCAGGCAATAATGAAGACATGGGTATGTTTGACATGGTAGAAAGCTCTGGAGTCTCAGAGATACTATCGATGAGAACAGACAAAGAGTGTGTGTGAAAGCGGGGTATATATGCAGTCCTTGATTAGCCACTAATGATATGCAGGTGCATGTAATCAGAACTCAGGGGAGAGTGAGCGCTGTGACAGCACCAAGGAAGAAAGAGAGACCGGTGGATCCGTGACAAAAGGTGCACGATTGAGATATAATACTATATATTACTATTATAATATATTATTATTATTATCATTTGTTTACAAATTATAATAATATTTGAGGTCACATGACGCCATGCAAGAAGCAGACATGTGAGTGACGAGCTCTGCGCACTTTGCTAAATTTTTAATTATTTTTATGTTATAATCTGGTGAAATTTGTTAGACCCAGTTACACATTTGCTCTTTGAGGCAAAACATGGCAAATAAGTCAAAATCCTCGGGCTCTGGAGACACTGATCACACCTTTGAGACAGTTCTGTGAATTAATCTACATGTTCTTTGTGTTCATTCTTCCTACTGGCTGGGGTTTATTTTACAAAGTATTTTCTGTTATGTAATTTTACCTCACAAATTTGTGAGGCAAAATTGAGCAATCCGATGGCAAAGTTGTCGTGGGGGCTCGTGGGCGTTCTTGGACCTTTTGAGTTTAGAGGGATTGTCGCCGGTTGCCGCTTTCCTGCGCGGGGTTAACGTGCACGTTTTTCTTTTTTCTGTTTGTTTTGTTCGGGGGGAAGTTCTGGGTTTGATTATTTCACTAATGGGGAATGTGGTCTGTATAATTTTGTTTTTGACACACAATTTATTTTTTCTACTATATCAAAATGTCAAATGTTAATATGAGTGTACTATCTCTCTCCACATGGAATATAAATGGGTTGGGGCACCCCATAAAAAGAAGGAAGGTTATTACTTTTCTTAAACGTAAGAAATATGATATAGTGTTTCTTCAAGAAAAATCTCTCCCTGCAGGATGCTGAAAAATTTGGGAAGATATGGGGTGGACATGTTTTTTTTTGTGCTGGCTCAAGTAAGAGCAAGGGAGTCTTTATATTGATTAATAAACATCTACAATTCAAATGTCTCAAACAGACTAAAGATAAATTAGGAAGAGTCATTATTGTTTTAGCTGAAATTCAAGGGCAAAGGTTGATTTTGGCTAATATTTACACACCTAACACTGATGATCAGGGCTTTTTTATAGATCTTGAAGGGATTCGCAAACCGCTGGCACCCCTCATGATATAATATTGGGAGGAGACTTTAATTTTTTGATGGATTCTGTCCTTGATCATAGTGAAGCAAAAGTCTGTAAGCCCCCTAGAGCAACATTGATGCTTCACAGGATGTGTAAAAATCTTGGTCTTACGGATATTTGGAGACTTTTGAACCCATCTGGTAGGGACTATAAATTTTTTTCATCAGTCCATAAGATTTATTCTAGAATAGATTTTTTTTTTTTATATCCAAATCCCTCCTTTCATCTGTTGTTGATTGTTCAATTGGAAACATCTTAGTCTCAGATCATGCCCTTGTGAGATTAGAGATGTTGCAATATACAGAGAAAAAGAAATCATATAGTTGGCGCCTTAATGTGTCCCTTTTGCAAAATCCTGACTTCCAACAAATGTTGAAGACTGAAATCAATGTTTATATGGAGACCAACTGGTCCTCGGTATCCTCTGTGGGCGTGGCATGGGAGGCACTTAAGGTGGTTCTTAGGGGTCGGATCATACAGTGTGCCTCATTCATCAAAAAATCCAAAGCACGACAACTTGTGGAGTTGGAAGGAAATATTAAAAGTGCAGAGGCAGAGCTGAAGCGCCGAATGTCAGCTGATGACCTCAGAGAATTGACCCGATTGAAATACAGATATAATACTATTTTGTCGCAGAAAGTGGAGTTTTGGTTATTCAGGGCAAGACAGTCATACTTTGAGTCGGGTGACAAAGCAGGGAAGATTTTGGCTAGAAATATAAAGCAGAGAGAGTCTCTTTCTATCAATCCCTCAGTGAAATCTGCTGGTGGTGAAATTTTTACCTCGGCCATTGATATTAATAATGCCTTAAAAGAGTTCTATCTTGAGCTTTATAGCTCCACGTCTTCGTCTACTGATGAAGATATTAGAAACTTTGTGGAACCATTAGATCTTCCTAAACTGACAATTGAGCAAAAAAATTCTCTTGATTCTGAGATAACCTTGGAGGAGCTTGACGAGGTAATTAAGTCCCTACCTACTGGCAAGGCTCCGGGGCCAGATGGTTTTGCCGCAGAATTTTTTAGATCCTATGCTACAGCACTGGCTCCACTTTTGTAAGAAGTTTATACTGAATCATTAAAGAATGGAAAGCTTCCTCCAACCATGACACAAGCCCTGATCAGTCTGATTCTTAAAAAGGACAAAGATCCAAGCAAGTGTAAAAGTTACCGTCCAATCTCCCTGATCCAACTAGATGTAAACATTTTGTCAAAAATTTTGGCTAATCGATTAAGTAAAGTTATGAAATCTCTTATACATATAGATCAGGTGGGGTTTATTCGGGGCCATAGCTCTTCTGATAACATTAGGCGTCTCATCAATATTATGTGGTCAGTAGCGAATGATCAGTCTCCGGTCGCTGCCATCTCACTTGATGCCGAAAAGGCATTTGATATGGTAGAATGGGATTATCTTTTTAAGATTTTGGAAATGTATGGGTTCGGGAGTACAAATGGATTAATTTCAGATTATTTTACTCTGAATAGGGGCACTCGGCAGGGCTGCCCTCTTTCCCCATTATTGTTCTGTCTTGCCCTGGAACCATTAGCAGCCACGATAAGAAAGGAGGATGATTTTCCAGGGGTGATTGCGGGAGGTGTGGCGCATAAGATCAGACATTTGGCTCATTGGTCACTTCCACCTGAGAGAGCCCCTCCCTGGTTTGTTATTGAACAGGCAGTTCTTGCCCCTATTTCACCATTACAAAGCATCTCTATCAAACTAATCGGAAAAGTTAAGTTACACCCCGTTATTTCGCATTTACACTCGGTATGGACTAAAGGACACTTAAATTGGACACTTATTTAAATGTTGCCTCCAGCATATGGCAGAACCCAAGACTGTGTATTGGCAAGTCCCCTTTCTGCTGGGCAGAGTGGATTGTGAGGGGGGTTGCTATACTCGGTGACCTATATGAAAGTGGAGTGTTGAGATCGTTTGAAAACTTGGTCCAACATTTTGGGATCCCCAGACCTCAGTTTTATAGGTATTTACAACTGCGCCACCTGCTTTGTTCTATTTTTGGGAGTAGCACACCCCCCCCCCCCAAGCAGACAGATGCTTTGGGAAAGGTGATTGCGGCTTTTGGAAAATGTCATGAAGCATCAGTGTACTACTCCCTGTTAATTCAGAGTATGGGGTACGGAGCCTTAACTTCTCTCAAGAGAGTATGGGAGAAAGATTTCAACTTGGCATTGGAGGAAGGAGTGTGGGCTAAGATTCTTAAAAATGTTAAGTCTGCATCTAGAGATGCAAGGGTGCGTCTTATACAATTCAAAATTTATACAATTCATAGATTTTATTGGACTCCCTCTAGACTGTATAGGCTTGACCTTAAAGACACTCCCACTTGCTGGAGATGCCAATCGGAGGATGGAGACATGGCCCATGTTTTTTGGTGGTGTGTCGAGATCCAGAAATTCTGGTCGAAGGTTCAGAATTTTGTGTGTGACGTGGTGGGCACTCGGATTTCGTTTTGCCCCAGACTTTGTGTTCTGGGCAATGGGGTGATCATCGATGTGGGGGATGGCCATATAGAGAACTGGGTTCTGACCTGTGTGATGATCGCCAGGCAGATTCTTTTGAGGGGTTGGAGGTCAGCTGGTGCGCCCCCATATCCGAAGTGGAGGTGGAGAGGGTGGCAGCTTATGAGGAGGTGTCATTGGGAAGACGGTGTGGCTTGGTATATGTTTATACGGAAATGGGGCAGGTATTTGGAGTTTTTGGAGGGCTCTCGGGTGGGGTGTGGAGAGAGTAGTGTAATATAGTTAGTATGATTATTATGTGTGTGTATGTATGTATGTATACAGGTGCATCTCAATAAATTAGAATGTCGTGGAAAAGTTCATTTATTTCAGTAATTCAACTCAAATTGTGAAATTCGTGTATTAAATAAATTCAATGCACACAGACTGAAGTAGTTTAAGTCTTTGGTTCTTTTAATTGTGATGATTTTGGCTCACATTTAACAAAAACCCACCAATTCACTATCTCAAAAATTTTGAATATGGTGACATGCCAATCAGCTAATCAACTCAAAACACCTGCAAAGGTTTCCTGAGCCTTCAAAATGGTCTCTCAGTTTGGTTCACTAGGCTACACAATCATGGGGAAGACTGCTGATCTGACAGTTGTCCAGAAGACAATCATTGACACCCTTCACAAGGAGGGTAAGCCACAAACATTCATTGCCAAAGAAGCTGGCTGTTCACAGAGTGCTGTATCCAAGCATGTTAACAGAAAGTTGAGTGGAAGGAAAAAGTGTGGAAGAAAAAGATGCACAACCAACCGAGAGAACCAAAGCCTTATGAGGATTGTCAAGCAAAATCGATTCAAGAATTTGGGTGAACTTCACAAGGAATGGACTGAGGCTGGGGTCAAGGCATCAAGAGCCACCACACACAGATGTGTCAAGGAATTTGGCTACAGTTGTCGTATTCCTCTTGTTAAGCCACTCCTGAACCACAGACAACGTCAGAGGCGTCTTACCTGGGCTAAGGAGAAGAAGAACTGGACTGTTGCCCAGTGGTCCAAAGTCCTCTTTTCAGATGAGAGCAAGTTTTGTATTTCATTTGGAAACCAAGGTCCTAGAGTCTGGAGGAAGGGTGGAGAAGCTCATAGCCCAAGTTGCTTGAAGTCCAGTGTTAAGTTTCCACAGTCTGTGATGATTTGGGGTGCAATGTCTTCTGCTGGTGTTGGTCCATTGTGTTTTTTGAAAACCAAAGTCACTGCACCCGTTTACCAAGAAATTTTGGAGCACTTCATGCTTCCATCTGCTGACCAGCTTTTTAAAGATGCTGATTTCATTTTCCAGCAGGATTTGGCACCTGCCCACACTGCCAAAAGCACCAAAAGTTGGTTAAATGACCATGGTGTTGGTGTGCTTGACTGGCCAGCAAACTCACCAGACCTGAACCCCATAGAGAATCTATGGGGTATTGTCAAGAGGAAAATGAGAAACAAGAGACCAAAAAATGCAGATGAGCTGAAGGTCACTGTCAAAGAAACCTGGGCTTCCATACCACCTCAGCAGTGCCACAAACTGATCACCTCCATGCCACGCCGAATTGAGGCAGTAATTAAAGCAAAAGGAGCCCCTACCAAGTATTGAGTACATATACAGTAAATGAACATACTTTCCAGAAGGCCAACAATTCACTAAAAATGTTTTTTTATTGGTCTTATGATGTATTCTAATTTTTTGAGATAGTGAATTGGTGGGTTTTTGTTAAATGTGAGCCAAAATCATCACAATTAAAAGAACCAAAGACTTAAACTACTTCAGTCTATGTGCATTGAATTTATTTAATACACGAGTTTCACAATTTGAGTTGAATTACTGAAATAAATGAACTTTTCCATGACATTCTAATTTATTGAGATGCACCTGTATATATATATATGTGTATGTATTTATGTTTGTATATGTATGTATGTATATATATATATATGTGTATGTATTTATGTTTGTATATGTATGTATGTATGTATATATATATATATATATATATATATATATATATATATATATATATATATATATATATATATATATATATATATATATATGTGTCTGTTTGATTTTTATTTCTATATATTTACTTATGTTTGACCACAGGGTTGTTTTTTGGGGGGCGGGGTCAGGGAGGGGGGTTGTGGGGTTTAAATGTTGATTTGATATATCTATATCTATATATATATATATATATATATAACAATGAAATAATGCATATATATATATATATATATATATATATATGCATTATTTCATTGTTATTGTATGATTTAATAAAAAATGTTAATTACAAACAAATTATAATAATATTTAAGTTGAATGGGTTACAAAAAATAACTTTGTGAATGAAAAGTGAGCTGATTTCTTACAACTAAATTGAACAAAAAAGAGATCTGAATCCTTTAAAGTCCAGATACAAGTTAAAAAAAAACAAAAAAAAAACAACTTATGACTTATACTGGAATTACTGTTAATTTTGATGCTACATTATCCAGTATTCTAGTTAACAATAAAGTGTTTCTTAATAAGCTATACATTTATACTGAAATAATTTGTAGTTAGAGGTTTGTGTTTCTTTAAAGAGCACACCCAATTAGTTCCACACAATAATGTAAAGATATTCTAAACTGATTATGCAAAAAAAACAACACTGGTATCGGATCGGGATCGGTATCGGCCGATACTGAGATTTCCGATATCGGAATTGGAAGAGAAAAAGTGGTATCGGTGCATCCCTAATTAAAACTAAAATAAAATTATTAAAATAATATGCCATTTATTTCTACATAAAATGTATTATTATTTCTCTATAAAATAAGTTAACCACCAATACAACCTAAATAAATGTGATTAATGGGCAGAGATTTTGAAGGGAACTAAACTAAAAAAAAAAATCAAAATGCTGTTTGATTGGTTTTGAATCAAACCACCTCTGAAAAAGACAAGACAAAGCGGCAGGATGTTCATGCAACTACTTGGCAAGTGGTGCTGCTTTCAGTGCCACCTCCATTTTGCCACCTGGAAAGTTGCGGTTACTACATACCATGTACTGTAAAATGGCCTTTATAACCTAAAAACCTTATTCAAGAGGTGTTTTTTGTAAAGACTCTTCACAGACTGTCCATAAGAAGTGAGGGCTCATGTCAGTATCCAAGAAATTGCATTTCCACTCACCACTGCGACCCAGCCCAGTGCAGGAATGCTCTCGCTCACTGCAGACAGGTGGTTGAACAGGCTGCTGCCACGGTTCTTCTCCCGGAAATTCTGAACCTCTTGGATCTGTTCGGAGAGGGGCCTGAGGAGGTCAGTCAGCTCCGTCTGATGGGGAATAACAGACGTCATTGACAAAAGTTGTGAAACAGAAATACATAGATTTGTAGATTTTCTGAAGAAAATGTGAATGCTGCTTGCCCAAGCAAAACTCGTGGCTGTGACGCTAGGCTGTTATGGGTGGTTGCGAGGGCACTGCTATGAGGTTACTTAGGTGTTCTGTGTGGTTCCTTATTGGCCAAGTCAAAAGAGCCATGTCTCTATGACATTCTAATCTGGGCCATTACATATGGCATGCGTCTGATTTTTTTTTAATCCATTTTACCATCTGACAAGCATAAATTGTAAATCCAAATGCTTAGAAAATTATTACCACACCTCTCCTCAATAAGTTGCATGCTTTGAAGTTTCACTCATGTCCACAGCACAAGGACAAAAAGAAGTTTAAAACAGCTGAGCAACTACATACTTTTAGCGAACATTCAGACATCAGCCACGCTGCTGGGGGAGGTGTTTAGAGGTACATTTAAATATGAGGACACTCAAGACTAAATGTAAAATATCAACTTATGTTACATTGAAATGTGTTATCAATGATGGTATGCCTCATTCTATGAGTAGAATTCACACTAGATCAGTAAAATAAGCTGTTTTAACTACCTGGTGAAGATTTAAAGTAATATACTGTATATGCAGTAGATATTGTGTAATTTGTCTTGTTTACATTCTGATGCTAATGCACTAACATATAACATATACGCAGCCATAATATGTAACAATTACAGTCTGTTATTCTAATTTATGATGAAACTGATACGACTGCAAAGATGGGTGTATAAAAGAGTGTTAATGGGTAGAATACAGACAAAAGAATGATGATAGGCATTGGGGGCTTTTGGCTGCAGATGGCACATGAGAGAAAAAAATTGCATAACATGGTCTTGGAAAATGTCTCAAAGCAAATGATCATACAGGTAAGGTAGGTAGGTAAATTTGCACATGCTCGCTAATAACTCTGCACGCCGGTGTGTTCATCTTGACTGATCATGATTGACTTAACAACATTAACAGAATTAGCTGTTGGCCTCAAAGTTGGTGGAGCTTCAGGTCACACCTACTGATGACATGGACCAATGGCAGTAAGGTGTTTAGGCGCCGGTAAGAAGTTTTCCTAAAAGCTCATCCAGGCGAGCTGTTACGAACCACTGAAACAAAGTCAAAAACACCTTCTTTTTGGCCAGATTTTGTTCTAAATGACGTCACACCCGTTTGTTCTTCATATGCAGTATGCAGAGCCTTTAGGTTAAGGGGTTTTGCAAAACCCCTAACTTCAAGTGTGGGCAATAATAATAGTGATGCAAGTACCACTAATAAACTTGTATTTGTAATTCTCCATTCTGCAATTTCATTTGACATAATGGCTCAACTGTGAGATCTGTATAGATCTGAGGTCTTTTAGAAACTTCAACAGTTAATATCCTCATGAAATATCCATAATGTTATGTTATAATTTAATCAACTTGCTTTAATCATTTGATTAACTCGGCATCCCCAGCAGGCATCTGCTCTTCATAACACATTTATTAAGGTAAACAAAACAAGATTTTGTTCCCAACAACGTTGTTTAATATTCTACAGCTCACTCTCCTCTATTAAAGCAAATACAGAGAAAATCACAAAACCAGAAGCTCCCGAGTGGACGTTTAATGGTGCAACCATTTTTTCCCCAATGAAACATCCAGAGAGCTTCACCTCCCTCCCACTCAGCATTCCAGCTTGTGATGGGGAGATCCCCCATCGCCTTGTAAGGCCCGGTCCTGTCTCATGTTTACAGTTTACCGTTGAACAAGGCTGTGAGGGAACACACTGTTTCCTTTGTTAAATTAAAGTTTTTGTATTTACACTTGTGTTCCAGCAGTTGCCATGTCCACTATTTCAGTTTTTCCCTTAACTTGGTGGGAAAATTAGGACAATTTGCTTCTCTGCACTAAAAATACCTCTAGTTTTTGTTGGACTCATTGGCACAGGCTAAACCTGTGTTTGAGTGCAGTTCAAGGGCACAAAATCATTATTCCTTGTGATGTGCTCATACTATCACCTTAATACAGGGCTCTACTCTAGCTCAAATTACCTGAGGCCACTAGACAGGTGGTGTTCTCCATCTGGACCAGTTGAACCATTACAACAAAATCAAAACAAAAAGTGTTTTAATAAGCATGAATTTTAGCTATTTTTTATTATTCACTCCTTTTAGGTTTCAAAAGAGGCATTTTGACCAAAATTATAATGCGTGGTTCATTACACGTCGCAGCACTTCCGAGGTGAAATGTCCACTGTGTGGCGCTAAAACTGAGTTGAATGTTCTCCAAAACAGATGAGTTTTTTAAGGAATAGAGCACCCAGCACTCATCATTTACTCACCCTGATGCCATCCCAGATGTGTATGATTTTCTTTCTTCTCCAGAACACAAACAAAGATTTTTAGAAAAATATCTCAGCTCTGTACGTCCGTACAATGCAAGTGAATGGTGACCAGAACCTTTAAGCTCCAAAAATCATATAAAGGCAGCATAAAAGTAATCTGTATGACTCTGCAGAGCCTACAGAGCTACAAATCTTTGTTTGTGTTCATTTTTGGGTGAACTATCCCTTTAAGGTTAATGCTCTATAGAGTTTTAAATCAACAAAACCTACTTCTCTACCATAAACCTTAAACCTAACCAATAGAGTCATAAAAATCAAATGTGAGATGACAAACAGAAGAGGTTAAGTTTAATGATCTATCGAGTTTTATACCAACAAAACCAATCTCCCTACTCTAAAGTTATACCTAAACCTAACCGAGTGTCTTAAAAGCAAATGTGACATGAAAATGCAATTGCTGAAGCAAGCATGTCATTTTGCGTGCTTCCATTTACTTGTGATTTGCTTGAAAGTGAATAAAAGTAATTGTTTTAGTGCCATCAGTGTTCATTTCACCAGGAAACTGCCGCGATACGTACAACGTGCCACGTAAAAATAAATTAGCAAAAATGTAGGTATAGTAATGCGAGACCAGGTTACATGAAACTTTATTTTGGGCCGAATGTAGCCTGCGGGCAGGCTGGTAGTTTGAGACCCATGTCTTAATGCCATGACCTAACTTGCCAGGAAAGGAAGAGAGTATTTAGACAGGATATGTTGCCACATTGTGTATTTATTCACCTATATTTACTAATTTTGTCACTAAAAATGTGACTCATCATGAATTTGGTCATAGTGGTGTCAACAAGGTTAAACTGTAGAAGACTGTAGTGGTTGCCATGGTATGAGTTTTTGCATGTGTATGTGTATCTGTGAGTGTGTGACAAAGTGATAAAAAAAAAAGAGTTAGAGAGAGAGAGAGAAAAAACATATTTACATAAATTCCACCCATAATAACATGTGCATGATTTTCATTTCTGCAAACAAAGGCACCTCTTTCATCCACTGCTCAGACATTACGGCTCTTGTTAAGACACTGTCCAGAGTGGAACGGACTCTGTACCTTTCCGGCATCTTTGTGAACTTCCCTTCCCATAATGCTCAGCTGAAGAGCAGGACAGAAATAGCCTGCCTATCTCTGAGCTATGAATGGACCCAGACAAGAGTTAAGAGCTCTCTCTTCAGATTACGAATTACCCCGGGAAAAGTGAGATTGCCTCACTTTAAAAGAATAGTTAATCAGGGGGCCTGGGTAGCTCAGTGAGAAAAGACGCTGACTACCATACCTGGAGTCGTGAGTACGAATCCAGGGCGTGCTGAGTGACTCCAGCCAGGTCTCCTAAGCAACCGAATTGGCCCGGTTGCTAGGGAGGGTAGAGAGGGAAGTGGGCATGCCAAATTGGGGAAAAAAGGGGAGAAAATCAAAAAAATTAAAATAAAAAAATCTAAAAGAATAGTTCATCAAAAAATTAAAATTGTCATTATTTACTTTATATAAGTGGTCCATACCTGTATGACTTTCTTTTCTTTTGTGAACACAACTTAAATTTAGTCTGTTCCTCCCACAAAGCTATTGCATAACTTCAGAAATTAGAATATAGCATATGAGTCCTATAGACCACTTTTATAATATTTGAATGGTGTTTTTTTGTTGTTTAGGAACTTGACAGCTCCAGTCCTTTTTCACTTTCATTATACTGAAAAGAGTATACAGGATATTCTACAAAAATTCCCCTTTTGTGTTCTATGAAAGAAAGAAAGTAATACGGTTTGGAACGACTTTTCATTTTTCAAATTACAATTCTGTCATCATTTACTCACATAATTTTTTTTCTTCTTCGGAACACAAACATATTCTGAAGGATGAATAATGTGTTTTTGTCCATACAATGTAAGTCAATGGGGTCCAAAATTTTTAAGCTCCATAAAGGCAGCATAAAAAAAATCCACATGATGCAAGTGGTTTTATCCATGTCTTCTGAAGCGATATGATAGTTTTGGGTAAACAAACACAGCAAAAATTCAGTCCTTAATAACCAAAACATTTTACTGCATTTTTGCTTTGCTTAAGAACTGCACTTTTCTTTGTTTCTCACCCAAAGCTATCATATTTTCATCAGCTTTAGAAGACAAGGATTAAACTACTTGAGTCATATGGATTACCTTTATGCTGCCTTTATGCCCTTTTTGGAGCTTGAATGTTTTGGACCCCATTGACTTACACTGTATGTATAAAAACATCATTCTTCCATCAAAAAATCTTCGCTCTAGTTCTACAGAAGAGCAAAAGTCATACGAGTTTGAGATGGTATGAGGTTGAGTAAATGATGAGAGAATTTTCATTTTTGGGTGAACTCTTCCTTTACGCACACAGTTGGCCTGTATTAGCTGTTTCGTATTCTAAACAAACCTGAAATCACTGCGACAATGCACCTGCCACAAACGTTATTTGTCATACGCATAAGATCACTTAAATAGATGGTCTCTGTGCCGACTGTTACAAGAAAAGTATCCCTTAAACAGAAATGACAGAATCCCAGACTTAAAGTCATGGTGAGGCACATTTTGATAGTGCACTGCTCCATTATAAGGGAAATTAGAGAGAAACAGCTGCAGTCTGCAGGCCACACAAACACTCCACATCCAGCGACAGGCCCGTCACGTGAACCGGGCCACAGGCACACACCGACTCAAATATAGAACATGCCCATAAAAAGCCACAGAATGCAAGCTCAGTCCCACACACACATTTACAGAGAGAGAGAAAAGCCAGAGGTTTAGGGCAGCTGTCCAGCATCTCTCCTGGGAGCTACACACACACTTCACACTACTGATGGAGGGGAACAATGGCTAAACATAGTGTGTGTGAGTGAGAGAATGTTTGTGGGCTATATTTATATATATACATGAACAGAAGAAAAAAAAACATATTTCAGAATTATGGCTGAGCTGAACTGGTGTGTGTGTGTGTGTGTGTGTGTGTGTGTGTGTGTGTGTGTGTGTGTGTGTGTGTGTGTGTGTGTGTGTGTGTGTGTGTGTGTGTGCGTGTGTGTGTGTGTGTGTTTAATGGAATACTACAGAGTAGAGTTGGGGTACTCGAGTTCGGACTCGAGTCCGAGTCACGAGTCCAATCTTAATGGACTTCGACTTGTCACAGTCTCGGATGCATTTTTACTCAGACTTGACTCAGACTCGAGCCTTTCGGACTTGGGATTTTTTTCAGAGTCCGGCCGAGTCCATGGCATTTGTGATGCAATGAAAAACAAACAAACAAACAAACTAAAAAATTAACATAACACAGGGTGACCATACGTCCTCTTTTCCCCAGACATGTCCTCTTTTTCAGACCTGAAAAAAGCATCTGGCCAGGATTTCAAAATTGCCTCTAAATGTCCGGGATATGGCTTCCTCATATTGATGTTCTCTCTACAGTTAGTACTATCATATATTCTGTGTATTTGATACTGCGCATCACTTTTCACACATATATGTCCTTACGTGTGATTATTCTGGCTGAGAGAAGCAGCGCGCACTCTTTCAACGTACTTTTTTAACTCTCTCTCTCTCGCTCGAGCGCTCATGCTGTATGTGTGTGCGGGAAAGAGATCGCCATTCGCCAGACGTGCTCTGCCGCTCTCATCCAGAAATATCAATAACGTAAGTACACTTTAAAAAGTACGTTCCCCAACTCTGCAAATGATTAAATAGAACACGTTTTATCAGACTCACGCTTACTACGCAAAGTCATTTCTAACTGAAAATGTTGACTATATCGAGACAAAATCAAATTTACTACGTATCAGGGACATTTAAACTAAAATGACGGATGAAATAGACCATGATGGAAATTGTACAACTCAGTCCGTTACATATTTATAGCGCAACCTCTGTGTGTTACCTGTAAAGCTGGCACTTGTGTTTCAATGTCAAAAAAGTCAGAAAATACAATGAAGAACACAGGTGAGGGGAGAAGTCTCTATTCACCTATTATCCATACTAAATATGTGAAAAGATACATCAGCCCAAGGTGAGTTTGTCAAAAAGTTGATCTTGACTTTAGGGAAGTAGGCTACACCTGGACACAGCAGGAGGACTGAAAAGTGTGAAGTGTAGTACTGTAGTATATAAATATATTTTTAATAGTATCTGATCTTTTCTGTTTTTATTTTATGCTGTTGTATTTAATTTTATGGGCATTATTAAATGTTTTAATATTACCATTTGTTAAATTTATTAAACACATTAAATGTATTTAATTAATTACATTAAATGTATTTTACCCATAAGTTTAAACTGAATGGACAAATTACAAATGAAGTAGAAATAAAAGCTAAATTAAAATGTGAAATAATAATAACTCTGATTGTAATGACTAATGCAGCTTTCACTTTCTTTAGTCTATGTCTGAGTGGAGGGGAAAAGCAACAAATAATTGAAATGTCAACAGAACGCAATAAGAAGTGTGTTGAAGGACAGTTCATACACCTAAAGCATACGCTTTCAATCTGAAACCACTTTGAAATTTGTTCAGCAGGATACTAATCATTTGTTTTTTTGCATTTATATTGACAAATTGCTTTTCTTAGTTGTGAAAATATTGATGTTGAGTTTACAGTTAAAATTTGTATTCAGATTCATGAACAGATTCATTCGGACTCGGACTCGTCTCGGACTAGGCCTGTTTTTACCCCTTTTGGACTCGACTGTTTAAAGATTCGGACTTGACTCAGACTCGACTAAGGTGGACTTGAACCCAACACTACAACAGAGATAGTCGCTGGTATTTTCTTGGCATATCTAATTCAGGTTGAGTGTTTTTCTATTCATATTTGGAGAAATACCCTCCTCCCCTAACAATGGTATCTGACTTTTGCAGTGGTGGTTGTCCTTAACCCTATCAAGCCTGAAATATAAAATAATAGTTGTAAAATGCACATTTTTTTTTTAAAATGGAGCTGTTTTTTGAACCTATAGACAAAATAATAATAATAATAATAATTGATAAATATTTTTGAATATGTGTGTATTATATTTGATACATCAGGTTTTAAAGGCCATTATCCACCTGAGACCCAGCAATTAATTTTCCTATAGAACTGTTTTATTTAAGTTTCTCTTACAAAATGTCACACTAAGCGACAAAAGATTGCCGATGCTGGCCTATGACAAGATACATTTTTATGATTCCAAAAATTTGGCTCAGACAGCAAAATTGTGGCCAAAATCGTACAGCGATTTATGTACCTTTATGAGGTACAGCACTGTGCAAAAGTCTTAGGCACATAAAGCCTAGTGTATACTACATAACTCAAACTCGTCTCCTTTGATGTTTTGAGTTGGCGATTGGTCTGCGACAAGAAGTCTCGGATCTCACGACGAAAGGTTTTGTAGTGTGCGCACTCCTGTGACAGGCCGAGACGAGTCCCAGATGCTACGACAGTTTCCAAAATTGTCTTCAGGTGTGCGCACTGTCCCGACGAGCGAAAGACGGACAATGAGCAACAGCCAATGAAATATAGAGAGAGCGCAAGAGGAAAGCAAGGTATTAGGAAGCAGAAGACAAAAAATTAGTAGAATATAATAAAATGAAACTTCACCCACATCTCCCTACCATCTGTCTTTATTATTTTCAACTGTTTTCTTAAGTGTTTCCTTTTACAAATAGAAAATGGGTGCAAGCCATTCTTTCATGTTTGTTGAAAGAGGAGAGCAAGATTTGGGTAGCAGGAGACAAAAAATAATTAGAAAATAAAATAAAGTAGCAACCGGGCCTGGGTAGCTCAGTGAGTAAAGACGCTGACTACCAGCCCTGGAGTCACAAGCTCCAATCCAGGGCGTGCTGAATGACTCCAGCCAGGTCTCCTAAGCAACCAAATTGGCCCGGTTGCTAGGGAGGGTACAGTCACATGGGGTAACCTCCTCGTGGTCGCTATAATGTGGTTCACTCTTGGTGGGGCTCGTGTGAGAATAGCGTGAAGCCTCCACACGCGCTATGTCTCCACGGTAACGCGCTCAACAAGCCACGTGATAAGATGCACGGATTGACAGTCTCAGACGCGGAGGCAACTGAGATTTGTCCTCCGCCACCCGGATTGAGGCGAGTCACTACGCCACCATGAGGACTTAGAGCACATTGGGAATTGGGCATTCCAAATTGGGGAGAAAAAGGGGAAAAAAAATAAATAAATTAGAAAATCATTAACATCTCCCTCCCTAGTTTTTGTTCTTTTTCTTCTTCACAAATTAGCGCAAATACGCATCAAAATAGGAGAGAGACGTTCATTTGTGTTTGTTGAAAGAGGAGAGCAAGGTATTGGGTTGCAGGAGACAAAAAATAATAATAAAAAAATAAAAACCTCACCCACATCTCCCTACTCGCTTTTTTTATTATTATCAGCTGTTTTTATTATTATTTTCCTTTGAAAATGGAGCCAATAAAGTGCGAAAACGGACGAGAGCCACTCTTTCATGATTTTTGAAATGTTATCAAGAATAAACTGCGAGAGTTTGTGAATTAATTTAGTTATCTAAATTTTAAGATGCCTTTTTGGCGAGCCGTTAGAAATGGGACAACGCTAAAGGCAGCTGAAACAGCTGGTTCCGTGCGGATTTATAGCATACGATCGGAAAATGTAAAAAAGCGAATGCATGAAAATGTACAATAGGGACAGATATGAGAAGCATGCACATTTGAAGTTCAAATACAAGTACTGCACTACAGTGACTCAGAATTCTGCTCTAAATGTCATGTTTGGGAATATTAAGAGAAACTGTGCTCCGGTTTGTAGCGCTTTCCTTCTCGCCTTTTACTTTTTTGCGCTTTATTATCATTCAGTAAAACACAGACGTAATGATTGATATCTGTCCTCATAAAATCAGAGACTCTTTCCTTGAAATCCAAACACAAGTGGTCAAAAGAGACGACCAGGTGTAGCGGTGATGTCGCGTTTGTACATTTGTGATCGGATCACCCAAAACTCATCAGGTGTAAACATGATCCTAGTCTGGGACGAACGGTCGTGTAGTTGATACACTACAGTCCTGAAGTGTTCGCACCAGCACAATGAAAAACCAGACTGTGAGTCGCAGGGCGCCGACTGCGAGTCGTGTAGTGTACGCGTGGCTTAAGATGTTTCACAAAAACATTTGTATTAAGATGGTTATTTATATCTTCAGCTTTAGTGTAAATAAGAAATATACATTTTAGACTCACAAAAGTTCCTTTTGCAAACAGAATAGAATAGAATAGAAGAACAGGGAGCCCTGCAACAGATGGCATGGCCTCCACAGAGCCCCGACTGAACATCGTGTCAGTCTGAGATTATATAAAGAGACAGAAGCAATTGAGACAGCCTAAATAGATAGAAGAACTGTGGCGAATTCTCCAAGATTCTTTGAACAAACAGAAACCAAGAAAAACTGTGTCCAGGTGTACCTAGGTGAACTGCTGCTGTTTTAAAGGCAAAGGTGTCCACACTAAGAATTGATTTAGCTTTTTTTATGTTTACAGGGCTTTGTATGGTGTTAACTGATAAATGAAAACTATATATGGCATTATTTTGAAGACATCCTAACTATGCAACATTTTTGCACAGTACTGTATGTCTGTAGCACAAACAGTGCAGGACGAGTTATGCACTGAAGTTTAAGATAGGGGGTTTACATCAAATCCTGATGCCAAGTATGAGCAATAATAATAGTGATGCTAACTAGCTAACTTTCAGTAAGAAAACAAAATTGGGGGTGAGAGAGTGTACGTATCTGTGTGTGTTCTTTGAGGATGGCTGGATTTTGTAAATGTAAGACTTTGTAAATGTCTGGCTCCTCTCATGGGTTTTTCTGTCAAAGGCCATTAGCCTGTCACACAAAGATCAGAGATTTTACCCTCTACTGTTTAAATCTCACTTGAGTGCAGTAAATATTGGTTACGTGTTCACATTAAACAAGGTCCAAGATCAAAATAAAAATAAAAACAGTAAAAATACTTTAAAGGGATAGTTCACTCTCCAAAACATCATGTACTCACCCTCATGCTATTTTCTTTCTTCTATGGAATGCAAAAGGAAATGTTTAACAGAAGGTTCACGCTGTTCTTTGTAATACACCAGGGGCTGTCAAGCTCCAAGAATGACAAAATAGTAACATAAATGTACCATAATTTTTAGCAAATAACAAGTTACATTTTGGTTTCTGTCATACAAAGCTATGTTAGGGCTTAAAGAATATTTGGAATATAGCACATGAGTCATATGGACTACTTTTATGTTTTTTTTTTTTTTTTTTGTCCTTTTCTTGGCTTGGCAGCCCTTGGTCACCATTCACTTTCATTGTATGGAAAATAGCAACTTGGAGATTCTCCTAAACTTCTTCTTTTGAGTTCTACAGAAAAAAAGAAAGCCAAATTACATTTGGAACAACATGGGGTGAGTAAATGATGACATAATTTTCATTTCTGGGTGAACTAGCCCTTTAAAGATTTTTTAAGGGTGCTTGAGTCTATCCTACTCTCGTCCAATAGCCTGGCCTGTGAGCTTCTTCCTGTTTGGCCAACGGACAACAACGAACTAAAGTCTGATGGAATGACATCACACTGGCTCCCTGCACTTCCCCCTGGCCACTGTGTGAATGCACTGGGAATGTGTCACATTGGCATTTTTTTAACAGGAGAGGTAATCCCTATGTGAACAGAGACCAATGCTGCATGGCTGACTGTATCGCTCAGAATAGTATGGAGAAGAAAAGCAGGTTGAAAAGCACTGAACTTATATCACTCCTTTTTTAACACTTCATTTTCAGGTGGACATAGAGTGCCTCTGTTGAGAAACTACACAGGCAGAGTCATATGGGTCTTTTGTTGAAGAGATTCTCCCAGCAGGCACTCTTAACAAACTAAACATAGTTTTAACTGTGCTTAATATATGACAAACTCTGTAGTGTAAGGTATGTTAACACTCCTTAATGCACAGATTACTTCTTGTCATGAAACCACAAAACATCACATACCCTAGCAAGTTCACATCCAGTTTAATCGTAAATGAAACAACACATAGGAACACTTTGGTTTGATTGTACCTTTGATGGCTCCTGGTGTGTGGTTGCCATTTTCAGGAAAATACGCTGGACCTGCAGGGCATTGTTCACCATTTCTGCCTGTCAGATAAAAAACAAGCAAAAAGTACATTGTAAAAAGTTTAATTTCCTATTCAGTGAAAATAGTGCCATCAAAAACCTCACTTTAAATATGAGTATTTGTTCATAAGATGGTAGTTCACATTAATCCAGGGGATAAATTCCTTTTGACCAAAGAATTTATAATTTTATAGATAGAGCACTCACAAAGAGCAATTTCTAGCTGCATTAAAAAAACTAATATTTTCTTTATCAGTATTTTTGTCTTCTTTTCCTGTAAAATATCTAAACATCCTTACATTTACTTGAAAAGCAAAATGACACAAGAGAAAATTAAAGAAATAGTTCACCCAAGAATGAAAATTCTCTCATCATTTACTCACCCTCATGCCATCCCAGATGTGTATGACTTTCTTTCTTCTGCTGAACACAAACAAAGATTTTTAGAAGAATATCTCATCTCTTTTGGTCCATACAATGCAAGTGAATGGGTACTAAAACTTTGAAGCTCCAAATGCACATAAAGGCAGCATAAAAGTAATCCATAAAACTCCAGTCATTTAATCCATGTCTTCAGAAGCAATATGACATGTGTGGGTGAGAAACAGATAAATATTTAAGCCCTTTTTTACTATTAATCTCCACTTTCACTTTCACCTTCTTCTTGTTTTTGGCAATTCACATTCTACATTCATATCGCCACCTACTGGGCAGGGAAGAGAATTTATAGTAAAAAAATAAATAAAGTCACATTAATTACTTTTATGCTGCCTTTGTGCTTTTTGGAGCTTCAAAGTTTTGGTACCCATTCACTTGCATTGTATGGACCACATGAGCTGAGAAATTCTTCTAAAAATCTTTGTTTTTGTGTTCATCAGAAGAAAGAAAGTCATACACATCTGGGAAGGCATGAAAGTGAGTAAATGATGAGAGAATTTTCCTTTTTGGGTGAACTATCCCTTTAAGTGTGGTTTATTCTTAAAACAAGAAAATAAAAGAAAAATAAGCTTGCTTTATCTTTAAATTCAGATATTTTTCTCACCCCAATGGCTAATAGTTTTTTTTTTATTATTATTATTATTATTTTTTTTTTAGCATTAACACACAATATATTTTCTTTATCTGAAAACAAGACTTAAAATCTTATGTAATTTATCTTTAAGTAAATTTATCTTGTTTTAAGAATATTTAAATATTTTTTTCAGGAAAACAAGACAAAAATGCTGAGTAAATGAAATATGAAATATTTGAGAGTTGAGCTGAGCATTACTAGAAAAATGTATATTCTTTATCGAAATTTCCATGACATTTCCAGGTCTGAAAATGATATTTCCAGGTTTTCAATGACTGTGGGAACCCTGTTAATCACTATTTTCCCACATTCGTCATTAGTAAATGCTGATAGAACTGAACCTTTGCTGCAATAGTTGCATACACTCACATACACACATTGAGGCAAATCCCACATTTAGGAAAATACTTCCCCTTGCAGAACACGGGGAAAGCCAGAGGACTCTTTTACCTTAAAAGGAGCTGAGTATAAAAGATTAAGACACTCTTCCAGAACATCTCTTTCAGTGCTGATGAGAAACCTAGACTGGTGAATGTTGCCTTTCGAGGTAAAGGCACTTCACAGGAATTATCATCTGTTATACCCACACTTTCAGGTTCAAAAGATCAGATCTACATGAGTCCCAGTTAAATCAAGGGAATCGGACAGCAGTTCAGATCAGCGGTGTGAAGCAGAAGTGAAGTGGATATTTTATGTGGTTTTCTAGAGCTCTGCAAAGGAATTTGACAATGACAATCATATCACTAAATTAAACAAAATAACTGTGCTATGTAGTGTGTTACTATAGCTATCACACTTGCATACTTATAAACATACTCATGTCATGTTTATATGAGGATGTTGACCTTTTATTAACTTCTATTGTTGTGTGAAATGTGTGAAGAGACAACTAAAGCAAGCCATTCTGCAGGTTGACTCATAAAGAGTATAAACACTGTGGTGCTTTCAAAACATTGGTCTGTTTATTTGAGCAGTCCAACATGTAAACTTCTGGCTAAACCAATAGTGTGGAAGGGGTGGTGGAAGTGTTTGGGAAATTAGTTTGGAAACAGAATATAAAAAATAAAAAATAAATATATTTTTTTAATTCTAAATTAAAAATAAATACATTTTAAAAAATACAATTATTAGTATTTTATTTTATTTAATATTATAAATTAATAAATTAAATTTTTAAATTACATTTAAATGTAATACAATTAATTTTATTTAATTCAATGTATCTATTTATATTCATTTATTTATTAAATGTATTATAATATATGTATTTATTTATTTACAATGAAGCTTGGTTCTGCATGTGACACAGAAATTACACAATCAACCTTTAAATTACGGTTTTTAAATTAATTTTAATATTTAAATTAATTATAATTTTATCCATCTTCCTACCCCTACCTTTTACAAACACCTTTTGGCATTTTTCCATGATTTATTTAGTCCCTGTTTTTCTATTTCCTTGTGGGGCCCAAACAATAAACAAACAAGGAAGACAAACAAGTCCACATGCACACAGGCCTATAGGAAATGATAAGTTCTCATATACAGTCTGTTTCCACAGAGTCAAAGATCCCGCACACACTCATGACCATAAAGCCATTTTTCATCTCTTATTAGACCAAAAGGGAAATGTTTCCTCTCTGAGTAACAGAGCTAGAGGAGAACTTCAGTGTTAACAAAGAGGACACATACATCGCTCTCTCCCACTTTCTTTTTGCTCTCTTTTTCACCTCTTCCTCCCTCTTCTCATAATATTACATTCCATACTAGAATGACCCACTGTGCATCTGTGTACACTAAGTACATTGTCCAACGCCTCATTTCTCAAGCAGCTCTTTAGTTACCAATCGGTAGCGACTGGCCATGAAATGCAAGCCATATAATTCATTTTGCACTGTCAGTCAAAAAGAGACCCTAACATTTTAGTCCTTGTTTACAGGCTGTCATCCCAGCGTCAACACAAAAAGTACCTTGTGTTAGGACAGACAGGACAGAAGCACTCACAGACAAATGATGAATTGTGAGGACTGCTGTGGAGTGCCTGCTGCACCCCACACTAAATTCTGATGGAGTTTGTGGCCAAGAGCTTTCAGTTCAGTTCACTCTGGGACTGTATGAATTTCAAAGCTTGTGTGGCAATACTGCACCAACAGAGGACAATTTTATTTCTCAGTGGTTCCCCACCTCCAGCTCAAAGATGTATTTTATTTTCAGGCTTTTTGTCCTTTATTTTATAGGCCAGTTAAGAGAGAGAGATGAAAGTTGATGGAGAGAGAGGGGAATGTGCCTGCATCATGACTCCACTGATAGATTTTAATATATTTTCCCATTTATTATAATGCAAAATGATTTAAATGGATTGTTCACCCAAATATTGCAATTCTGTCATCATTTGCTCACCCTCATGTAGTTCCAAACCTGTAGGACTTTCACAAAAGAGATTAGGCAGAATATTAGCCAGTCACCTTTCACATTCATTGCATAATTTTTCCATACATTAAAAGTGAATGGTGACCGAGGCTAAATGGTGACAGAATTTTAATTTTTTGGTTGAACTATCACTTTAAAAAGGCGGCGGAGTCACAGTCATTGTAACAGAATAGCACAAAGTCAATTGTTATGTGAACCTGGAAAGCAACAGTTGCGACTTCGCTAAACAGCTGTACTGTAGAGCTACTGCGAGTATGTGCAGTCATTTGGTATTATAAACTAAGGGCTCTTATTAAAATGACAGCACTCTTATTTGTTTTCTACTAACTACATTTACTCTGTCTCTTCTAATCCCTATCTGCATTTCTATCTCTCTATAAAATATACATTGGCATACAAATTCACAATTACACACACTTACATGCTTTGCCACATCTCCACCAATAGCTGCGCTGGTCTTCATGTATTCAGACACTGGCCCATTTAGCAAATGGTCGAATGCCTCCATGCACTGGGATTCACCTGAGAGAACCGCAAAGGAGAAATTTACTACTGTGACATTGCTGAATAGGGTAAGACCGTGGGTAGTTGTCACACTTTTTACTCCAGTGAATATTTCTCAGGGTAAGTTTATTTTTGAAAGTTGATTTCTGTATAGACATATAGGCTTTTCAGGCTCTTCAGCAAAATGTAAACAATAAAACTATTATAGAAAGCAAAACAACTCATGAAACAACAAAAATATCAAACCATTGTTTTGGCCAACAAATCGTGTAATTATAATACAGTACATTCTATCAGTTTAAACACAATGACAACTTGCCCCGTCCTGACATTTATGAAAAATACTTTTATCAAATCTTCAGTTAAAATCTATTTGCTGATAAAAAAACAGGATGATACTGGAAATTTAGTTAAGAGGATAGAATTTAATTTAAAAGGGTTTTAACCTCCTGAGACACAAGCGTGACTGCTGTGTGCATTTTCCATTTCCCATTTTGATTTGTAACTAGTAGCACCTAATGAACAAGCAAAAAAAAAAAAAAAAAAAAAAAAAAAATCTAGAGCTAATAGTTTTCTTAAAAATGTATGTCCACATATGCGGACAGCGGGACTAAGTTGTGAAATTTTAAATAATGCAAAGCTATATAGCTGTATCAAATTGTTTATTATGTTTCCAGGAGTGTTGGTTATTCATGTTTTTGAGACATTACAGACATTACCGCTGATTTTCTGTAAAGCTGCTTTGGAACAATGTGTATTGGGAAAACCACAAATAAAAAACTATACAAGTAAAAATTATTTGACTTGATTTTACTTACGTTACAATGTTTTTTCTACTTTAGCAACAGTGCTCAATGGTCTCTCTTTGCATTGTCAAACAAACAAGTGATAGCCAGTGCTGAAGCATTTTACAAATTGGAAATTAGTGTAATTAATTCTGAAGTAATGGCCAGCATTGTCCAATCATTGCTAACCATTTTTAAATAAAATGTAGCTTTATAAATTCTGAATCTATGTACTGATTACCACTGTCCCATGTCTGCCAAACATGTTGAGTGATGCAACCATAATCTGCAGCCTGAAACTGAACTTTTGATAGGAAATTAGGAGTGAATGCACTGGGCTTCATAGGAAAGCTACAGGATGCTCCCTTGACCCTTTTAGTTCATGACTTAACCTCCAGTGTGCTGTCTGTCTGAAGTGGTCTCAGAATAGTTCTAAACACACTGTATTTTCATCCTAATTCCATATAAAGCCTCTGAAAGCAAAAAAAAAAAAAAAAAACACTGCACAGTAAATATAGGATTTCTAATGAAAACCTTGTGCTTTTGTACACATTAGTGTACATTTTGTTTAGCAGCGTGGTGTTTCGCGATAAATCGCTGAAATTTAAAAAATGGCATAACGGATGAAACTAGAGACTCTAATCTTTTTGACTCAAACAGTGTAAAAACCTATTTAGGTTTCTTACCAGATGTAGTTTTGTTGGCATTTCTCAGAAAGATAAACTCCACTGTGATATGCAGCATGTTGTTTTGTCACATGACTTTGTCCATTGAAAGTTTAACCCTTTACTGAGAGCACATATTCACCTGAACTAAGATCAGTTGCTTTAAATGAAATTAAATTATGAGTTGCATATAGCAAAGCCAAAATACAACGTCCACACATGTGTACGTGGGGTTGCACAAGGTTAAAGGCTGTTTGAAACCAACATACAAAACCCCTGCTAGAAAAAACACATTTGTGTACTGGTCTTTTGACTCCAAATCTTATATTTATACTGAAATACAACCCTTATGACAAACAACGCCATATATGACAACTTCCTTGTGTGACAACTAGTCCCGGTCTCCACTATACAACACTGTGTTTGTGAAGGATGTTTTCAAAGGGCATTAATAGTCATCCACATCCATAGTGAATGTGTGATTATCTGTGAGTATTTTCCAGAGACTAATGTTGGTCTTCTCCTAAGAGAATTCAGTTCCCATGGAGAAAGAAATTGCAAAATGCCTCAGGTCTTCTCCCTGTGATAATCTGTTCAGTTACAAACAATTCTAAGTTCATTCATCAAAACACACCAGAACACCATTTTTACAGGAAGGCCTTGTAATAATAATAATACTTAAAAAAAAGATTAATATATAGAACAGATTGAAGCTGTTGTCATGTTTGTTTGCTCTTCATTACACATTGCAAAATCTATAAGCTAGTTTATAGATCCCATAAATCCATAGAGAAAAGCTTTTTGTCTCCCTCAGGGAGAGACTGCAAGTTCTGGTCTCTGAATGGAAGCTGATGGAGGAGATGCTAGTTTTCTAGAGTTTGATGTAGGATTAATTTATGGCACTACACACTCATTTCTATGGTATCAACGAAGAGAGACTGACTGTCATAAAACTCAAGTGTTTCAATGAATTAAGGGTCATTGTATGATTGTCTTACAAGGCACACATGATCTATTTTGACTGTTAGTCTTTTTTCCCAATAATACAGTCTCTTCCCTATTAAAAATCTCTGCTTTTTGTTAATGTGCATATTGTACCTCCATTCATTATGCTAGTGATGCCACCATTGACCAAGCCCACAGGACAGTTCTGCAGTTTCACGGCCACGGCCTCTAGACGAATCACAGCCTGCTCCAACCGCTCAACCAGTGCTTCCATAGCAACAATCCTGTCAAAACAGAGAGATCTGTGCTAAGTGGGCGTTATGGCCCATTAAAGCTGTTAGATTAGTTGGGACTTCGTGACCTAAGTATCAGCCAGTTAAATAAAACAGGTTCCACTTTAATACCTGGTCGTTTTCTGGAATGAACACAAACACAACAGTGTGTAACCCAGAGACACATGACAACAATAGTTTTAAGAAAGTTTTATTGAATTTCGAGTGAATTCTTGAAGGTGATTAAGAAATCCCTTAGTTCCAGGGAATGAACAAGCGGGAGATGGTGTACATCATTCCAATAATATAGTCTTTTATTTAACACAATACCTCGCTTTTCAGCAGAAAACACACACACACACACACACACACACACACACACACACACACTACATTTGCTTTCTGCAAATCTAGTAAGCTAGTACACTCAGTAGGAGTGTTTGAAAGCATGGAGAATTCACTGGCAATTCACCACATGACCACACCTTTAGTACTCATCTGCTAGGAGGAATGTAACAGCCAATTCAGTCATGACAGCATCAAGACGAGGCCAAAAACTTCACTGTCAACAGTCCAAAACGGCCAGTTTACAATCCTATTTCATTTTACAACATGTTCGTCCCCAAATGAAAATCTTTCAAAAGAAGAAGTAAAAAATATACTTAATATACTTTAAATGCAGAAAAATAAATATTGCTGAAATTTTGACAAGTTTCAATTAAGGCCTTCATCTGAGCATCTGATTATAAAGTACATATTCTTGTTAACTCTATTTTTATCAAATGCACATTCCTGGTAAATCTTTGAAATGTTTTAGTAAGACTGAAGCATGCTGTGAAAAAAATAATCTCTGAGAGGATGAATATTTTCAATTATATGATTCTCATATAAGTAATTAATTAAAGTCTAGATTTTGTAAAGTAATTAGTCTAGATTTGAAATTCTATAAGTCCTCCAAAATGGGAGGCAATGTCAATTATTTATTAAACCTAACTCTATTTTTCCCCCAGTCATAGTGCCACTATCTATACACATTTATAGATTTACATTTCTAAAATCAAATAGATTAAATCTGAAAGACATCAAATCTGCAGTTGGTAATGCAAAAATACGTACATTCATTAGCTAGAACTTTAGAAACAATGTACTGAATGGCATGTCATTAGTGGTCAAAAGATTTGGGTTTTTCAATGGCCGATGCCGATACCGATATCTAGAGAGCATGATGGCGGATATAAATGCTGATAAATATAATGCAATTTAATAACAGCAAATCAGATATAAAAAAATTCTAAAGTGAAGCATACACTTATTTTATGCAATATTTATTCAAATATGCATAAACTTCAAAAGAAAAAACCTTGAAAACAGAAAGTGTTCACTATCCATTGACAAATCCACTGGTAGATTTTGGAACTGAGACAAGGCAAAGTTAAACAAACAGTTATCAGCCGATACAATAATTGCAAAATGCCCAAATATCGGCCGATATATTGGTCTATCACTACTTATTATAATCTTTCTTATGACAGGAAAGAAATGGAATCTGATTACCCAATCTGGATAACCCAGTTGAACCATCTCTGTGATCATATGAACTGGTACTACTCCCTAAACTTTCCTTGTCTCTATTCAATCAGAGATGGCAATCTTGGATATCATCTCTATAAAATTTTGATATGATTTTGATTTAGATTCTACATCTCTAGGTCACCAATCAAATAAACACATTTGTGACATTAACCATGTTAACTCTTGTATGACAGCTCAGATTTGCTTGCTACCATTGAAACACACAAGATGCTCTTTGGAACACTTTCAAATCACGCTGGCATAACATGGATCATCAGGTTTTGCACAAACTTGTGGAGTCCAGGCCAGCTCGAGTGCATGCTGTCATTTTAGCAACAGGGGCACATACCAAATACTAAGTGATTCTGAAATTCATGTTCATTTTTCAAACTATTCACTAAAGTTGTAATTCTTTCTGATTTGTAATGAAAATAAAATGTATTAAAAAGTGAACGTAGACTTTTGAACCCCACTGTCTATCTGTTTGATCAAATCTAACGTTAAGTTCATGAATTCTGTCATGACTTATTTTTATCATCTGTTTATGACAAACAGAGTGCAAGGAAAGACTACTAAAACGTCTATAGAGCTCACATCATCCTGCAAGCAACACTAGTCTAGCTGGATTCTAATTTGAGCACCATCACACAACACAACATCATACAATAGCACTTAGCAGCTAACAGCACACCACAACCACATGGAGGCAAGCACTGATTCATTTACCTGCACATTGGGGAGAGCAGAGATAACAAAAGAGATGCATTTAACATGTAGCAACTAAAAGAGCAACCCACCCACCCTCTCTCCCTCTCTCTCTCTCTCTCTCTCTCTCTCTCTCTCTCTCTCTCTCTCTCTCTCTCTCTCTCTCTCTCTCCCCCTCCCTCCCTCTCTCTCTCTCTCTCTCTCTCTCTCTCTCTCTCTCTCTGACACATATCAGCAGTAATTAATAGTGACCCAGTGTGGAAACGCTCACGTCATCTTGTTATCTCTCTAGAGAATTCTCTAGGCCCTGCCAAATGCCTGACCTGGGCCTCAGTTGGCTTTTTCAGAGGCAGAATAAGCCATGAGCTTGTGACAAATTCACCCAACAGCAGAATAGAGTTGTCCATCCTGTTTGGACTTGGAGTGCAAAATACAGCTCTATTCATACACAGTTCAGTTATGACAGACATTGACAACCGAATTCTATAACTGAAGCGACTCCCATAAGGGGATAGTTCACACAAAAATAACAATTCTGTCATCATTTACTCACCCTCATTTTGTTACAAACCCAAATGTCTTTCTTTCTTCCATGGAACACAAAAAGAGATGTTAGTCAGAATGATAGAGACAGACAGCCTCAGTCACCATTCACTTTCATTGCATAATTTTTCCACACAATGAAAGTGAATAGTGACTAAAACTTGTATTCTGCCTAACTTCTCTTTATTTCAACGGAAGATAAAAAGTCACGAGGGTTTGTCGTTATTTGTGCAGTTCTATTTGGTGACGCTAGTGACGCAAAAGATACACACTACACGCATAGCTTTAAAGACCCCATGAAATCAAAATTGGACTAAACTAAAGCCCGTTCTAGGTACTTTTACTCAGAACTACTACTTTTCGTCATTTTCGCACATGAGTAACTATTGTTCCTCTTAGCTGTTTAGAGGTACTTTAGAGAGGCTTTTTAGCTCCTACTCCAGGGTATGTACTTTTTGGGAGAAGAGGGACTGTGGAAGGTTCTGCAGCCTGTGATTGGTCAAACACGTATGACGCACAAAGCAAAGAGAAATGCAAAGAGTAGGTAGCCTGCATTAGTAAACAAACTTGTAGCTGCTAGCCTGCTACGCAGAGGATTGCGCTAATTTTCCAATTCCCTTAACAGAAATAACATAAAACCAGCAAAGTATTCAAAGAGTATCGCCTGTATCACACGTCAGAGAAGAAAAATGGTTGACACTAGATGACGTCACTACAGCGGTTCCTTTTGTGTGTGTGAATGCAAGAGAGGGAAAAGTCTCTTTGAGTGTGCTGTTCCTCTTAATAGTTCTCATCTATAAAGTTAAAGGGGGAAGTAGCGGGACTGTTGGTCGGAAAGGTGCTTCCATGTCCATTTCAAATTCAGTCTTTCTCTTTTGGAAAAACGGTCCAAAAACATTGATGACTCACGTTGCACTACACACTTTTTTGTCCAATCTAATCCTCTCTAAAATGAAAATGTTCCTTCCCTTGCAACCAACCAGCAAGCAGCAAACATGGTTTATGGCTGTGATGTAACTAAAGCCTATTCCCTATTTTTTTTTTTTTTTAAAAAAGGACAAGCTATTTCAATAGGAAATATGTCAATACTAGGGATGCACCGATATTAAATCTTTTGGCCGGTAAGATACTGATTTTAACAAAAAACTATAGGCCGATTACGATACTGATACCGATATTTTGCATCTTACCTTATTTTGTCATCAGATCACTGTTTTATTTAGGAATGCTTAAAAAATTGACAAAGAGCTACAAAAGCCTTTTCACTGTTCTTACAATAATAAATTTTCATTGAACATTGGATCTGTTGAACACATGACAAGCCAAAAATGTAAAGAGAGCCACAGTGAAAGATACATACAAGATAAAAAGGATAAAAAGATACAGAAAAATACTAAATATGATAACATGATGATTAATATGAAAAAAAAATTATTTTGTACTTCTAAAACAGTTTTGAACTTCTTGTTTTTGCAGTTTAAAATGCAGCCTTTTAAGGTTTAGTAATCGCACAAAGCCATATTGCAATTTCAATCTTAATTCAATCAATCATTCAGCATTAATGGATATCACACCGAAATCTCAGAAGTCAAAGTCTGATGGTTTCAAAGTGTTTAGATGGTTTTCCTCATCATGTAGCCTATAGGTAAGTGCCGCTTTCACAACTGTCACATCCAGTTATGGCGTTTTTTTTCTGCATTAACGTTAGAATGAAACAGAATAAAAGTTAAATATTACATGTTGTTAGGAGTGCCAACCCTTCTACATATTGTGGCTATTAAAATTTCTGGATTGTGAATTCACAAAGTTTTGAAAAAGCGTGTTACTAATTAATTATAAATAAACAATCGTTTTTTTCATATCTCCGTTTTTATGCTTATTATCAATGTGCCGATAGTTTTCATTTGGTCAATAATTGAAAACTGTACCTGTCAAGCCATTTCATGGGGTAAAAATTGGTAAGGTAAAAATAATTTTTAAAAAGTGACCCATTTACATTAGATTTGTCAAACTTAAAAGTAGCCTGGTGCCTAAACCCAGTGGCTTATGTGTTTGTGTTTAGTAGTCTGCCATATAACAAGTAGCACAACATGATAAGTACTGAACAAATAATCCAGGAGTGATGCAGAACTCCCTACAGTTACTAGGCACTATTATCTATTTCTGAATATCTATTCTCAGCATCTAAATGGAGAGCAATGCTTCACCCAGATACATGGCAGAGGGGGTGACAGGGGGCATAAGCCCATGTGGTCATAAATAACATTTCAACAGAAATCACTCTAGAACCTGATTGTATCCTGATGGTTCCAAACCTGTATGACTTTCTTTCTTTTATGGAACACCAGAGTGTTCCAAATGTGAGACACCAAATGTTGAAGAATGTTGACGCTGCTCTTTTTTTCATACAATGAAAATGAATGATAACTGAGGCTGTCAGTCCCCGACATTCTGCCTAATGTCTCCTGTGTTCTATAGAAGAAAGAAAGTCATTGGGCTTTGGAACAACAATGATGACAGAGATTTATTTTGGGGTGAACTATAACTTTAAAGTAATTATTATCTCCCCAGAAAATGGGAGACAAAACTATCACATTAACTGATATAAAGAAAAAAATATATATACAGTACTGTACAAAAGTCTTAGGCACATAAGATATTTCACAAAAACATTTGTCTTAAGATGGTTATTTATATCTTCAGCTTTATTGAGTCAAAATGAAATATACATTTTAGACTCCCAAACATTCCTTTTGCAAATAGAATTGAATAGAAGAACAGGGAGCCCTGCAACAGATTGCATGACCCCCACAGAGCCCCCCACTGAACATCGAGTCTGGGATTACATGAAGAGACAGAAGCAACTGAGACAGCCTAAATATATAGAAGAACTGTGGCAAATTCTCTAGGAAGCTTGGAATATCCTATCTGCCAACAACCAAAAAAAACTGTGTCCTGGTGAAATTGTGCTGTTTTGAAGGCAAAAGTGGTCACACGAAATATTGATTTTGCTTTTTTTTTGTTTACTGGTCTTTGTATGATGTAAATGTATAAATGAAAACTATTCATTGCATTATTTTTTAAGAAATCCTCACTAGGCAAAAATTTTCACAAGTGCCTAAAACTTTTGCACAGTACTGTATATATATATATATATATATATATATATATATATATATATATATATATATATATATACACACACACACACACACTGTTCAGCCACAACATTAAAATCACCTGCCTAATATTGTGTAGGTCCCCCTCGTGCTGCCAAAACAACACCAACCCGCATATCAGAATAGCATTCTGAGATGCTATTTTTCTCACCACAATTGTACAGAGTGGTTATCTGAGTTACCGTAGACTTTGTCAGTTCGAACCAGTCTGGCCATTCTCTGTTGACCTCTCTCATCATCAAGGCGTTTCCATCCGCAGAACTGCCACTCACTGGATATTTTTTGTTTTTAGCACCAATCGGAGTAAATTCAAGAGTTAAGACTGTTAGTAAAGACTGTTGTGCGTGAAAATCCCAGGAGATCAGCAGTTACAGAAATACTGAAAGCAGCCCGTCTGGCACCAACAATCATCCATGCGATTATCTAATCAGCCAATCTGTGGCAGCAGTGCAGTGCATAAAATCATGCAGATACGGGTCAGGAGATTCAGTTAATGTTCACATCAACCATCAGAATGGGGAAAAAATTTGATCTTAGTGATTTGGAGCGTGGCATGATTGTTGTTGCCAGATGGGCTGGTTGGCGCTGTTTTGGCGGCATGAGGGGGACCTACACAATATTAGGCAGGTGGTTTTAATGTTGTGGCTGATCAGTGTATAATATAGCCTATTTACATTTTGAAATGTATATATTTATATATATATATATATATATATATATATATATATATATATATATATATATATATATATAATTGTTGTTTACTTCAACGTTTAACGTAAATTTCAAAATGTAAGAACTGAAATACTAGGTTACTAGACAGCATCATTTAAAATGTAGTGTGTGTCTGTCACAGAGTGAAAGTAAAAAATAGCCGTGTTCGTCACCTATCCCGCGAGCAGCAGACGGCTGGACGCACAGATATGACAACTGACAGATCCAGCAATTACAGAAAAGATAACGCACCCTGCCCTCTGACACCAACACACCACCGAAAACACAAAACGGTTCTAGTTTGCGAGTAACCATTGCTGTCATAGTGTTTTCAATTCCTGCCAGCACAGCAAATGTCTTTCCACAGACAAAAACACGCACATTTCAATGTGTACCTCCCACCCGCTCAGTTGAGCGCGCGACCAGACATTTATATCTGATCATTCACACACTATTCACCTGGAATAAAATACACAACAGAAACAGAGTCATTCTTAACGGAATATTACCTCTGAAAAGGGATCAGGGTCTTATTCTCCCGTTTTCTTGAGAAATAGCGAGATGTGGATCAGCTATGCAGGTCTGGTCCTGGTGTCCCCGTTCTCCCCGCTGTCATTCAACTGAGCAGCCGATCAGTACGCTTCCGGGACTTCCATATTTGGCAAGGATGAATCAGAGAAAGCTTTGGTGTGGTGAAGCGAGCCAGCTTGATAGAGAAGGTTTGAAAGAAAGAAGTCCTGATGGAATTATACTAAAAGATTGGCAATGGCCTAATTCAGCAAAAAATAGACATATCTGACATTGCATGTATTTTAAAAGGTCTACAGGTCTTTATTTCTAATAAAAAGTACTGTAGTGGCACCATGGTAAAGGGATTAGATATAAATGCATTGGTACTGGACATATGCTGTACCATGATTACCATTTTCACCATGGTATTTATATGGTATTTAAAGAAATGCTACTGAAAAGAACAACATGGTACTAAAATGGAACATGTCCAAAAACGTGGTGTTAACATGGTACAATGTCCAAAAACATAGTAATAACATGGTACTTTTTGAATATACTGTACCATGGTCATGTACCATGATGTTTACATGGTATTCCAAGATACTTCTAAGAACACTGTGGTACTACAATGGAACATTGTTGAAAAATCATAGTATCATATACAAAAACATGGTGATACCATAGTACTTTTGGGTACTTTTATTAGTTTCCCACCCGTTTTGAACAATGCATTTTCATAACTTTTCCAGTATGTCACCAATGATGATTATTGGATAAAAATATTGAAAAATAATTTAGAGATATATATTGATAGAGATATATATTGATAGAAAAGAGATTACATTGGTATACATTTCCATGACTTTTCCAAAAAAATGTTAAGATCTTATTCATTTCCATTACATTTCCAGGCCTGAAAATAACAATTTACAGGTTACCATGACTGTGGGAACCCTGGAGATAACAACCATCAGTTTTCTTAAAGGGATAGTTCACCCAAAAATTTAAATTCTCTCATCATTTACTCACGCTCAAGCCATCCCACATGTGTATGACTTTATTTCTTCTGCTGAACATGAATGATGATTTTTAGAAAAATATCTCAGCTCTGTAGGTCCATACAATACAAATGAATAGGTACCAATATTTTGAAGTTCCAAAAATCATGTAAAGGCAGCATAAAAGTAATCCATATGACTCCAGTGGTTTAATCCATGTCTTCAGAAGTGATATGTGTGGGTGAGAAACAGATCAATATTTAAGTCCTTTTTTATGATCAATCCCCACTTTCACTTTCATATTCTTTTGTTTTTGGCAATTCACATTCATTGTGCACATCGCCACCTACTGGGCAGGGAGGATAATTTATAATAAAAAAGGACTTAACTATTGATCTGTTTCTCACCCACACCTATCATAGAACTTCTGAAGACATGGATTTAACCACTAAAGTCTTATGGATTACTTTGTCCTTTTTGAGCTTCAAAATTTTGATACTCATTCACTTGCATTGTATGGACCTACAGAGCTGAGATATTGGTCTAAAAATTGTTGTTTGTGTTCAGCAAAATAAAGAAAGTCATACACATCTGGGATGGCATGAGGATGAGTAAATGGTGAGAGAATCTTCATTTTGTGGGAACTATCCCTTTAAGGTGCATTAACTCTTGAATGGCTAATTATGTATACTCCACATTCATGCACTTTTGACACCACATAGAAGATTAGATTATCAAGTAATCTGCCTGTCAACTGTTATCAGTCGTCAATGTCCCCTGATTCTGCATTAACTCCTGGTGGCATTTACCTCCTGCACCCATCTTCCCATTCTCATGGCCGACATTGGACAGGCGTCTGGTGATGTGTATTGGAAAGTTTCCACCACTGCTGTGTCATAGTGGTACCGAGACACAAGCCTGTGTCAAGTTACATGACCAGGCAGAAATAGAACTTAAACAAGAACAAGTGCCATGTGCACAGACTCGGCTTTTTGGCATTTCTTATTAAGTAGAGAGGACTTGAATTATTCATGGAACCCCAATTCTCCAAAATGTGAAACAGTGTTGAAAAGTATACAGGTGCTGGTTTGGTTTTAAGTACAGATAAAATGTGGGTGCTCTGAGTCAAATACATAGGTTTAAAATCTAATTCTAAACTTAAATTTAAAACTTAGCTTTTAATAACTTGCAATGCTTAAAAAAGAAAGAATTTCCTAAGAAAACAAAGAATGAGGTTAGCTGATAGCATATCTTTAACAGCTTCATTATTAAGCAATGCTAGTACAAAGTTTGGGGTGAGTTAAATTTGTCACCTCACAAACCAGCATAAACAAGGTAATAAATAATCATATCTGTGTGTGTCAAGGAGGGGTGACACTCTGTATGTTTATATTGTGGCCTGCCAAGCATATCTGCTTCTTTTTTCACAACACCTTCATCCACCAAGCAACACATGGCAGCTTCTTTGTCACTGCAGTGAGACAACAGTAGTAAAGCGATCATCTACTGCCCCTTAAAAAAAAAAACAGGGTTTAAGGGTTTAAAATGTTTAGAAATACACCTTATAATAATAGTTTTGAACAGGGATGTAGCAATGACCCAGAATGTGGGATTTTGAAAAACGGTGTAGAAATTACACAATATAATCATTTCAATCCATCACCTCACCTTACAGGAATCCCATGCACTGCAGTTTGCAAGTACAATTGTCTCCTAATGGAAATATTTTAATAGTTGGTGACAACAGTCCATGTAATAAACAAAGCATTTGAGGTTTAAATATAGAACCTTTTATTTCCATTTAGAGTAAATAGTGTTGAAAATCTGAAATAAGGCTTAAATACCAACAGAATGTTTGTATTTAAATAGTCAATAACACTGTACATGCCCAAATCCAGTGACAACAAAAAATGTCCTTGTTTTTTTTTTTTTTTTGTTATTCTTGTTTCGTTTTTTTTTTATATATATATATATTTTTATATTTTCCCTTGTAAGAAAGAGTTCAAGTATAAAACAGTGTAAAATAGCCCATCTGATGCATATTTAAAGCAATATAAGCACAGCATCCATCCTTGACATTAACAATACATTCTAGTGTATGAAGCAGCATGTCCCATAGGTTTCGCCAGGTTTTTTTTTTTTTTTTGTTGGTTCTTTTAAAGTCTTTTTAACAGTTCTAGATATGACAAATGGAGATAACATGCCTGGAGTAACAGGCCTGAAATAAAATAAATGTCATACAATAGGCATTAAACTAGCCAATATTTAATGTCATGTTCTAAAATTGCAAAAGGTATAGAGAAAAAAATAAGGAATTGTACAGTGCACATACAAAATTGTTTCTTAAGTTCTACACCAACACTTTTGGTTGAGTATGTTAATAATATTACAACTAAACCTACTCAATAACTTATAATAATTATAATAATATGCCATGAGATGAATACATTATATCCATACAGTACCGCTTCTAAATCTGCGATCTTAGAGCACAACATAAGTCAACTCAAAATAAATATCTTAAATAGCACGTCTTTTTTTCTCTTTAAATAGAATAACAAATGTAAGGCACACAAAGAACCCTCATACGCACAGTTTGGGATCCTTTTAGCTTTAGTGCTCATTGAACTACAGACTTCATAAATGTGTGCTGGTGCTTAGACATAGTTCTTATTGAACATATCAAAACCAGAGATCATTTATCATTGGTGTTGACTGATAGCGGTTCATTTGTATAGGGTGAAAAGCTTGCGTTAACCACTTCTCTAATCACAGTTCCTTGTCTTGATCCAGCGAGGAGTCACTCACGAGAGAGATCCATGGGAGAAGACTTGGGTGATATAAGTGTCCAAAACCTCTCTAGAAAGAGGAGAGGGACTGTTGACAAAGCCGTAGCAGGACCAGTTCCAAAATGGATCCAGGGATTAAACTGTGACAGCTCAAACAAGCAACAGTGATCTTTCCAGAGCAATTCGTCTGTGGGTGTGTATCAGTGCCTGTTTCTTCCAACACAACAGTTGCTCCCTGATTCTAGTACACTGAGCAAGTAATTTTCCCTACATAGTCATTTATTTTTGTGTGTGTATGCGTTTATGCGTCTTTCCTCACGCAAAGACAGAGACATTAACACTTCAATTTGTGTGTAACTGCGTATATGTTAGTCCATGTGTATTTGTAAGCATATAATACAATACGTCTCAGTCTTTTCATCTTTTGTGAGTGCCTTTAAATTGTTCGATGCCCTTTGTGGAGGAGCTAGAGAAAATCTCTCATTTTCCTGCACTTTGTTTTGTCCCCTGTTGGCTTGTTTGCTTTGCATAGGTCAAAAGGTCAAGACAGGAGTCAGACAGGAGAAAGGGGGACATTCAGCATCAGATAGATAAAAAAGGTAGTTCAGAACACATAAAACATGCTAACACTGGATCTCTCTCCATTTTGCCACAGTTAGGTCTACTATCCCTGATTGGCAGAGTTTTTCCTTTTCTAATTCGCTGAAAATTGCTCCATTTCCCTGATGATAAAAAAATGCACTTGAGAAGACAGAACAAAAAGGGCCCTCCAAAAAATGAGAATAAATATAAAGGTAAAGGGGCCCTAGAATCAAAACACTGTGGGACATTTCCAAGTGTCCATTGAAGAAAACGGTCACCTACATTAATGACAGCATAGGGACTAAAGGTTTCGTCTACAACGCGCCTATACCACAGTGATTAGTCGCTGCATACCTCCTTTCACAATAAATATTCTACTCTAATATTAATTATAGTAATAAAGATAACTTAATAATAGTGATATTGATAATGATAATAGTAAAAAGCTAGATTCCGTCCTTTTCTGCTAACTTTTTTTGTTTTCTTTTCTGGTTTTAATCACAGCAAGTTGGAAAGTATTGAGTTCCCACCTCACTAATAATCTCTACCAATTACTATCCCCCTCCCGTATTCTCTCCATCTTCCTCCTTTTGCAATCAACCCACAACCAGCAATTATTTTCTTCATCATTCTTCACATCTTCATCGTCAATTAGTCGTCGCTGGGCGTCAACCCCCCGCACGTCTCCCGTTCGCGTCATTGGTTGCTATTGCATCCGTTCAGCTTGCAGCTGCTGGGGATGGTACTGACCAAAGGCTGCAGCAGCTGCGGCTGCAGAACCCGGTGCAGCGGTGGCCAGCGGCTGCTGCATGGCATAGCCGTAGCCGGCAGTAGCTACATAGCCAGCTGCGGCAGGAGAGGCCGCATATGGATACTGCTCATAGGCTGCGGCGGCCGCGGCAGTTGCTGCGCTGGCATACTGGGAGTAGGCTGCGCCTGTGTAGTCGATGTAAGGTGAGGATGCAGTGGCAGAGGCAGCGGTTGGCTGGATGTGAGGAATGACCACGCTGGGCTGCATGAAGGCTTGCGGGTACACATAATGAGTGGGGATCCTGTGAGACATAAACACATGACATCGTGTTAGTCTTGAAAATGTATGGAAGTATACAGAACAACAACCACAGGGCACAACCACAGCGCAGCCAAGCACCCAATTTCCACAGTTCAGCAACACCACGGAAATGCCTGCTAGTGATTGTTAGAGATATAAGGTTGCCAAAATAGACATCTCTCAAGAAAACCATGAGAGCCACGAGAGTGACCTGAAACTGTGTATTCTTCCTTAGTGTCCATCTAAAAATGAAGTGTGTAATGTACTCGCCTGTAGCGTCACCAAGCAAATTGCAAAAGCAATCAGTTCTCAAAGTAGTTTTGGAGTAGAGTATTCTGGAAATCCATTTAAAAAAAAAAAACATTGTTTATTTTTCCAATTCTGTTTGGTGGCACGATTGGCAAAAAAATTACACACTTCATCTTTAAGCTGGGATAAGAGAAAGCCACTTTTTTTTTTTTACATCGGAAAAATGACACCAGCTTTCAATAGTTAAAAAGTTGATTGAATAATTGAAAACTGATTGAGAAGCACCAGCATTTAGCCATGCTAAAAGTCACATGCATACAGCACCCTGGTGCTCGTTCTGTGAATAGGGGGAAGGTAGGACCCAGGAGAGGTAGAGAGGAGATGAGGGGAGCATTGTGAAAATGTCAGGGCTACTTTGACAGCTGGACAGTTTTCAAAAAGATACGCTGCTGGCTGTTTCCCCCTCCACACTTAGACAATGAGCCCGAGGCAGGACAGCGTACACAGAAGGGAGTTTTGATTAAATAAGCAATCAGGAACAATGCGCCCATTCTGCCTTTCATTACAAACCCCACTGCACTTTCAGAGCAGTTTACACATTCACAGTCTGCACTAAACGCACTGGTGAGAACTTTTAAAACTGGTTCAAGGGATGATGCGATGAATTCAATGACCTCTAAGTTGCTAAACATTACGTAATAAGACTATACAACATCAGGACAAAATTATTTGTGAGAACTGGGTGTGAGAGATCTTTATCATCGAATATTCCCCTGAGAATTGAATCATCAACAAAGTGCTTATGATGACATTTTTTACAGGGATAGTTCACCCAAAAATTAAGTCTGACTTGATTTACTCACCCTAATGTCGTTCCAAATCTGTATGACTTTCTTCCATGAAAGACAAAGGGAAATCTTTAGCATAATGTCCAAACTGCTCCACCTCTGGTCACCCATCGCTGTCATTCTCATTCTTTTCCATACAATGAACGTGAATGGTGACCAGGTTTGGACACTCCGTTAAATACCTCCACTTGTGTTCCACCGAAGAAAGTCGAACAAGTTTGGAATGATACGAGGCTAAATGAAGATGTAAACGTATTAAAGAAAAGTTTCATTTTTAGGTGAACTATCCCTTTGAGAAACAGAGAAACTTTTAAAAACATCTACTTTACAGCTGGTATGCAAAACATTAATGTGTACTGGTGGAATTAGAAGGTCAATCAAGAGGCTTATATTTAAGATGGTAGTTATGTGTGGAATTTGAGTTAATTGAGTCCAACATTTAAACTTTCAGAGTTGGTGTGAAACAGGAGGAAAAAGAGAGAGAAAATATCTATCATGGCAACCCTATTTGTAGCACACCATTATACAAGTCAAACCTCAAGTCAAACCCTAACCACCCCAAACAAACTTCAAAACCCCTTCACCCACCCCCCACCCCCCACCCCCCACAAAACAACACAACCGCTCACATAATGCCATAAATGAGAGGGATGATATAAAACCTTCCAGTCTTTTCTCACTCAGGTCAAAGGGCAAAGATGTTCATATGAAATGTTTCATAGATGCCTTGACAGCCTGAGGTAATAGCAGGGATTGTGTTAATATAGACTACCACAGTAATAAATACACAAAATGACACCACATACATTTTATGGTTGTAACAGCACTCAGTTAAAAAAAATAAAAAAATAAAAAGTGAAGTGCAGTACACTTGGGGCAGAAATATCACCGAAAGTGACAAAATGCCCCAGATATTAAAAATGTGGTTGCAAAAATGACCCCAGTGAATTCCATTTTTGTAATACATTACAAAAAATTTTATATTTCATTGCATTCTATTTTAGACCTACTCTAGAAGTGACCTACATTCTTTTCTATATCTAGTAATGAGTTCAGTGTCTCTGTGACCTATAGCAGTCAGGCTGCAGATATCTGTAATCCCCATTTCAGAAGCAAGTTCAATATATAACTAAGATTTTATAGCAGCCATATTTGTTCAGATTGAGAATGTATTAAATTAATAGATTTAATTATTGTAATTTGACATTTGTTTTATAAACAAATGGTTATTTAAAAAATATGTTCAAATTAAAGTAAAAATGCCCTTGAATATCAATTCCAGGGTGCAAATATTGCCCCTTAATAAAAAAAAGCTAATTTCTGACACTGGCACAGAGTGCACCTCACTGTGAATTAAAAGACTGTTTACAACTATCAAGTACTTTTTGACATAAATCATGGTCAGAGATAAGCATAGGGGTGGGCGATATGACCAAAATCTTACATCACAATATGAGTAATTTTATTTCATGATAACTACATATGTCATGACATAGTTACATTTTTCTGAAAATATAATAAAAATTGGTTTATGTATTAAATAGCCATATTGTAATGCCTATTTACGGATAATATAGTCAGTGAATTAAATACTTTAAAAACTAAAATTAATTCCTTACATTCCTCCTTATATAATTCTCTCTAAACATGGTTTTAAAATCAATTATAATGCTAAATTATGTATTATGCCACATTTCAGTCTGAAGTTGTTGACCACGTCCGTTGTGGAGTCTCACGTGAAGTCCTGACCACTGAACAATACATATACGCCGCACACATGGATATTTACAGTACATATCACGATATACAAAATATAGCAAAATCTCTATTGATAGACACTCTATATCGTCACCACAACATATATCGTCATATTGCCTAGCCCTAGATAATCATATACATTAAATCTGCTTTTAAATATTTAAAACTTTTACAGGAAAAGTTAGTAGCAAACTTTTAAATGTATTGCTAAGAAACGTAGCCCAAGATTAGGCTGGTCTGTTGTTATTCAACTTGCAGAGGAATTCACAATACTGAACAAGCTGTCTAAAAGCAGTGACAGAAATCCTGTGCAACTACTTTTGTGTTAAATAAAGTGCAGCTGACTCAAGAACAGAGTCTGTGCGGCCCTTTGAGTGTGAGTGACAGGGAGGGCTGCACTCTTCTCCTGTCATTCCAAACAAGAGTTAGCGTCGTGAAGGAACATTTCCCCTTCTACATCTTTATCTATTTTTCTGTCTTGCACATTTGGGGTCTCTACATTTTGATGCTATCTCTTCCTAAGCTACCACTATTCTTTTTTTTTTTTTTTTACATTTTGTTAATGATTCTGTTCTATAGTGTCAACATGAAATATTAAGCACTTTAAAACAAGAATAGTATGCTCTTGACTGTTTATATGTTAGCCACATGGCTCTGAGCCAATACTGACTGGGTGACTTGGGAAACACTGGATGATTTATGTGATGGCTTTAGATCAAAATCAACAGAACCTGCCCTCATGTAAAACTGGAGATCATTTCTTTCAAATACGGATTAAAAATAATTGCTGTTACTGTGCAGCACAACAGGACCCATAAATAAACTTGCTTCTCTATCTAGTCCACTGATGCCCTACAATTTGAGATTCATGTCTAAATAAAGGTCAACTTCAGACTTGTGTTACACAGAAACAAACATAGAACACCTGTTGTCATCCATGGAGATGTAAGCTTTACAATCAGGAGCTGAGATACTATTCTACAGACAGTGACTATGTTTACATAGACACCAGAAAGCGGCTTATTGTGAGAAAGCGGGTTATTGTGAGAAAGCAGCATTCTGGTTTAAATGCACTGTATAAGTGGCGTACACTTTACTCACATATACATGCAGCTCGGTCATTAAGCAGCTTTCTCAACAGCAACATTATTTCCCCACAACGTTTGTAGAAATAACACTATTTTATTCCCCATTACTTCTCTTTTTTTTCCAGACATTCCAGAGTTGTTACTGTGTTTGTTCGTGACCTGCAGCAGAATTGTGCTGCAATAGTGGGATTCCCTCTTATGTAAAACTCAGGTTTCCCCCAATGTACAAGCGCATTTAAAGTATGCGAACTTGAGGGACCGCGGACATTTTACATTAGTGTGTATAAATGGGTATAGTTTAGAGTGTATGTGCTTTTCCCACTGTACTCCCAGAAATACTGAATTCTTTCCACTTTGTTGACTTGTTGTTGGGCTCCATCCTTTGACGTTTGTTATCCGGTCTGTTCACGCACATACGCACTCCTCAAAAACCTGTTAGAACACCACTTGTGTGTTTACATGCCACATAAGCGGTGTTCTCTGGGAAAACCTGAGTGGGTTAAACCTCTTTCTCTTAATCCCTTAACATGGTGAAGAAATCAGCATTCTTGTTTACATGACTATAAAGAACTTTTTTATTCTTAAGTGCAGGTAAATGTGGTCAGTGAGCATGTTTACATGCACGGTCTTACACTGATAATGCTTAATAAGCAGACAACACATAAGGTCATGTAAAAGCCTTAAACAGTTTTCCATTACAGGTAAGGTCATAAACCACTTAAGCATACACCGATCAGCACACTTAGATTTTGGCTGATTACCCCGATTTTGCGTTGCATGTAAACACCTTTACCGGTGTTCTTACAGGCTTATCCAATGTGTGCAATTGTTGTGTGCATGTCTGTTCATGTTTTGACGTCAAGAGCAGGGAACAACCCAATGATTTCAAATCTCGTGTAAAAGCAGTTTTCTGGCAAAGTCAGATTTTTTTAATTAGCTGATTTTAGGTCATTATAAACGTACTGATGTTAATGTAAACATGCGTATTTTTCCTTTAGACTTTCTATTCAAGCTACATTTTTGTGAAAGACGTAGGGAACCCTGTCACCAACTGAATAGGTTCTCTTTACTTTGAAATTATAACAGAATTATGCATGATGATTTCAAATAGTCCTTGCTGAGCTCATGGGAAACTCGTGTCTACAAAGGGAGTTGTAAAACAGGCATGACTTTGCAAATTTCACACCTGACCCACATATTAAACTGTCCCAATTTGAATACTGGCACTGCATTGCACACGTCCTCCCACCCCCACTCCTAGTGGCAGACCTCTTACATTAAGCAACAAGGGCAATTTGGCTAAACAAATTAGGAAACGTGTGTTTTTGTAGGCTTACATTAGAACACTGAAAATAGAAGTCAGGGGCCTTACTGGTAAGTTTACATTGCATGCACCAAGGGCCGCAACTTTCTGTGGCAGTCTTGAGTCTTTTGAAGCTCCACATTTGTAAACCAGCCCTGTTTGGCCCCTGAACAAATGCAGCACTTTTCGTACTGATGTCTCCTTAAGATCAATCACTTGTGATGTATTATTCCTCTTTTGTAAGTCGCTTTGGATAAAAGCGTATGCCAAATGACTAAATGTAAATGTGAATGAACGACACTCACTAACTGCTCCAAGGTTAAAATTTGATGCCCGAATTCAATTGAGTCATGGCTTCCTTCGACCTCATGAGAGGTGCCATATCAGTGCTAATGGGGCACATGTTGGGCCTTGTTGAGTTTATCTCAAAGCTAAATGTCAGGAGCAGCCCAGCCCAGCCCCCAAAGCTAAGAGAGAGAATGTGTGACAGTGAATGTAACGAGAGAGAGCGAGAAAGAGAGAACGTAAAAGAGCGAGAGAAGGCTTCGTGCGACTGCAGTGTCAGCACTACAGCCTTTGTGCAAAACAATGGTGAAGCTTGTTTTCCTTAACGCCGCATGGGGCCATGTGACCAAGGCTCGCTCAGGGGGCTGTGGCATCTAGGCATTTATTTGTCACAGCAGAGGGCTCACAACACTGCAAACACATGCATGCATATCACAAACACACACACTTACACCCACACGCATACGCTGTGGAATCTTCCACAGATTAAATAATGACGCTGCATGACTGCCAAAAATGTGTTTTGCCTGTTGATTGTACAGTAGATTGTCCAGTTGCCTCTGGAAAATGTTGTTTATATGTCTTTTTGCCTTTGGAACAAAATAGATTTTACCAATAAAGGTTTTTCAGTTACCATTTATTTAATATCACATCTACCAATAAATGGCACCATTTGGTTGGTCTCTTAATAAAAGCACCAAACAATGCCATTATATCACAGTGCATTCAGGCGCAACAAAAAATGGTGTTCAGAGGTAAAATAACATACTTATTTCACTTATTAACTTTTTACGTAAAGGCCATTCATTTATGTGGAATAAAAGGACCAAAATTAATTTTCAACCATTAGACCGAAGAACAACTATGCCTAATTATAAAGGCATAAATAATCATAAAAATAGTCATTATAAAACAAATAATAATAAAAATAGTAAATATTATAAATAAAATGTGTGAAATAGGAAACTGCTGCAGCACACATTTCTTCACCTAATTGCACATTGTGGATGTTGCATTCTGTGAATGAAGACCTTTTTAACAACTAAGTATAATTACCACATATACGGTCAATGCACGGTTAATCCAGATACAAGGAAAACTTTAGAGGTAAAAAGTACATTTCTCAGTTGTTTCCAAGTCTTCACTCAATTATTGTTAGATATTATGCATTAATACAGACTTGATGCTGCCAGGTTTTGACTGAGAAGCAGATCTGTAATTAAAATGATACTTAACTGTTAATTAACTGTATTGTTATTATTTCTATGCTGATAAATCCACCACACAGGAAAAAAAATAATTGCTTATTTTTACTTATTTTGGTGAGATATGGCAACACTGCAATTGGTATTTTACCCACCCCTTGGCTCAGAGTACTGTCATTTTAAAAATAACATTATTAACCATTCTTTTAATTTGTTCTAACCAGGTACCAACAGGAAAGAAGGCTGTGGAACTTCTGAACTGAAAAAAATATACAGTTTTTGCTCAGAACAAACCGAAATGAAAAACATTTCGTTTTTAGTCCCTGCTTCTCAGACAATATTCTTTTTTTTTTCTCCCCAATTTGGACTGCCCAATTCCCAATGCGCTCTAAGTCCTCATGGTGGCATAGTGACTCGCCTCAATCCGGGTGGCAGAGGACGAATCTCATTTGCCTCCATGCCTGAGACAGTCAATCCGCACATCTTATCACGTGGCTTGTTGAGCATGTTACCGCAGAGACCTAGCGCGTGTGGAGGCTTCGCGCTTTTCTTCGTGGCATCCACGCACAACTTACCACGTGCCCCACCGAGAGCGAGAACCACATTATAGCAACCATGAGGAGGTTAACCCAACGTGACTCTACCCACCCTAGCAACCAAGCCAAATGGTTGCTTAGGAAGCCTGACTGGAGTCACTCAGCACGCCCTGGATTCGAACTTGCGACTCCAAGTGTGGTAGTCAGTATCTTTACTTGCTGAGCTACCCAGGCACCCTCAGACACTATTCTTCCTTTGATGTTGTTGTTGTTTCCACATTCATCTCCTGTTGTTTAACGGCGAATACATCTTCTTGCGCTTCTTATTGACCGCAATGGCTCAAATGTGAGTGCTGCCACCTTGTGGACCCATTAATTAGTGCAAATAATTCCAGGCGCATTCAAAGGCACGTGGTTAGAAAAACTGGGCTGTGCGCGTTCAGTGCTCAAGCACTCTACTGATGACGAAATTTGCGTCATGCGTCTGACCGAAGCATACTTTGGGCTTAAGGCAACAATGTATGTGGTCATGTAAACGCTTTAAATGTTTTTTTACATCAAGGAAATGTCAAACGGTTTAAGAATAAACTGATCAGCATATGCAGATTTTTGCCCATTACCCCGATTTCGCTCTGCATGTAAACATCTTTATCTTATTCACTATGCACAAGGATTGTACGCCATGAATGTTTACGTTTTGACTTTAAAAACAGAGAATAGTTTAATGGTTTCAAATATCAGGCAAACACCTTTTTATGTTGCCAGAATTTTTTGGTAGTTATCAGTGAATCGGTGTGCATGTAAACGCGTTCACTGTCGGTTGAGCTCTAGATTTGGACCTACATGAAAAGGTTACATTTTCTGATTTGTATTTAGAATCCATAAAGAAAAGGATAACAGGCGATTTACAAGGATATCATGACAGAGAGAAACTGCAGGACTCTAGGGACTCAGGGTCCTCTGCAGGATGCCTTATAGGGCTAGAATAGAGAGAGATGACAGTGGAGAGAAGGAGAGAGAGAGCTGAAAAAGAAAGAAGTGAAGAGACACAATGGAGATGGGAGAGAACGGTAAAGTGTGAGTATGTATCATAGTCTCGGTGGTGTGAGTGTGACAGAACTCTCAATCAGTGAGCAAAATAAAACCGAAACGTGCAAGTTTGTAGTCGGGCTGATTGGTTGGCGTGAAGAGGGGTTCAACAACGGCACACAAAAAAAATGGCACTCACTCCAAGAACAAGACACCAGAAAACACAACAAAAAGTGAAAAATAATATACAAAATTATCAAAAACACAAGCTCCAGCGATTAAAACGTGAGGAAAATAAATAAAGCAAAGTAAAAATCACACTTTGCTCCTTTGCAAAGTCATCACTCCTCCACAACACTGAAATTCAGCACCCCAAAACCAGCCTTTTCCATTAAATTAAAAAGCACACAGTTAAGCTACGAAAACCACTTCATAACGCACACACAGCTCTTTGTACTATTAAAAGTGAAAGTCCAAACCAAAATAAAACCAACATACATGCATCTGTAATCACCATTTTGAGCTTGTTTTGTGTGTTTGAGTCTACAGGTACTGTAGCTACTGATCTGCACAAAGCTCTCACAGCTATTCCTCAAACCACCAGTTATCTTAACCCAAAACGAGCCTGTCGGACCAGAGAAAGATAGACAACATTGAGTCAGGCTATAGTATCCAGTGTAAAGGTTCATCTTACACTCACGCATGCACATGCACACACACACTTTCTTTCGATTACACAAACATCCATCTTATTATATTAATGTATTGAATTAGGTCCAAAATTGTGATTAAGCATTGAATGTCATGTCTTGTTCTACATTATCGCAGTACAAATGATTGAATAAGTGGAAAGAACAAGCATAACACATTAAAGTAGCTGTGCTAAAGGGGATTTCACAATCTGGACCTAAAACTATTGTGATAAGTAAAACAATCAATCTATTTTGGGCAGTTTTAGGTGTTGCTGACACTTACCCATATGGTCTTTGGATGAAAGCAGGGTGAATCTGAGGGACACCAAAGGTAAAACCTGCACACAATGCATGAGAATAAATTAAAAGCATGTTAATATAACTCTTTCCCACCTTATTTAAAACCACCCAACTAAAGATGGCTGTAAGTAATTGATGGTAAACAGTCCTAATCTTTCTTGATGGAACTAGTGAATATTTTGTGATATATTGGCATTTTATTATCCCATGGTATAGAATACATGAAGTACAATAGCTTGTGGTTAATCATATAATTGCATAGATCAGTCCCTATTTATCATAAATTATGCCACAAACTTTCTTTGCATGTACAAAAAAAAAAAAACTGCACTATGGAAAAATGGCTGTGTCCTTGTTGAAACAAACCATTTGGAAATATCTCTGCAGTTTGCCACTCAATTTTAACCCTGTGGGTTTTATTGGGAGTCACTGTGCCAATATTTACAGATTGTAAACAGCCACAGCATTGGTATCCAATGGTTTCCACTGATGATTATGCTCTTTACATGTCCTCGCTCTGCATAACAACACACAGTAGCCTTACCTGGCTGCATCACCCGTGGCTTGGCTCCTAGATAAGCCAGGTTAACGTTGGCCTTCCTGCCATCGATGATGGGGTTGGGGTCCTTACAAGCTCTGTCTGCAGCAGAGCGGTCTGCCATAGTCACCTATTGACACATACAGAGGTGTTCCGCATAAGACATAAACATCAGCCAACGTACCAAATCCTCTAAAAACTAAAAGGATATCGCTTCAACAGTTAAAGTTGAACTGAACTTGAAATATCTGGTGACATACTGTAAACACACAAGCAAGGTCCACTCTTTTTAACACTGAGCTTGCAACCTAAAATCACTGTAGAATTACCAAATCCTCATGACCCCTGACCTAAACAACGCTTTAAACTCAAAGTTTTAAGAGTGCCTATACATTCTTAGATGTCTGACTGACGAAAATCGTTAAAAACAGATCTTACTCAAGCTTTTCTACACCTTTATCGTGAATGTCTTTATTAAACAGGCTACATCAGACATCATTAGTGTGTTGTGAAGTCAGTTTGGAGTCCCTTATTTCGGCTTTGTGGACTGTCAAAACTTTAAGTTGGCTTGTTTACTCTGTCGCTGTGAAACTCTTATCAGGTTCTGCTAGTCACACTCGACAGCTGAGCCAACATATGGGCCTGTATGGAACCGTTCACACCATCCGAGCTGTTTTACAATTGTTTTCCAATGTAAACACGCGCTCGACGGACGTATTTGACCGTTGCGCCATTTATTGTTGTTTTTTCAGACACATGCGTAATGTTATTCGTTGCGTCTGGCTTTTTAAGCGCATAACCTAAATGCAAAAGCGCGTGTGGAACAAACAAAATGCGTATGAAACATTTCTAACTTTTGCAAAGATCTGGTATGTTGCCATTTAAATTTGTTGTGTCATGCTGTCACACAGCGCTGGTGCATGTCCAAACGCCTGCCTCAACATGACAGCTTCTATCTAACTGCATATATTCCAAGATGAATTAGGAAAAGGGGAATACTTACAAATCCATAACCCCTGGATTTTCCAGTCTGCCTGTCGGTAATCACCACAGCCTCCTCAATTTCCCCAAACACTTCAAAATATTTCCTTAGACTGGAATCCGTCGTATGATACGGAAGACCACCGACAAATATCTTGGTATAAGTGGTGTCCTTTTGGGTGGTATGCATCCTTACAAAAATGCTCAAGTGCAAAAATGTTATTATATATATATATATATATATATATATATATATATAAACACCTATCAAACGTAGTGCAAAGTTTTAAGCTTGTAGTGCAAGCTTAAGTTATAAACTGTATCGCTCCTTTAATGTTCGGTTAAAATGTTCACGAGACGCACGCGCGAAGTTACAAAAAGTCGTTTTCCGAGAAATATAAAAAGCGCATTAGATGTGTTTAATGTAAGAGGTAGATTAATTTGCCCTCCCTTGGTAAGTCATGTGGAGCGGATTGAGCCAAAGATCATCAGGTGGGTCGAGCTCTTCCTAACTGACGTGATTTCTAAAAAGTGCGTGTGTCCCATTCCTAAGAGCACCCGGCTAACCACACCCAGATCACTTTTGAGGGAGGTACGAGCCATGCATTACCACACGCCCACTGCACGCGCGGAACAACAGCTGTACATCGGCGCGCACAACGGGCATCTATGCGCCTTTGTTGAAAAACTGTAAAGACATTTCATACAGTTGTTGTCTCTGTAACTGCATGCACATAAACATAAAAATAAAAATAAACAACCCAAAACGGCACAGCTTATTTTATTTTCTAATAGTAATGTGGCGTAATTTTAAGCACAAACAAAACAATAGACATCGTTATGCTTAGATAACCACAGAGGCCAGCCCAGCATATCTTATCAGTTAGATCTTGTCCGTTAGGATAGCTTGGCAGGTGGTGGTGAGGTGAAAGAGTTCTTCAGGTGAGGGCTCTGGTGTGCGTGTTACAAACAGAGGAAGATACACTGACGTGCTTGAGGACAGACGCTTTTTAAATGCTGTTTCATTGAAACTAAAAACAGAGCTAGTGTCTGAACATGTTTCCAAAGTCTCTCACTGCGTCTCTGGATGAGTGTGTGCGTGCGTAAAAGCGCACATTTTGTCTAGTCAACACATGTTTTGTGAACATCTGGGTGTTTGACAAATAAAAAGGAAAATTAAGTTGTTTTTCCAACTTCAAAATTACAAATACAAATTTCTGTAACTGGCGACCATTTAAGTATTTCACCATTTTAATAACTTTTTCAGTTCTGCGTGTGACAAATTCACCTTTAAAAGTAGACAACTCAAAAAAGTAATTGAGTAATTACTTCTAAAGCACTGTAATAAGATTACTTGGTCAGAAAAGTAATCACGTTACTAATTAGGGTACAACGGGGCTTACAGCTTCCCCAGGGTAAAAGGCAATTTTCTCCCAAATCATCAAACCACAGTAATTCCTTAACACCTGTTTGTCACTATGCACTGCAAAAATGTTCCTGATCCATTAGATTATTACATGCAATGTCTTAAGTTTGATTTTGATATAATTTGATCTCATATTTAATCATTTAAAAAAAAAATTTGCAAATCTATTTTGCTAATGAAAATCCCTGAAATTATCACATTTAATTTGACAAAATACTTCTTTGACATTTTAAGTTTTGTTCAAGGTGATTAAATAAAACGTTTTTTAATAACTGTTTAGTAAGTGAAAGGATAGTTTTAATCAATCTTCCATTATTATTTATTTTCAAACAAATTATGTTGCTCCATAATTATTCAATAAAAATACTTTTTTTTTTAACTTGATACACTTTGTGACCAGAAAACAAAAAACAAACAAAAAATCCTTAAGATGTGCCTTAAGGCCCATTGTACTCTACTTTACTTTTAAGTTGCTTTATAAAACACTTTACAGAAGTGTTTTATAAAGCACTTTTTTTATATTACAGTAACTAATTATTTTGTAATCAGATTACACAAACACTGTTGGTCATCTTTAAAACTGCAGTGCTGGGTGTGATAAATGATTTTGTTAAAGTAGCATAGGCTCCATGTAGTCTCTCAATTAATATAATAAAAGGTCACAAAAAAAAAAAAAAAAAAAAACATATGTAAAATAATTATACAAGAATTAGAAAAACGTTTTTTAAAATGGTTTAAGATTAAGTATTTCCACCACAGGACTCCATGCACAGTCAATGCTTAAAACACTATGTTAACTACTCATTTGTAGCTTTAGAGAGTATATGAGGACTACAATTCTGACAAAATTATTTTTTTGTCAGAATTGCCTTAAGGCCCATTGTACCCTACTTTACTTTTAAGTTGCTTTATAAAACACTTTACAGAAGTTTTTTGTTTTTCAAATTCAAAATAATGTCTATATTTCCTCCTTCATTTTCATACATCCTTCAGCTGTCAAAGAAACACAAACGGATGTACACTCACTAAGAACTTTATTAGGAAAACTACGGTCCTAACAAAGTTCCCAACCTCGTCTTCTGCTGTTGTACCCCATCCACCTCAAGAGTGGTAATCTGAGTTACCGTAGACTTTGTCAGTTCGAACCAGTCAGGCCATTCTCCATTGACCTCTCTCATCAACAAGGCATTTCCATCTGAAGAACTGCCGCTCACTGGATTTTTTTGTTTTTGGCACCATTCTGAGTAAACTCTAGAGACTGTTGTGTGTGAAAATCCCAGGAGATCAGCAGTTACAGAAATACTCAAACCAGCCCATTTGGCACTAACAATAATGCCACAGTCAAAATCATTGAGATCACATTTCTTCCCTATTCTGATGGTTGATGTGAACATTAACTGAAGCTCCTGACCCATATCTGGATGATTTTATGCATTGCACTGCTGCCACATGATTAGCTGATTAGATAATCACACGAATAAGTAGGTGTGTTCCCAGTAAAGTGCTCAGTGGGTGTACATATGAACATATGAATTCATATTTTAAATGTATTATACATAAATAATATTATTTTAGAAATATGTGAAACCCATAATGTACTTAAAGTAGTTACCTTAATTGAAAGTCAGTGACTGTAATCTAATTACAAAAAAATACCAAATGTAATGCATTACACTACTTTGTTGAACAAAAAGATATTATATTACAGTAACTAATTATTTTGTAATCAGATTACACCAAACACTGCTGGTCATCTTTAAAACTGCAGTCCTGGGTGTGATAAATGATTTTGTTAAAGTAGCATAGGCTACAAAAAATCCATGTAGTATCTCAATTAATATAATAAAAGGTCACAAAAAAAAAAAAAAAAAAAAAAAAACATATGTAAAATAATTATACAAGAATTAGGAATTTCCACCACAGGACTCCATGCACAGTCAATGCTTAAAACACTATGTTAACTACTCATTTGTAGCTTTAGAGAGTATATGAGGACTACAATTCTGACAAAATTATTTTTTTACTATGAATCTTTTATGGTATTACTTGACTACACAGAATTTTTGTAGGCCATGAACCTTTTTCAAGAACCTGGAAACTATTTATCTCAATGTCAAATGAAAGCCTGTTAATAATGTATTAAAAGTATAGTTTAACATTCTAATATTTCCTTGACATATGGGCAAGCCACATCTTTACAACAATCATCAACAATTACAGCTGCTGACCTCAGACCATCCCCATCTCCTTTAGGACAAAAAGAACAGACGATTTTCTACGTCTCCTTACAATTGGGAGGAACGTGATATGTGACACAGTAAATTATTAAACGAGCTTCTCATTTAGACCACGCATCTTCCAAAGCACTCAGGTGATGGAGTTTTTGTGGAAGCTTGCAACCCGAGAACAAGTGTGGTGTGAATCGCCGAGCCATTTGGAGATCCTAATGCCCATTGACGGATAATTGAGGCTTTATATAAAAATTGTCAGGCAGCAACTTGATAGAGTGCGTCCATAAATCTACTAATTTATTCATGCAGGGCCACACGCCCGTCAAGCCACGAGTGGAGGCACTGTGAGGGAGATGGCTTTGTGTTTCACCAGGATTACAAAAGGAGGCCTATCTTCTTACAGGAGCTTGTCTACGCTTACCTACAAGACACACTGACTTGACTATTTTTCCTGTATGGTCCACCAAAACACCTATTGCATCATTGGATTAGATATTAATTTTCAAAAACTTTTCTATTCAAGTTCAAGTAATAACTTTTGAATGGTTATGCCAGTTGAAAGCTCCAAGTTCTTCTCCTTTTCAGGTTGAAACACAATATAATAACAGGTACACTGCCTGAGCAGTTTATCATATGCCTATAAACTGGTTTTGTTGGTCAAACAAAAAGAAAGAAAGACTATAGGGAGATTTTGGAGAGCCCTCAACACAATCCACCTGTCAAACACAGTCACTCACTCACTCACTCACTCACAAAAACACACATTTACAGCTTTCAGAGACCACTGGGTCATTGGACACACGCGCGCGCGCGCACACACACACACCGTCATAAAAAAATAAACAAAGTAAAGTTTAAAAACCCTGTAAACATAGGTTTTGTTTATGTTTTTATTAAATGGTCAAGAGAGAACAAGTTGTGTTGTTCCTGTTTTTTTTTTTTTTTTTTTGTTGTTCTTGGGTCTCTGACACTAATTTTAATGCAGTGTCATAAAAGGTCTGTCTGCTAAGAGCTAATTTGAATGGTGCAGCATATCTGCTTTGAGAGAAGGGGCATTTTCAAATGTAACAGGTGGGACCTGTCAGAAAGTCAGTGGAGTCAGACAAATCACTGGCAGCTGTTAAAGCACACACTCAAGTACAAACTCACACACTCACACACACAAAGCATTAGTAACTCCACTGATGAAAACACATCTTTAATGATACCCTAGACTAGTTTTATATAATTAGCAAAGAGGCCTAGTTACACCACCATAATTACAATGAGATATACTAAAATACAGTGAATATAACAGATCTCAGATTCCTGTTGTCACTAAAAGGCAACTTTTGCGTCAACCTTCTCACTATATGCTCTAAAACAAGCTCATTTGCGCCACCATGTGGACAGCCCTTTCCCTTCAGTGACAGGCAATTACAGCAGAGGGAAATTCTGTAGTAATTTACTCAGATAACGTCCACACGTGATTGTTTTCCACAGAGCGTTTTCAAAACGCTCCGTTTTCGGTGATGGAAAACGCCATTTTGGTGTGAATGAGAAGCGTAAACCTACAGAAATTAAAGGCATATTCCGCGTTAAATAAAATAATAATAACAAAAATTGAGTTTACAGTGAAGCACTTATAATGGAAGTGAATGGGGTCAATTTTTGAAGGGTTTAAATGCAGAAATGTGAAGCTTATAATTGTATTAAAGCACTAACATTATTTATTCTGTGTATTATTTGAGCTGTAAAGTTGTTTAAATTGTGCTACATTCGTGAAAGGTTACAGCGCTACATCATCATGGCAAGTTGTAAAATTGGCTATAACTTTACACAGAAAAGGTTAGTAAGCGATTTTATCACACTAAAATCATGTTAACACACATTGTTTATGTCTTGTGGATATACTTTTGAAACAGTGAGTATTTTAATGTTTATGGATTGGCCCCATTCACTTCCATTGTAAGTTCCTCACTGTAACCCAGATTTGTGCTTTTTTTTTTTTTAGAAAAAAAGTACAAATTAATTTGAAATAATTTTTTGTGGTAATCAGCATTATGCCACAAATGCTGTCAATTGAGCTTAACTTGTATTGAATCTGGAATATTCCTGTAATGCATTTTCCAACTAAAATGTATGGAAGTGGCCTCAGTCACCATTCACTTTCACTGTACTGAAAAAAAGATGCAATGAAAGTGAATGGTGACTGAGGCTAACATTCTGCTTAACATCTCCTTTTGGGTGCCATATAAATCATGCTGGTTTGGAAAGTAAACTATGACAGAATTTTCATTTTTGTGTGAACTATTCCTTTAAGAATATATTGATTACTTTGACAAAATATCTAACACATTATTCTTATATAAACTTCATACATATAAAAAACATTTACACATACAATTAAAACAAAAATACACAATAGCTTATATACTAAGGCTTCCAATATATCATGTAAGACAGAAACTTGATTAATGTTTCCACAAGAATAATGCAAGAAAAATGTTTCCCTAGCAAGACTCAAGTCAGTAACAGTATGAAAGTAATAGTTCTGAAATTCTGCCCTTGTTAGCAAGAACACTGGCCATTTATACAGATTTCATTTACAAATCTTAACCCATTTTTCTGCTGACTTGACACTAATTATGCACATCTTTTCCATTTCTTTTTCAAAACAATAATGTGAAAACTAAAGTCAGAGTTTGATCTGACCATACCCTGTGTTAAAATAATCATGATTAACATGAAAAGTGCATGTGCAATTCTAAGAATGTACACTTGAGAATTTCCTTAAAGGGATAGTTCATCCAAAAATGAACATTCTCTCATCATTTACTCACCCTCATGCCATCCCAGATGATTTTTAGAAAAATATCTCAGCTCTGTTGGTCCATACAATGCAAGTGAATGGTGACAAGACCTTTCAAGCTCCAAAAATTACATAAAGGCAGCACAAAAGTAATCCATATAACTCCAGTTGTTAAATCCATATCTTCTGAAGCAATATAATAAGTGTGGGTGAGAAACAGAAGTCCTTTTTTACTATAAATCTCAACTTTCACTTTAACATTCTTAAAGTGAAAGTGGAGATTTATAGTAAAAATGATTTAAATATTGATCTATTTCCCAAAGTGACTGCATCGCTTCATAAGACATATATTAAACCAGTGGAGTTGTATGGATTACTTTTATTCTGCCTTTACATGATTTTTAGAGCTTCTGGTCACCATTCACTTGCATTGAAAGGACAAACAGAGCTGAGATGTTCTTCTAAAAATCTTTGTGTTCAGCAGAAGAAAGAAAGTCATACACATCTGGGATGGAAGGAAAGTGAGTAAATGATGAGAGAATTTCACCCATTTTTGGGTGAACTATCCCTTTAACCTGTCTTAGTCTAAAAGTCTAAAAGCCCTCAACTGTGTCTTCAGTCTGTTGAAAGGTGGAGTCATTTTCCAGTTCTGGAGACTCAGTTAGTCTTTGGCCCTCAGACTCTCCATTGATTTGTGTCTGCAGCTCTTTGGTTCTGGTTGGGACAGGAAGCTGTTTGGAATGGAGCAGTTCCTCAGGATTGAGATGCTCCTCTGCGCTCACTGGGGCAGCAGCACGAGGCCGTGCTGACTTAGTCCTCAACCTGTGTTTCAGGTCCTCCTCTCTTTCCTAAAAGAGATGTTTTCATCATATGAGCTCCATGCTAAAACAGTGTAATGAACTTGTAGCAGACAAAATCAGAGATCAAAAGAAACTGGATTTTAGTTACTTAAGTAATGTGTAATCCATAAAGATAAGTGGTAAATGCCATAAGGGATCTGCTTGACCTTTTTCCTCTCCTCCACTTGTTTCATTTTCATCTCAATGTCTTCCTTTCGGGTGACCTCTTGTTCTTTGCGAGTCTTGAGTGACTCTAGTCGAGCGGGTGGTCTGCTCCTTGGCTTCCCAGTGTCATCCATCTGACAGACATCATAAATGTTTTCCCAGTGGAACAGAAATACATACAGTATGTGCACACACACACACGTTTGTTTTTCTATCATGATGGGGACTTTCCATTGAGTTCTGTTCTTTTTATAGTGAGCTAATAATATTTTCTATCCCTTATGTATACTCCTAAACTTAACCCTCACACAGACCTTGTGGCATTTTTAGGTTTTCATTAAGACATTATTTAGTGTATTTATTACGCTTTTCTTTCACATGGGGACCGTGAAATGCATAAATCTTAAAAATAAACTCAAATATACTGGAGTATACTGCCTTCTATACCCGTGTATACAGGTATATTTGGGAAATCATCACAAAATTACTTAAGACTTTTTCCATTTTAACACTTAATATTTCTCACCATAATGTTGTACGATTCTCCACTGCCTCGCTGTCTTTGTTGAGCTGGAATGATTCCCTGGATAAGTAGCTGCTCCAGAATCTCACTGGACTCAGGTCTGTCTTGGCTCTGCTGGGCCCGTCCAGGACTCTGGGCTAGATTTCAGACACCATATGAGTCAAAATAAATAAAAGATTCAATTTTATTTACTCCATTCTTTCCATTTTTTAAAAGTCTTGTTGATTTATGTACAGAACTAAAGTGATCTGGTTAATTTAAAGTGAAATCACATAATTATTTATTTATTTATTTTTCAAAAACTATGAAAGCAAAACCTTGCAGTGTTGGAAGCAGTCTAGGTACAGTTCCTGGCAGAACTGTCGGCTCCCCTGCATCTAGACTGACCCCGCTGTCTGTGGTCATTTTGGATATGGCAGAGTCTCCGCGGGATCCCCCCTGAGCAACAAACCCCATAGTTTCAGCCTGCAAAATAACAGGGATGAGAGCAAGTTACATCAGTCTCACAGTAATGAAAGGTGAAAAAAAAAGGCTGTCTGAAGAAATAAACATGAAAAATATTTTTTAAAAGTTCTTAGAAATGCAATATTTGTGTCCATGTTGGTTTTATAACTTTATGCCAAAAAATTTACAGAATTGAATACTATATATATATATATATATATATATATATATATATATATATATATATATATATATATATATATTATGACTTTAACCCTTAAATGCATGTGAATTTCACCAAACACTCTTACATGTTCAGGTCTTTAGAGACCCAGCATGTATATCTATCACAAATGGATCTACAAAATGCCTAGATAGTACAAAATTAGACATGTAGAAAATAATAGAATAAAATATATTTTGATGTATTTTGGCGTTTTATTTTCATATATAAAAGAGAAAATGCAACACATCAGGACAAATCTAGAACAGGATTCATTACTTTCACACTGAAATTTCATGAGACACAACTGACTGTCAAAACATATTGAGCTACACATAACACATAAGCTACACATAAATATTTTCTCAGGCCCTTATTGAGTGTAAATAGATGCACAACTTAATTTCAATAGCATACCCAAATGACAATAATCATGTCAAACTGTTCATGTGTTGTACTTGCTATAGTTTACTTCAATGTTGTTTCTTCATCAAATAGCAATGTCTAATGTAAATCAAGTCAATCACTGAAACAGTGTCACACAGTAAGAAAACAGAATGTATAATATGTATGTGTACACGCATATGTGATACAGATAATTCACCATTGTTGTTAATTCACTGTTGCACAGAAAATCAAGGTAATATTTATTTGTATGAATATAGTACTCATTCCTCTTGTAATAAACAAAGAAATAGATATCCTGTGATAGTAAATTTACATAGATGTGAAATAATCATACAAATATCATTTATGCAAGTTGTTACATCCTTTTCAGTCTCAGGTTGGAGAGGAGTAACAAAAAGTATAAAAGTGGACAGATCAGAAGGTTTTCCCATCTCTAATGCTACAGAGACCACAATCCAACAATTAAAGCAAACTTTTTTTTTTTTTTTTTTTTTTTTTTTTTTAATAACAAAATCAGTTCAGAAAAAGGCTTCAGGTGAGGCTAGGCCAAAATAACAAACAAAAAGTGTCTTCTCTGGAATAGGAAAGTAAATTACCTGTAAAAGAAAACAAACAACAGAAAACTTTTACACAAACAAAACTGGCACCCAGCTCCCTACGAATGTTCCCACATAACCTATAACTTAAAAGGGTCATTTTCAAATAGACAAAATAAAGCAACAAGTCAATGAGGCACACAGCAATGCCATTAACACAATAACACTGTCTGGGGAAGGAGAAAGACACACTCCTTTGGAGGCAAATCTCTCGGTCTCTCTCTGAGTATGAAGTCTGTTGGGCCTTTAACCTGGCACCCTCTTCCCACTGGCCAATCACAACGGGTGATGAGATGACTTTTTGAAACAGGTGGCAGTCATCAATACCTGTTAGAGGAGAGCAAGAGCAACAGGAAAGGTGGAAAACAGAAAACAACATACACCAAAACAGTGGCAAACAACACATAGACAAAACATCCACAGATGTAATATAAAATAAAACAAAAATAAGTCCTGGGACGTAACAAAGTTAAAAAAAAAAAAAAAAAAAAAATCTTACTCTTTCTAGGTCACCCATATTTTTTAAATATCAGGAATGGTTGAGTAAAGAATATCAAGAAGTTTTTATGTGATTACTCCATTTGACCTGAACAAAATGTGCCTTTTCACAAAAATTTCTAAATATATGATCGTTTTTAAAATGTAATATAGTCAGGAGGGTCTAAAGGGGTCTTCTCCAGTTTTAAGTTTTCCCCCTCACATGACAGCAGAATGCCATATAAGTTGGTTACACCACCTGACTTTGATTTTGATTATTTATTTGTATGAATATAGTACTCATTCCTCTTGTAATAAGCAAAGAAATAGATATCCTGTAATAGTAAACTCATATAGATATGAAATAGTCATAAAATATCATAAATATTATGAATAATTTATGGGAGTGAAAAAAAAAACTGACACTCTTAACATATTTTTGGAACTTAAAACATTGTAAAAAAAATAAATAAAAAGAATTGTGTTACACTATTAATAAGAGAGAGATACAATACTAAAGAATTGTGTAAGTACCTGGGGTGGAATGAGGTCCTGGGTCACCCATTTTTGTATTTTTTATTATTATTATTATTAATATCAGAATTTTTGGGTTACGAATATCAAGAAGTTTTTATAGGATTGCGCCATCTTATACAAAATGTGCCTTTTCACAAAAATGTCAAAATATATGATATTTTTTAAAACTTCATATAGTCAGGAGGGTCTAAAGGGGTTTTATTTGACAGCAGAATGGCATGCAAGTTGGTTATACCACCTGACATGTATTTGGTGAACAAAAAATATTTAAAATAATATTAACAATATTTTAAAACAAAATGATTTAACTGCCTTTTTTATTTATTTATTTATTTTTAAGAAATAACAATAAAAGAATATTCCACACTACTTATGCCAACAAATTTTTTTTTTCAAGAATTTCAATTATTTAATTAGACTTTTATTTTATTTTACTGTTCTAACGACTGCACCACTTGAACATGTTTCCCTTTAAACCCCAGAAAAAAATATGAAAATGACTTTGAACCGAGAAATTGAAAGCACGTTCATCATAGTAGAGGTGCATTCAAGTAATTGGTTCGTGTGAATTGCATTTTCTAATGTAGTTATGAATAACTGCTAAAAAACGATCGTCACGTCATTGACCCATATAACAAAACACTACCAGTGTAACCTCAAGGTGTAACGCTTTTCATTGTGTGTTTAATTATTAATTCACATTATCTATTAAACAATAATCCTAGTCAAGGGAACAAGAGTATTTCATCAGTTTCCTGGGATATCTTTCAACATCGTATAACTCACTTTAATATACAGTTCAATGCATATTTGCAATCATTTTAAATCGAAAACAAAAGGACTGTACCTCATTTCCGTTGCACGGTGTCAAGGGTTCAACCACCGTGATTTTGGAGCTCCCACATCCCATGTTTCTTGTTCAGGACAGCGCGATGTTTCAAGGCTGCTCCGAAACTATTTGATCTGTGAGAAGTTCTTTCGCATTCCAACACATGAGCCACGATCGAGCGACTATCGTCGTCATGGACTCTCTGCGTTGCTACGGTCCGTTGCTACAATAAATCTGACCCTGTTGTCAGAGGTCACGGTAACCTGTTATGTTGCCTTGACTTTAAATTGGTCAAATATAAAACACAGGTTTATAATGGCAACTGATGATTGCTGCAGTGAAGTACATCTACATTTTTTAGTTAATTAGTCACGAGTCTCCTTAAGAATTTAAAATTCACTAACTAAAAAAAAAATAAATAAAAAAAAAAACAATCACAAACTAGAAAAAAAAAATAATCACTAACTAGAAAAAAAAAAAAAAAGAAGAAGTTAAAAAGAAGTTTACATTCATTAACTAATCAAAATGTTTGTACAATAGTAGCTTTCATTTTCAAATTTGGAGAAACACTTGATGCAGGCAAATACAGAAGCATCTTCTTCAAAATAGAATAAAGAATTCTCACCCTTAAAGACAAAGTGAGTGTGAAAGCAGGTTCCTGTGTCATTTTTTCTACCTCTGAAAGAGTGTATAGTGGTATAGGTAACCTCTGATTTCATGACTAATCTCTATGCAAATTTCTTGAGGTTCTGGGAATGGAGCATATATTTGTTTGTGTTGTACAAAAGTGTTGGGTGCATATACAATGTTCACTCCATGGAAATGCACTGTATTCTAAATGACACCACCTGTCAGAAAACAATGGGGCCACCTAGACATATTTCCTTAACTACAAAGGCAGTGATACCAGGACATTGTTTGCCCACAAAATGACATAATCAGCAGTCTACTTTGCACATAATTAGTGTTGTTGGTTGTCATGCATTTCACTGCATTTCATTAGAAAAACATTGCATTTATCCATAAATTTTAATAGCTAAAGTGCAATATGTTGCAGGGGACACAGTCCATTATAAAGAGTGTCTTACTGTAATATATATATAGGAAAAGAAAGAAAGAAAGAAAAGAAAAAAGAAAGAAATTAAAGAAGAAAAAGAAAGAAAAGGAAAAAGAAAGAAAAGAAAGAAGAAAAAGAAAGAAAGAAAATTAAAGGAAAGGAAAGAATGAAGGATGGATGGAAGAAAGAAAGAAAGAAAGAAAGAAAGAAGAAAAAGAAAGGAAAGAAAGAAAAAAGAAAAGGAAAGAAGGAAAACAAAGAAGAAAGAAGGAAGAAAAAGAAAGGAAAGAAAAAAGAAAGGAAAGAAGAAAAAGAAAGAAAGAAAAGGAAGGAAAAGAAAGAAAAAGAAAAAAAGAAAAGAAAGAAAAAGAAAGGAAAGAAGAAAAAGAAAGAAAATGAAAGAAAGAAAAATAAGAAAAAAGAAAGAAGAAAAAGAAAGAAAAAAGAAAGAAAAAGAAAGAAAATTAAAGGAAAGGAAAGGAAAGGAAAGAAGGAAGGATGGAAGAAAGAAAGAAAGAAAGAAAAGAAAGAAGGTAGGAAAAGAAAGAATAAAGAAAATAAAGAAGGAAAAGAAAGAAAGAAAAGAAAAAAGAAAGAAGAAAAAAGAAAGGAAAGAAGAAAAAGAAAGAAACAAAGAAAAGGAAAGAAGGAAAAGAAAGAAAAGAAAGAAGGAAGAAAAAGAAAGAAAATGAAAGAAAGAAAAATAAGAAAAAAGGAAGAAAAAGAAAGAAAAAAGAAAGAAAAAGAAAGAAAATTAAAGGAAAGGAAAGGAAAGGAAAGAAGGAAGGATGGAAGAAAGAAAGAAAGAAAGAAAAGAAAGAAGGTAGGAAAAGAAAGAAAGAATAAAGAAAATAAAGAAGGAAAAGAAAGAAAGAAAAGAAAAAAGAAAGAAGAAAAAAGAAAGGAAAGAAGAAAAAGAAAGAAACAAAGAAAAGGAAAGAAGGAAAAGAAAGAAAAGAAAGAAGGAAGAAAAAGAAAGGAAATAAAAAAGAAAGGAAAGAAGAAAAAGAAAGAAAGAAAAGGAAGGAAAAGAAAGAAAAGAAAGAAAAAATAAAGAAAAGAAAGAAGAAAAGGAAAGTAAAGAAAAAAGAAAAGAAAAAGAAAGTAAAGAAAATGAAAGAAAGAAAAATAAGAAAAAAGAAAGAAGAAAAAGAAAGAAAAAAGAAAAAGAAAATTAGAAAAGAAAAAGAAAGGAAAGAAAATGAAAGAAAGAAAAAATAAGAAAAAAGAAAGAAGAAAAAGAAAGAAAAAAGAAAAAGAAAGAAAATTAAAGGAAAGGAAAGAAGGAAAAGAAAGAAAAGAAAGAAGGAAGAAAAAGAAAGGAAAGAAAAAAGAAAGGAAAGAAGAAAAAGAAAGAACGAAAGAAAAGAAAGAAAAGAAAGAAAAGAAAGAAAAGAAAGAAGGAAGAAAAAGAAAGAAAAAGAAAGGAAGAAAGGAAAGAAGGAAAAGAAAGAAAAGGAAAAGGGGAAAGAAAGTTACTTTTCAACTTGAGCTTCTGAACTTCTGAAAGAAAAAGAAAGAAAAGAAAAAAGAAAGAAAGAAGGAAAAGAAAGAAAGAAAAGAAAGAAGAAAAAGAAAGGAAAGAAGAAAAAGAAAAAGGAAGGAAAAAAATAAAGAAAAGAAGGAAGAAAAAGAATGAAAGGAAAGAAGAAAAAGAAAGAAAGAAAAGGAAAAGGGGAAAGAAAGAAAGAAAGAAAGAAAGAAAGAAAGAAAGAAAGAAAGAAAGAAAAAAAAGCTACTTTTCAACTTGAGCTTCTGAACTTCCTCATGCTGATTTCAGGTCAGGTCAGGAGATGGTACTGTCGCTCATCTTTTCCCCGTCACCACCCGCGGACCCTGAAACGACCCCGCCTGATACAGAGCCCTGCAAATGGGAAAAGCTCTTACAGCCTCCTACCATTCACCGACCAATGGAGTGGACTGAAAAAGGGCGGTGACAGCGACTCGACCCACTCAATTTCAGTGAAGTTCGGTAACGGTCAGAGAAGCTCGTCGCTGTTATAGTAAAGTGTCTTCAGGACCCGTTCGCTATTTATATTTCTTTTGAAATAGATTTATCATGGCGCCCAGTGAGGGGTCCAGGATGCTTAGTAAAGATGATGCGAATTATAAACTTCACTTTCGGATGATAAACGAGCAACAAGTGGAGGATATCACCATTGATTTCTTCTACAAACCGCACACCATTACTTTACTGACGTTCACCGTCTTCAGCATAATGTACTTCGCCTTCACCAGGTAAGTAAACAGAGGAGGCTACGACTGAGCTTACCTGTCAGCATGAGAATGGCAACAGAGTGCTCGTGACAGAGCAGCGTCCTATGTGTTTTGTCCGTGACGGTGACACTTCAGCTCAAAGGGTTTCACTGGCACGACGATGTTGTTTCAGTGTTGCCAAAGCAGTTCATTGTAACAACCGATCTTTGTTTAAAATAATAATAATAATATTAATATTAATAATAATTTAAAATTACACAATTAAATGTAATTCATTCATAACACACGTTGCGCAATTCGTGAAAAATGGCATTTAAAAACTTGCTTTGCTTTTCTTTATATTTGAGTTTCTATCTATCTGTCTATCTGTCTGTCTGTCTGTCTGTCTGTTATGTTATAGGCTATTTATAATGTTATATTTATTAAAATATTATATGTATCTTTTTGGTTGTCTGTAGTTTTCCATGCATGTGCCAGTAATATTGTGCAAGTTTTCCATTTTATGATGTAATCATGGGGCTCTGAAGTTCTGTGCCACATTTTGTATTGTTGCAGGGATGATGGTGATTTTGACAATAACCTGCGTGTGGGCCTGCTGTTGGTCATCTCTTTCTTTCTTGTTATCAGTGTTCTGGCCTTCCCTAACGGTACAGTCATTGTTTGTTTTACTTTCCTAATAATAGAATTCATATTTTAACTGGTTATAGATTGTCTGAGGGTTATTTCATTTATACTGCAGGTGCTTCCCTTTAATATTTTAATTAGTATTTTATTAACTTATTGACTGTACTGGAACATTACTCCACAAATATGTATGTCCCTTTAAATGATATATTTTTTTCTTTTACTTTATGCATCTCAAAATTCTTTTAGGTCCTTTCACAAGACCACATCCTGCTATATGGCGCATGGTTTTTGGTGAGTGATTGAAAACAGTCTTTTCTTTTGTGTTTTCTTATCAGCAGCTCTGTTGACTCAACCTACTACGTCTTGATTTATTGTCACTTTCAGGCCTCAGTGTTCTTTACTTCCTCTTCCTGGTGTTCCTCATCTTTCTGAACTGGGATCAGGTGAAGAAATTGTTATACTGGCTGGACCCCAATCTGCGTTACGCCACTCGAGAGGCAGATGTCATGGCAAGTCATCTGATATTCTGTTGGAGAGTGAAGCCCATTACAAATACTTGGCATGAGGAACTAGTGACTTGTGTCAGTAAAGTCAGGAGTAATGTTCAGAATAGAATACTAGCTTACTACTTACTGAATATTACACAGGATGTACTGTATACTGCCTTCTATTTTATTTTATTTTATTTATTTTTATTTTTTATTTGCATAATACACACAATATAATAAGGATGTCATGATACCGCGCTCATGTACTTGTACTCGTGCTCGTAAAAATGCTCCGATACAAAAAACTGATACCATCTGATGTACGAATGTTATTGTGTAAACATTCAGCATGCAAACTAAAATCACTCTATGTCCTAGTGAGATTATTAAAGATGCAAAAGCTGCGATTTAATGAGATAAATTATAGTTTGAATGTGGCGCATGCTTCAAATGTGAGTGCTTGTTCACGGAGCGCAAATTCACTTTGTAGCGCAAGGCACATAAAGACTACATATTTATTTAATTAAATAGCAGCCTTTTGCGGTTTAATAATTACTTTGTCACATAGTGACTGGATTTTCCGGATTGGCCATCATAACAACACAGAAACACTTTAAAATAAAAGCTCAGTCAAAATAAAAGCTTGATTTAAATAAAAAAGTATGATAAAAATATTTCACTGCTGTAGTATTATGAAATATTCACTGTAGTACTACTACTAATATTTCTACTATTAATAATAAATCAATAGTAATTGTATTATATTTAAGCAATACCTCAAATATGTGATGTTCTGTTATGCAACAGTTTATTAGACAAAATATAACTCCAATGTTGTATTTTAGATTGTGCTGTGATGTTCTGTATAAAATAATTTTATTTGATAAAAATAATACAGTATTATGTTGAAAATAAATTTTTATATTTTCATTTTATTAAAGTTTTAATTAATTCATTCATTTATTTAAACACCATTTTGATGCTAAAATGTAAAAACTGTTGATATGGAATTCAGTAAAAAAATAAAAAAAAAATTAAAAAAAACAGGTATCGGCCAGTACCAAAAAGGAAGTATCGGTACTGGTACTTGTTCTCAAAAAAATGGAATCGGGAAATCCCTACTATGTACTGCAGCAATAGCAAGCATAGTATGTTAGTTCATTTCTGAACATAGCCAGGGTTTCCTTATCTTGGCCAGGGGAAGGCCATGTAATCTCTTTGTTGCTGTTTTATATAAAGTTCACAGTGTCATTACTTATTCACATAGAGCTATAAACACCTGAGCATCTCTCAGGACTGCCCTCTGTGGTTTGGTCCAGCCACAGTGGTCTACCCTCTTTGAAGTTATTAAATTACATTTGTCCAGGTATTATTTTCCACTGTGGATCCTTGTGGATTCATTTTAAGTGGTTTTGTTGGGTGTAAAAGCAAGGTTAGTTTCGCTGTGTGAGATGAGAAAAATTTCCAGGTTGTGTGATGTCAGCATGCAGTGCTCCATTTAAAGGCCAATATAAACAGGCTCTTTCTGTGCTATACATAATTATTGAACATTTAGATTATGGCTACATAACATATTTAGAGACATATAATCTGAGATTACTGATCACAGTGTGATCTTTGTCTGTGGCTCCATGATACAATCGTATTAATTTGTTTAGGCAATTATGGTCATCATAGCAGACTAGTACAGTACTTAGATTATGTCTGGGTGTGTGTCCAGTGTGTGTGGTACTAATCCACTGAATTATGATTAATGACTTTAAAGAGATAATGCCAGCTTGCAGTAAGAGGTTTCCAAGTGGCTCAGAGGACGGTCTGGCTTCGGATGTTCAGCCAATAGGATTAAGCTGATTGAATCTCTGTCCACTGACATCAGGCTCCATGTCCTTCCTTAGATACTATTAATGTGTGGAAGCAAACTGCCACTTCCTGAATCTCAGTTGAACTGATTTGTGCCAGACCAGATGCAAAGTGCTGTGAATAAGCTAATGAATTAGGTTTGCCTCTTTTTTTTTTCTTTTTTTTTTGGCTTAGTCAAGAATTTGTGTTAACAGATCATTTATGAAATTGTTGCTCTAAAAGTATATTGTGAGTTTTATGATATCAAAAAATATTGTCTCTATTGTCTCACAACTTTTCTGTAGGAGTATGCAGTAAACTGTCACGTGATCACATGGGAACGCATCCTTAGTCACTTTGACATCTTTGCTTTTGGTCATTTTGGGGGCTGGGCTATGAAAGCTGTACTCATCCGTAGCTACGGCCTCTGCTGGACCATCAGCATCACATGGGAACTCACAGAGGTAATGAACACCCCTCTTTTAGCTCCTCTGGGTGTCTTTCAGTGCACCTATTAAACAATCTGATATTCATTAACTTATATTTGAATCTGGGCTTGACTTACAGTTTTTCTCAATTGATTTGGCACATTTAATGAAACAAACTTACAATTGTCAAAACTCTAAGTACAATCCTCACATCCCATGGTACATTCAGCACACCCTATGTGACCTGCAAAAGGTGTTTACTCAATCAAAAGAATTAACTCATGTTTCAAATGTAAATAAATGCATCAATTAATAAATCATTGTCATCAAAACAAAAGGTTCCTTTATCATTACTTAGACCAAGACAGTCAACATGCAAAGACATCTTGTCAAATGACAGTGTACTCTGAAAGTGTGATAGTTACCCACTATCTAATATTGTCCAATTGCTAACATTGTATATGTAGGCAGCTGAATAATATTGATGTCAAAAAGTCATGGCACACTGTACTTTCAACAAAACATTTATTCAAACATTTATCATTATTGTATGTACACACTTTACAGCCAACCGAAAATACGTAAAGAAAGCTTGTTCAGAAAAAAATATATACAAGAGCAAAATTCAGGAACTACAGTATGTGCAAGAAAAAAGAAAATATGCTGCAAGTTCATCAACCTCATGGGTCTTCCAATCTCTCCTCTCTGTCTGGCCACAACATTTCATCTACATCACACCTTATATCCTCCCTTGCAATGCAACAAGGGAAAAATCTTTTGGCATGACGCAGCCACCCCCTACAACAATCTGCTGTGATATCCTCACAACCAGCATCCATTGAACCCAGTAAGGACAGCAGGTTGTGAGGACAGTGATCATAGACCTTCCATCTCGATGCAGAAAATAACTCCTCAATGGGATTTAGGAATGGGGAGTATGGGGGGAGAAACTCTATTAAAAAATGTGGGTGGGCAATAAACAATTCCCTGACTGTATTTGAACGATGGAATCTTACGTTGTCCCAAACTATAACATACGTTGGCAAGTAATTTCTTACCAACCCCCTCTCATTCTCAGGAATGAGATCCCTGTAAAGAGTTTCCAGGAAATTGAGGAGACGTTGTGTGTTATAGGGCCCAATGATGGGAATGTGGCTGAGTACACCATTCCCACATATGGCAGCACACATTGTAATGTTCCCTCCACGCTGGCCTGGCACATCAACAGTGGCTCGGTGACCAATAATATTACGGCCATGTTTCCTGACTTTGGTCAAGTTGAATCCTACCTCATCAACATACACAAAAATGTGTGGAGGTTCATCAGCCTCCAGCTCCATCACGTGAGGGCATGTGACGCCATGCGAGACGCAGACATGTAAGTGGCTAGCTCTGCGCACTTTGCTGGTTTTTTGATTATTTTCATGTTATAACCGGTGAGATTCGATACACTCAGTTACATATTTGCTCTTGAGGTAAACATGGCAAAGAAGTAAAAATCCTCAGACTCTGGAGACATTAAAAGACACTTACGTGCTCAAGCTGAAACCTTGCGAGCCGGGGACTCGATTTGGACGGCATGTCGGGAGAAGAAATCCAGCGTCAACTGTCCAACATCTCGGTGATGCTGACAAAGGTTGGTGCTGACTTGTAGGATCTCGTTGTAATACGTCGATCGATTACAGCGATGGAAACAAAATTCTCTGAGTTGGTCACAAGAGTGTTGAGAAACGAATCGATTATCTGGAGTCATCAGAAAAGGGAATTATCCACTAACCCTCCCGTGTCCAAAACAGACTTGGAATATATTTTGGAAAAACTGGAAGATCTCGTAAATAGGAATCGAAGGAACAGTATACGAATTGTTGGAATTCCTGAGCAAGAAGAGGGCAGAGATATGGGGAAATTTCTGGACGAGCTCTTCCCGAGTCTGCTCGACATAACAGACCATAAACTGGAAATCGAGAGAGCTCACCGAGTCCCGAGGGAGACAGGCCCCGATCAGTTCTGGCCAAATTTCTGAGATCATCCAATAAATATCTTGTGTTACGCGAGGCGAGGAGCAAAGGAAAACTTTCTTGGAAGAATCACAATATTTTCTTGTTCCCGGATTTTGCAAATTCGACAAGAGAGAAACGTGATCGGTTCAAGGAATGTAAGAAACTCTTACATCAACGGAAGATCGCTTTTGCACTGATGTTTCCGGCCAAACTGAGAATAGACACCCGGGACGGCAGCAAAGTATTTTTATGCAACAAAAAGGCACTAGCCTTCATACAAACTATGGGTGAGTAAACCATTGGGTGTTTCTTATGTGAGTGGACTGACTCGCTGTTCAATGTCTCAACTGTCTAAAGAAGCTGGGTGCCATTTTTTGTTTCTTTCTGCGTTGGCTCCACCTAGTGGCTGGAGTTTGTTCTGTGGCATGACACTCCAAGAAACTTTTGCATTGACGGAAGATCGTTTTACACTGAAATTCCCAGCCAGATTGAGAATGGACACTATGGATGACCGCAAAATATCTACATGCTCACATAAAGGATGTCTTTTATAAAGTTGACGGACTGAGTAAGTCATGGTGTATATTTTTTACGTGGCCTCCAAGTGAGTTTGACTCTTGATCATCCGAGGAACCGGGATGCTGGTTTTATTTCTTTATGTACTGGCTCCGCCTAGCGGCTGGAGTTTGTTTTGTTGAATAATACTGCTTCAGGTCAGCTGTGGATGAATCTGATCGTTCTGTGTGCTTACGCCTCTTGTTGGCTGGAGTTTGTATTGTGGAGTATATTTAAGGGACATCAGAATGATTACGTCATCTGCTGCACTCATAACAGCCGGCTCACTGAACAATTGTATGTCTGTCCGAGGAAACTGAACAGCTTTATATCAGCTGGAGTTTGTTTTGTGGAGGAACACACCTTCAAGACAGTTCTGTGAATGAATCTACATGTTCTTTGTGTTTATTCTGCCTGTTGGCTGGGGTCTGTTTTACAAAGTATTTTCTGTTATGTAATTTTGCCTCACAAAATTTGTGCAGAAGCACCGGACTTGAGAAATCCGATGGTAAAATTGTCACGGGGGCTCTCGTATGCGAACATGGACCTTCTGAGTTTAGAGGGATTGACGGCGGTTGGCGCTGTCGTGTGCGGGGTTAATGCACATGTTTTTCTTTTTTCTGTTTGTTTTGTTTGAGGGAGAGTTTGGGGTTTGATTGTTGCATTAATGGGGAATGTGGTCTGTATAATCTTGCTTTTGACACACAATTTATTTTTTTATTATATCAATATGTCAATTGTTAATATGAGTGGATTATCTCTCTCCACATGGAATGTGAATGGATTGGGGCACCCCATAAAAAGAAGGTTATTTCTTTTATTAAGCGTAAGAAATATGATATAGTCTTTCTTCAAGAAATGCATCTTTCCCCACAGTAAGCTTAAAAATTTGGGATGATATGGGGTGGACATGTTTTCTTTAGTGTTGGTTCAAGTAAGAGTAGGGGAGTCATTATACTGATAAATAAACAATTCAAATTTCTCAAACAGATTAAAGATAAAATAGGAAGAGTCATTATTGTTTTAGCAGACATTCAAGTGCAAAGATTGATTTTGGCTAATATTTACACACCTAACGCTGATGATCAGGGCTTTTTTATAGATCTTGAAGGGATGTTGCAAACCGCTGGCACCCCTCATGATATAAAATTGGGAGGAGACTTTAATTTATTGATGGACTCAATTCTTGATCATAGTGAAGCAAAAGTGTGTAAGCCCCCTAGAGCAACATTGATGCTTCACAGGATGTGTAAATATCTTGGTCTTGCAGATATCTGGTGACTTTTGAACCCATCTGGTAGGGACTATAAATGTTTTTCATTAGTTCATAAGATTTATTCTAGAATAGATTTTTTTTTATATCTAAATCCCTCATTTCTTCTGTTGTTGACTGCTCAATTGGAAACATCTTAGTCCCAGATCACGCCCTGGTGAGTTTAGAGATGTTGCCACATACAGAGAAAAAGAAATCATATAGTTGGCGCTTCAATGTATCCCTTTTGCAAAATCCTGATTTCCAACAAATGTTAAAGACTGAAATCAATGTTTATATGGAGACCAACTGGTCCTCAGTATCCTCTGTGGGCGTGGCTTGGGAGGCACTTAAGGCAGTTTTTAGGGGTCGGATCATACAGTATACCTCATTCACCAAAAAATCCAAAGCACGTGAACTCGTGGAGTTGGATGGGGATATTAAAAGTGCCGAGGCAGAGCTGAAGTGCCGAACGTCGTCTGATGGCCTCAGAGAATTGACCCAATTGAAATACAGATATGATACTATTTTGTCACGGAAAGTGGAGTTTTGGTTGTTCAGGGCAAGTCAGTCATATTTTGAGTCAGGGGACAATGCAGGGAAGCTTCTGGCAAGATATATAAAACAGAGAGAGTCTTTTTCTACCATTCCCTCAGTGAAATCTGCTGGTGGTGAAATATTTACCTTAGCCATTTATATTAATAATGCTTTTAAAGAATTCTATCTTGATCTCTATAGTTCCACGTCTTCGACTACTGATGAAGATATTAGAAAATTTGTGGAACCATTAGAAATCCTTAAATTGACGACTGAGCAAAAAAAATTCTCTTGATTCTGAGATAACCTTGGAGGAGCTTGGCGAGGCAATTAAGGCCTTGCCTTCAGGCTACCGTCCAATTTCCCTGATCCAGCTAGATGTAAAAATTTTGTCAAAAATTTTGGCTAACCGATTAAGTAAAGTTATGACATCTTTTATACATATAGATCAGGTGGGGTTTATTAGGGGCCACAGCTCTTCTGATAACATTAGGCATTTCATCAATATCATGTGGTCAGTGGCAAATGATCAGACTCCGGTCGCTGCCATCTCACTTGGAAAAAAAGCATTTGGTATGATAGAATGGGATTATCTTTTTAAGATTTTGGAAATATACGGGTTCGGGAGTACATTTATTGGTTGGATTAAGTTACTTTATAGACACCCTGTAGCGGCGGTACAGTCAAATGGATTAATTTCAGATTATTTTACTTTGAATAGGGGCACTTGGCAGGGTTGCCCTCTTTCCCCATTATTGTTCTGTCTTGCCCTGGAACCATTAGCAGCTGCGATAAGAAAGGAGGAGGATTTTCCAGGGGTGGTTGCGGGAGGTATGGCGCATAAACTTTTGATTTACACAGATGATATTTTATTATTCGTCTCTGACCCTACTAGATCTATGCCTTGCCTCCACAGAATTATTAATTCCTTTTCTAAGTTCTCAGGATACAAAATCAATTGGTCTAAATCCAAAGGTTTGGCTTTGACAGCGTACTGCCCAGTAACGGCTTTCTAGCCGGGCGCTTTCCAGTGGGCCAAACAGGGCATCAAGTATTTGGGCATTTTATTCCCAGAAAAATTTGTGTGATTTTAGTTAGTTAATTTTGACCCCTTAATAAAACGGTTTTCGAGAGATGTGGACAAGTGGGCTTCATTGCATTTATCTAAGATTGGGAAAGTTAATGCTATTAAAATGAATTGTATTCCAAAATTCAGTTACTTGCTGCAGTCTCTCCCTATAGATGTCCCCCTCTCTTATTTCAAGCAATTCAATAGCATAGCGAAGTCCTTCATTAGGAATAGTAAGCGTCCCAAATTACATTTCAATAAGTTACATAGGCTGATTGACAAAGATGGGCTAGGCCTACCCAAGATTTTATTTTATTATTATGCATTTGGTCTCAGACATTTGGCTCATTGGTTGCTTCCACCTGAGAGAGCCCCTCCCTGGTTCTGTATAGAACAGGAAGCTCTTGCCCCTATTTCACCATCGCAGAGCCTTTCTATCAAATTAATCGGAGAAGTTAAGTTACATCCCGTTATCTCGCATTTGAACTCAGTATGGACTAAAGTGTCCAGAGTGTTTAATTCAGACATTTATTTAAATGTTACCCCGAGCATATGGCTGAACCCCAAATTATGCATCAATAAGTCCCCTTTTTGCTGGTCAGAATGGATTGGGAGGGGGGTTCCTACACTCAGTGACCTATATGAGAGTGTAGAGTGTTGAGATCCTTTAAAAATTTGGCTATAAGTATTTACAGTTGCGCCACCTGTTCTGTACTGTTTTTGGGAGTGGTTTACACCCCTCTAAAGCGCAGATACTCTGGGAGTGGTGAGTACTGCTTTTGGAAAAGGTCATGAGGCATCAGTGTATTACTCCCTGCTAATTCAGAGACTGGGGGATGGAACTTCAGCTTCTCTTAAGAGATTATGGGAGAAAGATCTAAACTTGATATTGGAGGAGGGAGTGTGGGCTAGGATTCTACAAAAATGTCAAATCTGCATCTAGAGATGCAAAGGTTCGCCTTATGCAATTTAAGATTTTACATAGAGTCTATTGGACCCCCTCTAGATTGCATAGGCTTGGTCTTGAAGACACACCCACCTGCTATTGATGTCAATCAGAAGATGGAGACACATTCCATGTCTTTTGGGGATGTGTTAAGATTCAAGAGTTCTGGTTGAGGATTCAGAGTTTTATGTGCAAGGTTTTGGCCTCTCAAATTTTATTCTGCCCCAGACTTTGTATCTTAGGAGATGGGGCAGTCATTCATTTGAAGAGTAAGCATGTGAAAAACTGGGTCCTAACTAGTATTATGATTGCCAGACAGATTATTTTAAGGAGTTGGAAGTTGGCTGGATGGGGGGGATAGTTAGGGTTAAATATTGATTCTGTATATATATTTTTTGCTGTTCCTTTCTAATAGATGAATCAATAAAAATGTTAATCGCAACAACAAAAAAGATAGTAAAGCAATTTAGCAATTTAGGAAATAATTTACAGTAGATATTGTAAATCAAACAGTTACACATATCCCACATTGTGTAACATATTCTGCATATACAGGTTGTACTTGTCAATACTGAAAGACAAGGAGATTACAGCACTGTGTAGTGTACAATGATGAATTCTTACCTGTACATACATTGCTCTAAATTGTGAGGAAATTGAATTGTTCCCCATCTAGCCTAAGTCTATCCATCTGACAACTATTACAACAATACCACATAACTATTATGTACCTAATATATGTGTGACAGGTTATTGTGATTGTTGGTTGTTCTATTTAGCATGTAGGGATTTACACAATGAACGTGTATAATTGCGTTTGAGAATAATATCATTCAATAGCAAATGAATGCAAACTATTTTGATCTGCAAGAGTTACTCAATGCATTTTGTGCCAAAGCAGTTATAAATGACTATAGTCATGTGAACAAATGACCTAATGTTCATATAGTTAGTCATATAGTTTGACAAAGTTTAATAGTCATTCAACGATTATGCCAAAGCGATTGAGAAAAACTGTAACATTATAGGTGCACTCTGTAGGTGCACTCTGTCATTTTTTGTTTATGTTGCACTGGGGGACATGGCAGTCGTCTTGGACTTATTCTGGGACCGAGCAGTGTAAATTCAGCATCAAGTAAAAGCAAATGTTTTCGGTTACTGTTGAATGATTTATGATTCATTTATTGCGCCATCACTATAGGTGTAAAACGTTTTTAAAGTAGAAAAAAATTGCTTGGTGCACCGTTGATGTCAGTGTTTTGTGGATTTGATTTGCCTTGATGTGTGGGTGGGTTTGTATTTCCCAATCAAATAGCTTTAAAGTAAGTAGCTTGTGCCAGATCTCCCAAGCAACCAAATTGGCCCGGTTGCTAGGAAGGGTAGAGTCACATAGGGTAACCTCCTCGTGGTCACTATAATGTGGTTCTCGCTCTCGGCGGGGCACGTGGAGAATAGCGTGAAGCCTCCACACGCGCTATGTCTCCGCGGTAACACACTCAACAAGCCATGTGATAAGATGCGTGGATTGACGGTCTCAGACGCGGAGGGCAACTGAGATTCATCCTCCGCCACCCGGATTGAGGCGAGTCACTACGCCACCATTGACTTAGAGCGCATTGGGAATTGGGCATTCCAAATTGGGGAGAAAAGAAAAAAAAAAGAAAGGAAGTAGCTTGTAGTAGCAGTGGAACTGATTATGCAACTTCCTCATAACTACATACTTGTTAGCTGAAGGTGTAATCCTATTAGTCAAAAGAGAACTATGACATAGCCCCTTTCCAACTTCAGGAACAAAAGGCAGTTTTAGGTAATTTTACTCAGAACTATTAATTTTTGTCACTTTCGCACATGAGGAACTATAGTTCCCCTCTGTTAATAGAGACTTTTTAGGTCCTACTCTAGGGTAGGTACTTTTTGGGACTATAGGAGGAGCTGCAACCTGTGATTGGTCAAACACGTATAATGCACAAAGCAATGAGAAACGTGAGGAATTGGTAGCTGCCATGAGTAAACAAACTTGTAGCTGCTAGCCTGCTACTCAGGACTGCGCTAATTTTCCAATTCCCTTAACAGAAATAACATAAAACCAACAAAGTATCCAAAGAGTATCGCCTGTTTCAATATTATGTGTTTGTGCAAGGTGTGAGCAGCGCTGCTGCGTGACATCAACGGGAGACGCGCTTTGAGTTATCATCGCATCAGTACTGTGTGACTGACTATACAGAAATTAATGTGATTTCTGAATTACTACATTGAATTTTTCCTGGGATAATGGACATAAATAATAAAATGTTTATTGAGAGTGGGTAATTGAAATACATTAAAAACTTAACCGTCATAAAATCCAATTTACACGAGGAAAGGGTTGTGTGCCTGTTACTGCGTGGTTAACTTGCATCAACACGTCTCTTTTTCAGTCAATGGGTGAGTAGTTCAGTACAGTATTTTATGTTGAGTCATAAAATGCTTTATTGTAAAAGATTGTGTTGATAAATAGGTTTTCTGTTCATTATCAAACTTGTTTTCCAAGTTCAGTATGTGCTGCGTGATTACAATTGGCTGAGCACTTCATCTCTCCTCTCACTGTGCCTTCAGGGATTCATGAACGGCTCACGCGCCCAGTGTAAAGACTGTAACAACCTTAAGACACAGTTTGTGTAAAACAGCTCTAACAAAATTGTAGCTCGATCCTGGCATTCTGCTGAACACAAACAGAGATTTTTACAAGAATATCTCAGCTCTGTAGGTCCTCACAATCCAAGAGAATGGGTAACAAAATAGGTAAAAAATCTTTGTTTTTGTTCAACAGAACAAAGAAAGTCATACACACCTAGGATGCCATGAGGTTGAGTAAATGATGAGGTAATGGGTAAGCTTTCCCTTTAATAGTGATGATGTCATAAGGGGTAACACTGCACTACATTTTCTTAACGGGTGCAGCATGACTGTGGATTTTACAGTTTTAGGCAAGTTCACAGTTTAATAGCAGCTACCTGTGAGCTAATACTAGATTAACAGACGGCCGAAAGACTGCACTAATGCACAATGGTGTCTCTGTATCCCTTCAGATTGAGTCTTATAGTGAAAACCACCTAGATTGTTATAGAGGGGCATATCGCAACTTATTATTTTAATGGTATTGTTCACCCAAAAAAGAAAACTTTGTCACCATTTACTCACCCTCACATGGTTCCAAACCCATTTGACTTTGAAGGAAATGTTGGCAGAATATTCAGTCTCAGGGCGAATTCCAATCGAAAGTCCCTATGCTTTACTCACTACAAAGGACAAAGCTTTTGATGTGGGCTCTCTAAAGAGAGCATGGCATTACAGTTTGAATGCACCCTTCACTAAAATTCTTGTGAAAGGGCCCTTTGTGAAAAAAATAAACTTTCTTACTTTTGTTTGGAACGACTCTTTGTGTGACTTCCCCTTCTGAAAGTGCCCTTCAAGGGCGCAAAAATGCAGTTTGAAAAACGCCCTCAATCACCATTCACTTTAACTGTATGGAAAAAAGATGCAATGAAAGTGAATGGTGACTGAGGCTATCAGTCCCTAACATTTTGCCTAACATTTGTGTTCCACAGAAGAAAGAAAATCATACAGGTTTGGAACAACATGAGAATGAGTAAATTATTATAGAATTTTCATTTTTGGGTGAACTATCTCTTTAACGCTTTCTCTTTTCTTTCTCTCATTGTCACTCTCTCTCACTCTCTCGCTCATTCTCAGTTGTTCTTTATGCACCTCCTGCCTAACTTTGCAGAGTGCTGGTGGGATCAAGTCATTCTTGATATCCTGCTGTGTAATGGAGGGGGCATTTGGCTTGGCATGACTGTGTGTCGTTTTTTAGAGATGCGCACGTACCACTGGGCCAGTATCAAGTAAGTTCTCAACAACATGATAATCCGAGAAGCTCTCGTTTTGCCTATGTTAAACCATTGTGGCTTGGCATAAAAATTTGTCTTTGAATAATAACATTTATTTTGATCAGATAAGCACCTTAAAGGAATAGTTGCACAATTGCAATGTCATAACTAACGTATTGACATTCAGTTAAGACAAAGAGATTAGATATCTAACCGTGTTAAGGCATAACCTGTTTTGCACAACATTCTTGTCGGATCATCCGAGCAAGACCCTTTTCAATTCATTGGGATTGTGCATGTGGGTATTTCTGGGCATAAGATAATTGGGAATTGGTCAGTTATGCATTTTATGTGTGCAGGGATATCCACACCACCACAGGCAAGCTGAAACGTGCTGTTATGCAGTTCACTCCAGCTAGCTGGATGTACGTGCGCTGGTTTGACCCCAAATCCTCCATCCAGAGAGTGGCTGGCATCTACCTCTTCATGATTATATGGCAGGTGTGTGATGCGACTTTTCTAATTATGTACTGTCTCAAAAATTTGGACATACCTACCTAACCTTTATTATTATATTATTACTACGATTTTCTTTCATAACAATAGTCATCAAAACTATGTAATGGAAGTATGGCAATTTTGTAGTGACCAAAAATGTTAAACAAATCAAAACTATCTCATATTTTAGCTTCTTTTAAATAGCCACCCTTTGCTTATTCATGTTTTATGATATGTTCTGCCACCCTCTCAACAGCTCACCGAGTTGAACACGTTCTTCCTGAAGCACATCTTTGTGTTCCAGGCATCTCATCCTCTCAGCTGGTGTCGGATCTTATTAATTGGGATCATCACTGCCCCCACAGTGAGGTAATATCCATTTACCTTCTTTAGTGTGCCAGCATAATCCCTCAAAATGAGAGTTTCTCTGGATTGGCAGCAGGTCAAGATTTTTGATTGATTTCACCATACACAACAGATTTTTTGTTTACACTCATAAATTAACGTTGGCTTCAATATTATTCTCTAGAAATTAGAATCATTATCTCTTTAAAGCCTGATGTACCTAAACAAAAGGTTTTCTGGAAGGGCAGGACAGAAGAACATGAGAGAGCCAAGTTTTCATAATCCAGTTATATTATTTAAAGCACTTATTATTAATTTATTTATCATAGATTGCATAGTGATGATCCTTTAATATAAACACAATAATGCCATCTTTCAATTCTATCAGCCATATAATTCATTCTAAATAAACAAGACTCATTTTGGATAATGATGGTTTTGCAGGTATGCTGTATGTACACACATGCACCCACTGTAAAGTTGTTTAATGCCAGAGGTGTCAAATGACTCATATTACTTTTTGTTTGGATTCAGGCAGTACTTCGCATATCTCACAGACACCCAGTGCAAAAGAGTTGGAACACAGTGTTGGGTGTTTGGGTGAGTATATCGGATGTGAATTTGCTGTGTAATACCTCCCTAAAAAGGATTTCTCATCACAATTTTAATTTAAACAGTTTGGATATTTGGGGGCATACAAACAATAACATATGATGACTTTGCTAACTTTAAGTCATAGGACTGACAATAAAATCTAATTTTTAATAGCTAGATAGATGCATAAAAATATACTTGTAGATGTGTGTATATATTGTTCCTCAAGTGTTAGTTTTAATTGTTCCTCAAATGTTCAAATGATTTCATCATTTACTCATCCTCATGCCATCTCAGATGTGTATGACTTTCTTCTGCAGAACACAAATGGAGATTTTTAGAAGAATATCTCAGGTCAATACAATGCAAGTGTATGGTGACCAAAACTTTGAAGCTCCAAAAAAAACCCACATTGGATCCGAAGTGATCCAGTCGGTTTTGGGTGAGAACAGACCAAAATGTAACTCCTTTTTTACTGTAAACCTTGACATCAGCAGTCTCCTTTGCGGTCATGATTTCAAGCCTGATTACACTTCCCAGCGCCATCTAGAGCTCTGCACATGTGTCAAGCACTAGGAAGTGTAATCGAGCTTGAAATCATGATCGTTACTAAAGACTGCAATGACACAATGTACAGTGAAAAAGGAGTTACATTTTGGTCTGTTCTCACCCAAAACCAATTCAATCGCTTCAGAAGACATGGATTAAACCACTGGAGTCATATGGATTACTTTTATGCTGCCTTTATGTGATTATTGGAGCTTCAAAGTTTTAGTCACCATTCACTTGCATTGGACCTACAGAGCAGAAATAATCTTCTAAAAATCTTCTTTTGGGTTCTGCATAAGAAAGAAAGTCATAGACATCAGGGATGGCATGAAAGAAAATGGTCATTTTTGGGTGAACTATTCCTCTAATTCATAACCTTTTAGTGATGTCTTTTGTTGGGCATGTCACACAGCTCAAGCTGTCAGTAAAGCCAATTTAATTAGAAACTTTTGACCTCCAACTCATCACTGATGGTTTTGCCAAAATCAGCTGATTTGTGTCCTGTTTTCCAGACAATCTCCCTTTTACCATTCGATTCTAAACAATGGAGGCATTTTCTCTTGGTTTGAACGAAGCTTCAGGACTGCCAAATTACTCCAACTCAGTCTGGTGACCAGAGTTAACAAACCTCACTTTTGTGTTTGTGTATGAGTCCTTCAAGTCTAAAATAACTATAGAGAGTTCCCATTGTGTCTGAAACAAAAAGTATGCAGGTTTTCATTTTAGATTGTACTGATTAAGTTTTTTTTTTGGCATAGTTTTGTACAAACTTATGTTATGAAATGTTAGTTCTTTATTAATATAAATATCTGAGTGTATGAGTTTATGATTGTGTTCCTTCTTATAGGGCCATTGCTTTCCTGGAAGCCCTAGCTTGTATCAAATTTGGACAAGACTTGTTCTCTAAAACACAGGTCCTGTATGTGGTCCTGTGGCTTATATGTTTGGTAAGTGTTTGTAGTAAAATATTTGTAATTTTAAAACATTTTTATTGGTCTTTTAAATATTTAACATTTTAAATTTTACCTTAAACGTGTTTTCAAAGAAAAATTTATATTTAGTTTATTTTTATGCTTTTTTCTATTCGTAAAATAACATTAAGTTTTTTCTGTCAGTTTATAGATCTGTACTTCACACTAACCGTTTGCATTTTTCCTTTATATATAAATTATAATGTGGTGTCTTTCTCCCTCTCAAACACACTTTGTCTCACTTTCTATTGCCATCTTGCCAGGCTTTCATCACTTTTCTCTGTCTCTTTGGGATGGTTTGGTACGAGCAGAATTATGGGAAGAGACTGAAGGTAAACCACTGTAACCAATCAGTGATATATTATTACCATAGCATGACAGATGAAGAGTTATACTGAGAACCTCAATTAAAGTGGATACTTCAACTCAAAGAGTATGAAACTGTGCTGTTAAGCAGTCACTCACACTTTTGCAACTTTTGCATCACAAACATCTCTAACAAAAAGCACAGTCAGTGTGAAATTGTAATGCCTTGTTTCTTTACAGCTGTGTAATTGAGCACTGATGATGTCATTATGATATTATTGAGCATTATAGTGTGAATCTTAATTTGCCCTCTTGGTTTACTAGGTAGATAAACTGATTAATCTCATACCTCTCACAGAGCATTAAAGATTGTGACGATAACACCTCCACTGACCCGTTTGCTCACATTACTGAAACTGCCAAAGGTAACATACTTTCTGATTTGTCCCAGAGTGCCTCTTAAATGACGTTAAATGCTTAGACGTTAATCTCTTTGATGGGATGAAGCATTTTGTGTCTTTGTTTAGAAATAGCTGTGTTTACATGAATGCATGTATTAATATAAACAGTAGGTGGGCTGTGTTTAGGTTTGTGTCAGTGGAATTTTCTTTAATGATTTAAATTTTCTTACATTTTTATACTTTAATGCATAACTTTGTGCTAAAGGAGGATTTGAAAGTTTAACACTTACAGGGGTCATGAGTCATGACATGAGGAATCAAATTTTCCTTGATCTTTTGACAAATAAGAGGTCATTGTACTATAAAAAACAGACTGTAAGTTTCAGAACTCAAAACTTCCTTCTCACTGGAAAAAGAGCATTTGTTGAAACCAAGCTGCCAAAATGACTCGTGCTTATTGTGATGTCACATTGTGGTAGACACTTATATCTGACCGCCTCCACAACAACACATCAACACCTACTTTACCTTATCACTTCCATAGCCCTGCCCAGTAGAGGTGAGCAGTGAGAAGGCAAGTAGAGAGAACATGTCAGTCAAGAGCAGGGAGCCAATCATAACAGTGGGAGTTTACTGTCAAGTCTTAAAGGAGAAGCAGCACCAAAACCGAGTGTTTCTTACAGAGGGTCAGAATGAGGGTGGAAAATGATCAAATTTTACAAAGATGACTAATATTATAAGTAGAGCTGTCAGAATTAACACGTTAACACATGCAATTAATTTTAAAAAGTTTAACGGGTTCATTTTTCTTAATCGCGATTAGTCCATTTACCGATAATACGCCAGCATAAACACTGGTTTGAAGGGCGGAACCTTTGTAATGTGTCCACCCGGAGTCATTACACTGACGCACACTTCACAACACACACACACACACACACACACGCACCCCAGTGCCCTTCTACCAAATGAGCCTAGAAGCTTAGCATAAAAAAGCATAAAGCGGCGGTCCCATTGACATTCTGTGGGCGGTACTGTCTTTAAGAGCTCCTTGGTCATAACACGCTAGTTGACCGTTACATTCTCACCTATGATAGAGATTGTTTTCTAAGTAAATAAAAGAATCACTGCACACACACACACACAACAACAACACTTATGTGATAAAATGATGGCGAAAGGAGCTCTTACAAAGCCCAGATGGGACTTGTGATAGAAATCAAGTATTTTTCCACTTATGAAAGGTGCATTTTAATTACCACAGAAGCCCGTCAAGTCTTAACTATCACAAAAACACAGAATGAGACATTTTTGTCTGCAAGTGCTTTTCATGTGGAGTTCAAAGTGACGCTGATGTTGCCACTCTGACGTGAATCATAAACGCAGCTTCACAATTGCTGTAACAAAGCGGATAGCCACAGTCTACCGCCAGATTAATATTGTGGAGGATGAGAGTTTAAGAGATGTAATGCCCATTGCAATGAATATGCCACCTATGTGGGGACTAGTTCTTTCAATTAGTCAAACTCCCACTTAGACATTTAATGTTACTTGATTTGGTGCTATTTTAGCACCAATGTGTGCTATCTTTATACTGTTGAAGGCTTTTTTTTGTAAAATGTTAATAAAGCATTATATTGTTACATATTGTTTTGTTTTCTCTCCTAAGATGGAAATAAATGCATTTTCACAGGAAAAGAAGTATACAGTGCATTCAGAAAGCATTTTTTTCACATTTTGTTATGTTGCAGCCTTATGCTAAAATTATTTTAATTATTTTCACATCAATCTCAAATCCATACCCCACAATGACAATGCAAAAACCAGATTTTTGATAACTTTGCAAATTTACTAAAAAGAAAAACTGAAATATTCATATTGAAGTATTCAGACCCTTTGTTATGACACTTGAAATTGAGCTCAAGTGCATCCCATTTCTCCGGATCATCTTTGAGATGTTTCTACACTTTGATTCCACACTTCGATCCAACCTGACAGAGCTTGAGAGGATCTGCAGAGAAGAATGGCAGAAAATCCCCTAATCCAGGTGTGGAAAGCTTGTCGCATCATACCCAAAAAGAATTGAGGCTGTAATCGCTGCCAAAGGTGCTTTAAGTACTGAGTTAAGGGTCTAAATACTTATGTCAATGTGATATTTCAGTTTTTTCTTTTTAATACATTTCAAAGTTATCAAAAATCTGGTTTTTGCTTTGTCATTATGGGGTATGGAGTGTAGATTGATGTGAAAAAAAAATAATCATTTAAAGCGTTTTAGCATAAGGCTTCAACAAAACAAAATGTGAAAAAAAATGAAGGGGTCTGCATACTTTCTGAATGCACTGTATACAGTATAGTGACAAATTTCAGCACTTTCAAAATCTGTGATTAATCGCGATTAAAAATAAATTATCGACTGACAGCACTCATTATAAGTGAACCTCAAGGAACATATTAAAATAAAAAAAAGGCATGTCTTGACCCCTATAAATATCTACATGCATGTGGATTAATGTAAAATATTTACTTTAATATTTTATTATTGCTATTATAAGCAGAGATGGACTCCAATTTGTCCCGGAGAAGAAAAGTAGGCTCAGGTAAAAGCAAAACAATCAATGGAACAAGCAGCAGGTAGTGACCACAACTAGAGAACGCTTATCTCTCAGTGGACCTGAACACACAAGAGGTGTGAGAAAACAATCTGTCACAAATGGTTGGAGAGGTAAAACAGTTACCTGGGTGAAAGGGTAGAGAAGAAAGCGGTTCTATACACGTAAGACACACTCCAGACCACAGCAGCCCTGTGCCTGTACATTGTACAGTTAAATACTTGTTTGAGAAACTGAGAAACAGAAGCTTGAAGCTTTGTGGCATCCCATGTTTATGTTAAATCACAGCATACACACTTTATAATGGCACTGATGTGGCTTTAAATGGCACATTCCAGTGTAGAGAGTGTCAGTGTCCAGTTGTATAAAGCACATTAAGTTTTCCCTTAAGTGTAACACTTAAGTCGTTATTTCCCCTTAACTAAGGGAATGACTAGAGGGTGTTGCAAATAATCCCTTAGACACTTCTTTTAGCTAAGAGAAACCGTTAAGGGTTTTACTACAGTGAGCCAGGTTTTACCGTAATAAAATTCTACTGTTACCATGGATACAACATGTCCCTACCACTGATCTATAATATAGACATTTGAGCAATTTTAACACAAAGAATACTTAACTTTTTACAGTTTTTTTTTTAAATTTTCATTTTAGTGTGTGAATGTGTAAATTATTGCCCGACCTCTTCTAAATTAGTACGTAAACGGCATTGTCACGTGGCACCTGTTACTTTTCTTAGCGCTGTTGTGGATGCACCAATTACAGTCATTTGTGATTACAGCATAAACATTTTAAAAATCATTTTCTGGAGGTTACATGAGCCGATTTTCATTTGTTTCTCAGTTACAATCCTAAAAATTAAGATAAAAAAAAAAATTGTTTACATATTTTTCTGTGTGAATTAAAAAACATGTTGAGTTTATCATACGGAGCAATTAATGGAGGATTCTGCTTTTATGGCCAGCGAGTGTCCGCTTCAGGAAGACAGCTTTGATAGAGAATAGTGAGGTGAATTTGAAGTGTTAGATGTGATATTAGATTGCCTTTCATAATGTTAGCGATTCCCCATAGTAATCCTGCACTTGTTTATTGTTGCTAAAATGGTCTAAAGAGCTCTCCCTATCGTGAAAAATTTGCATTGGTATGCTGCACTCTTCAACTGGTTCGATAAACTTAACCATTTTTCCTTTTTTAGAAACCTTGTAACTCTTAGCCAACATTTAAGGTGAACTTTTACTACCCTTAAGGTTTACTTAGGAAAATGGCAGTTAAGGGGCTTTATGCAACACTTAAGGGAATACTTAAGTAAAACATTATTATTTAAGGGAAATTGTAGGGGATTGTGACGTTCGATTTTCACAGGCGGCGAAATTACCCATTATGCTTAGCACGTACTCCCAACGCGGATGATACAGGCTTCCGGTTCGCAACTTATTCACATCACCAAGCATTGAAATAATCACTAACAACAGTCAAAAACAATGGAACATTCCCTGTTTTCTTAACGTAAATTTCTTTCTCACTAAAATCTGTGTATGGACGCTTTCGACGGCAATTGCTGAATAAATAAGTACACAATCACACACATTTACATGGTAAAGTTACTACACTGGGCTTTCACGCCCTGTGTGTGTGAGTGTAAAAGAGACATTCAGCGCACAGAGAGAGAATTCACATTTATGATGCGTTAGATTTCACCGGGTTTCTTATTGCACACACAATGTATGATGATGATAGAAAGCACTTCAATGTGAAAACAGACAAATCTGGGAATATGAATCCGACAGGACACTTTTTAAGGTCCAAAAAAAGAGGACATGTACGTGAAAAGAGGACGTATGGTCTCCCTAGGTTTCAATTAAAAATCAGCAGATTTGAGGGATGTGTCATTTGGAATTATCCTTCAGTGTTTTTTTTAAATAGGTAAATGATGGAGAATTATGTTAATGCAACCTCTGCTTATTGCTTCTGGTGCGACTCAAAGTTTCAGGCATTGACAGATTTTGGGTGGGTTTATTGTTGTAACATTCATTTTCCAGTAATTTTTTAAGCCACCTGTAGTTGTTATAACATCTTCTAACAGCACATATTCCTCAAGTGTCTCCGATGATCGGCATCACCAGTAACGTTTGTCTAGCTCTAGCGTAAAATAACAACAACTATGCGGAAGTGCGGATTATCCGAGAGGATGTAACTCGCCGGAATGGCACCGCCAATGGAGAAGTCAGGAAAAAAGTGGATATTCCCTGTTAAATATCATAATAAAAAAATGAAATATCAGCAAAACAAGTTTGAACTTGGTTCAGTGAACCTGTGATTATGTCGGACATGTAACAGGTTGATGAATACACATCCTTACACGTTTAACACACTTCTAACTAGGGTTGCCACCCGTCCCCTAAAATACGGGATCGTCCCGTTGTAAAGACTGGCTGCTGGAACTGACAGTGACGATGGAGAAGTGAACCCAAGTGCAGTTTTATTTACAATTGTGGAATCCAAAAAACCCTGACTATAAATGTGAAATATAAACATGAACTTGAATATAAACTTGACTTGACATAAACTAAACTTGGCTTGGCTAGAACAAAACAACAAAGTTACATTAACAATACCTGACGAGAGACAATGGCAAACATGAGGGCTTAAATACACAGACATAGGTAACAAGACAACCAATGAACGGACAGAACTATAAACAATATAGCAAGACTAATAAACTTAAACCAATGACAAACTAGAACTGATAACAAAGTAATCAAACATTGAACCAATGGAAACAAGACATATGAACAGGGGAAAACACATGACAAGATCACATGTGGGAACAGGAAATCACATGACATGACAGGAACAGGAACTAAACTTGAAAATTTAAGACATGAAAAAACATGAACAAAACACATCTAGATGTGACACCCATATTTAAAGATAAAATTATGCGTCCCGTATTGAATCAACACGATTTGTCCCGTATTTAAGCTAGTCAGATGGCGTCATGGTGAAATCGTTCCAGATCGCTAATTTAACATTGATATAAGTTGGAAAATGTGCCTAAGGTGGGTAAAGCACCATCCGAAAAGTCCACAAATGGTGCTGAAACTGTGGATTTTTTTCTATATAAATGTTCAATAAGATCAAACAATGTATGAATACAATCACTGAGTCATAAAGACAAGTACAGGTGAAGAAACAAATACGTATAAACCAACCAAAATGTATACATAAATAAGATAAAGGAGACAAATAATCGAAAAGATAAAAATAAATATATTTTTAACATATAAAAGAAGTCAGAGGTCAGGAAAGTTCAGTATATAAGAAAGGGTATAAAATTTTTATTAATAATGCATATTACCTAAACGCATTTATTGCTAAAACTGTGGAGGATGTGGTTAGGGGCCATGATCCCACCCCCCACCCTCATTTAAGTGTCCCTTCAAAAGTGGCAACCCTACTTCTAACGCCTAAGAATTTGGGTACTTAGAAATGAAAACTACCATCAGACATACAATATGTGTCTTAACTGCTTAAATTATTAACCCACATACAATAAATAATAATATTTTACTTCAGTATGATCTTATTCCATACCAAAACTTAATAACAGCCATTTTCGATAGAACAATATTATTTACTGCATTCAAAATAAATGCAAAGACATCATTTTAGCGGTATGACATTATTTTTATTCACTTATCATTCACAAACAGTAGTCCATGCGCTGCAGTGGAGGAGACGGGATCTGTTCCTCCTGTTATATCGTATTTGGTGGTCTTGGTCATATAAGATCGTCGTTAGATTATATTTGACCTCATATCTGTCACAGCGACAGCACTTTGGAAATTAAAACAGCCGTTTACGATCGGAGTTTGCGTGATTTTTTTCGTTAAAAAAAGTTAATATCCACCAACCGCTGCTGCGGGTCAACTGTGTCTAATAGAGTAGACGTGGAGTGTTTGTTTGTAAACAGTAACTTCATCTATAAAGACCCTTAAGTAAAACTTAAAGAGCCCATATTATGCTCATTTACAGGTTCATAATTTTATTTTGGGGGTCTACTAGAATAGGTTTACATGCTTTAATGTAAAAAAAACACATGCTGCAGCACTTCTCTTCATCCTCTGGCTGAAACGCTCTTTAAAGCCCCACTTTCCGAAAAGTCCAGTCTGCTCTGATTGGTCAGCTGGCCCAGTCTGTTGTGATTGGTCAACCGCTTAGAGCGTGTGTCGGAAATGTAACGTCCCTTACCATAACTGAAGTAGCTCTTAGGCGGGCATTATGCAAATGTGTTACATAGTGATATAGCTAAGTCATGGAAGTAATGGCTGGACTGCAAACCAGGCATTTCAGGCAGTTCAGGCGCAGTGTTGTCTGTGGGAGAGAGTAACTCCCTTTGGCATGGACTTTGTGCTTTGTGACTTTGCAGACATTTTACATGCACAAACAGCTATATTACACACTAAAGGAAAGGTAAAATCCCAAAAAGCATAATAGGGTCTCTTAAAGTGTTGTTTTCTGCAACACCATTAAATTTAAGGGAAACTTTAGGGCAATCTTAAGGGAAATTTTCACTTAAGGTGCTTTATGCAGCCGGGCACAGAGTCTGAGCTAGCCGAAAGTTTGGGATGACCCACCTGATAAAATGAGTACAATGATTGCACCATTTTGATTTATAACAACCTTTTATTACATATGTATATTGTTGATGTAGACCAAGCAAAAATTTTGCACTTTTTCATCCACTTGCCTTGTAATCTGTGAATGTTTTGTTTTGTTTGCTTGTTTGTTTGTTTTCCTCTGACACCGATTCATTTACCAGGGTAATTATTGCTATGTCATGAAAATTTCGTTTTGTGGGCATAAAACAAAACTGTCTAATTTGTGAAAAAATAATGTTGTCACAGATGTTCCTGTGACCATTCTCACAATAGTAATGGTTTCAACTTTTTCAGTCTTCTCATATTTGCTCTTTTAAATTACAATTGTGTAGAGCCAGTGTGAAGGAGAGGCAGTTCTTGACCTTTTGCATCAAGAACTGTTGAAACATTCAAATAAGCACTTATGGCAACTTTTGAAGGTAGTTTAAAACGTCTCAACTCTGAATGCTGTAATGTCATTGTTTTCTATATTTTTATAGATTTTTTTGCATGTTGACTTATGTGGTAAAAGAGATAAATCATTCCTCGTGTGATTTTGTGTGTGTGTATGCATTTGCGTGCATGTACAGTATGAATAGAAATGGTTTTAGTTATTTTTTGTTTTGTTTTTTGTTTTGTTAGGCCTTTAAATGTCTATGCAGTTCTGTCACTTTTTTCTGTAAAAACCCACATTTAATGAAACATTCTTAAATATTTCAAAGGTGTCTAATGTTTTTTATAGTCCGCAATTATTTTCGTGGCTATTATTAATATTGAATGTTTACATATGCTTTTATTAAGCTATGACTAAATGCTTGCTGTACTTTTTTGCCTTATATAATTTGTTTACATTTTTTCATGAACCACATTAATGACCAGTACCCAAGATGTTAGTAAAGTGTTGTTCACAATGTATCTGCAATGTTTCTTTCAACTTAAAATAATGTAAGGTTTACAGTCATGAATTTTGTATGGTTCTGCCATTTTCACACCTGAAAGTGACCAATGAAACTGTATGTCATGTGATGTCAAGCTTGAATCCTGAAGCAGTATTTCCATATCTGACCATTTCAATCCTTTACCATGATCATCTGGAGAAATGAAGTGTGACCATTTTGCTTTTGATTTTATCAACTTGTGATTGGCATGACAGTAAAAAACTTCAAATCAAAAGTTTTAACGCACTGATAATGTGTCATTCAATAAAGCTTTCAAAGAAGTTTCCTTGCTTTTTTTGTCTTATTATTTTTATAATTAGTGTTAGAAGTCCCAGTTTGGGAATATCAAAATTATTTTAGAAATCATATGGCAATTTTAAACAAGCTTTACAAAGTTACTGGCTTTTTAGAATAGGCTCCAGAGGGAAAAAAAAAAGAAAAAAAAAATTCACAAAATTACAATTAAAAGTTAAAAATGTAAAAAATAAATAAATAAAAAATAAGTAGATTAGTTCTACAGTAATAAAAGTGTCCTTATACTGCAGTACTCAGCTTGACATTCTATGGAAATTGAGTTAATGTTAATCTAAAGGTCACACACATAACCTATAATTCTACAATGTCTTGCCTTCAGGGACTTGCGGGTATTTCCAGTAGTTTGTTTTATTTAATGCAATTATTTTAATACATCATAAACAAAATCAAATCAAAGTCATGGGCTTTTTAATGTACCCAGTTAGTTTAAACAACACTCCAAAAACCTTTTCTTTGATTAAAGAAAGTGGAAGCTTGCCTGCACTACATTCTTGAATTAACTAGTCTTTTAAATAAACTGTTGGTCAAAAGAAATATTTATAGACTTATTGGCTACAATCCTGATTTATATGAATAATCCAATTTTTATTATTTACAGTTTATTAAGTACAATTTGTGTTGCCCAAAACAATGGTTTGATATTTTTGTATGATACCTTTTATATTTTTGCTGTTTCATGAATGGTTTTTTTTCATAATTGTTTATAAAATTTGGCTGAAAACATTATAATAAGATGATACGGCCAAAGTAAAAAAGGACTTAAAAATTGATCTGTTTCTCACCCGCACTTATTATATCGCTTCTGAAAACATGGATTTAACAACTGGAGTCTTAGGGATTACTTTTGGTTTTGGGGCTTAAATTTTGGTACACATTCACTTGCATTGTGAGGACCTACAGCGCTGAAATATTCTTCTAAAATTCTAGAAAGAAGAAAGAAAGTCATACACATCTGGGATGGCATGATGGCGAGTAAATGATGAGAACATTTTCATTTTTGGGTGAACTATCCCTTTAAGTTGTTAAAACATTTAAAAACAGATGAAGCGCCGTCGGTCTCACCGCCATATTTGTAGTTTTTCACGTTTCACAATTGAGCCTTCGCTAAGCTCCGCCTCCCTTGGTTATCGCTGCTCGCTCTGAACAAGATTTGCAGAATTTACCATGAATGGGAGATTGCCGTGAACGGCGCCGTTTTTTGGCCAAAAATTCTCATAAACGGAATTGATAATATTATTACGTGGGGTGGAATGAAGAGTGACATTAAAGCATGCTTTTTTTTTTTTTTGTAAAATAAATTGTTAAATTACACATTTAGGCCCTATTTGATTGAAAACTGTGGAGACTGTAAATCAGAATTAATGCAAACGATTATCACAGTCACTTGAAAAAAACAAAAGCGTTAGCCTATTTAATAGCGAGATGACACACCTGATAACATTAGTGTAAGTGAACAGAACTGCTTATAACGTCTCATAACACACTCACTATGATGCTGTGAACTCTTTATTTACTATTGCCTCTACTTTGAACTGAATCAATACATTAACGAATTAACGTTAAGTTATTCGCTTTAATTCACCTTGGAGCAAATGTGTCCTTGCTGATGTTATACATGTTCATTTGGGAAGGAGGTCTGACGCATTTGAATCCATAACATGTTCTTCTCGAGATTTGTAAATAAAAATAAAAAAAGAGAGAAAAAAAAAATACACTGCGTGTATCCTCTCTAGCAGCCTTGTGTCACTATTAAGTGACCCAGCAACAACGTTTTTTACCTTTTTATTTTTTTTAAATAATTTCTATAAAATTCAGCTTAAAACTACTCAAACACACATTACTCCCATAGACACTCATTGGGAAAAAAGCAAATGCTTGTCAGAGAAATGGCAGACGGCAACAGTTGCTAAAATAGGATTGGTCAGATATACTTTTAAGGCGGGGCTTAGCAAAGGGTCAGTTGTAGTTCTGAAGCAAACTTTCCATCGAGCAAGGAATTGTGGGTAATATTAGCCGAAAAAGCATGCATGGATCATCACTTTGAAAATCTACCTGAAATAGACCATCCGGGCAACTTTGGCATACCTTTTTTAAAACATACTATGACGTTGACTGTACTAAAAAAGCAGTCTTAGTGCGCATGTGTCGGACTCATTCGTATTTGCTTGTGGTCAAAAGAGTATACTTTAAAAGGCAACGCACTCGACCAGGCGCGATCCGATCCGGAAAGCAGATAAACGAAGTATACCCGGGACTTTAAAGGGCAGGTTCCATTGTGACAACTTACCCCACTTTTAGATGTGTGCGTATTTAGAAACTGACTTACAAAAATCAACCCACCCTGAAAATTTTTCACCAGTTTATTTTCTTTTGCTAGTATTTGTCTGTGCGTGCCATTCCCTTCCGAACTACATTTCCCATAAACACCAGCGCCGCACTGGCTGATGGTATATTGGAAGGCTGCGGTGTGACAGCGGAGCTCTATCCGGCGAAGCGCTACTGAGCAGACTCAATCTAGATAGCCATGGCGGCGACAGGAGGAGGGAAAATCAGATCAAGAAGATATCACATCGCTTCAAAACCATACGCCAAAGGCAAACAGGTGAATAAAACGAAACTTCAGTCGCAGCGATAGGGATTTTAGAGTTCTTTAGTTGAAACTGTAGTGCCGCATTGGCGGCTGTTATTGTTTTTTATCAAGCAGGAGACATTTTGCGGCCTGTTTCAGGCCTTTTCACGCTTTTCCAGCACACGGCCCCTCCACTGTCACCGCAGTACCGTTAACTTATTTGACTGACGAGACGGAGCCGTTAATTGAAGAAAATACGCGATATATGGCGTCATAGAGGTGAAATTTGAACGTTTTAGCGTATCTCTCACAGCCGCGTGAAGGCTTGCTTCAAACTGGTGTCGTAAGCCGTTAGCTGCGGCTCGCGCCGGCGTCAAACAGAAATTCTCTCAAGTTGATGAACCTAGAAGCATTTTAACAACATTGTAACTTTATAGACCTCTAAACTGAGCTTGTTTGTGCTCTAAATATCAAGCTCCCATTATATTGGCCGCTCAAATGGCCCACACGTGGGTAACATGAGCTTTAGAGCACTTTTGTCTCTGTTTTCTCTTATTCTGTATATTATGTCGTTCACTTGTTTAAATATACACTGGATAAGTCATTGTTTACATGCTTTGACAGAGGAGGAAAGTGCAGGTATTTAATACAGTGGGGTTGTCTTCATAACACGCTGAAGAAAGGCGGGATGGAAGATAGAGAGAGAGAGAGTGTGTGTGTGTGTGTGTGTGTGTGTGCGCGCGCGCGCGTGCGCGTGCATGGGAAGTCCTGTACTAACATGCTGCTTTATGTTTATGAAAGGTAAGATGGTACAGTGACTAACTTAGGTTAATGGATTTATGTGGTTCCATGATCCGTGTACAGAAACCGTTTCTTTCTTTTATTAGAAATTAGTTGTAATTTTCAACCGAAAGAAATCATGAGCTGCTTGTAAATCCAGCCTCGTATGAACCAGAATATGAAAATCATGTTTGCATCTTGTATGATATGCAAAGAGGTCCTACGTTGTAGGCAAATCAAGTAGGCTAGAGAATTACAGCATTATCGATTTTACCAACAAACATCACATGTTTCTAAACTGTTGATTTGGAGCTGTCAACAATGGCAAAAGTTGCTCTATTAAATGTTGAGCCCACCTTGTTAAATGAAATAGGAATGTTACTTTGAAAGTTCTTACATTTTAAGATTTAGTACCTACTATTTTCTGCACAACGCTTGCCTGGTCATCTTTTCTGATTAACTCATCTATAGACGGTGATGTCAATAGTTAAGAACATATAAAGGTAAATGTTACCTAGATTAATATAAGGAAAGACTAATGTAGACTGATATAAAGGAAAACAGCTTTTATTCTTTGGTATTAGCCTACATTTTAGAACAATACTCATTTATACCAGTTTACACATTTCTACTGGCCTAATTGCCGATAACTTCCCTTGATACTGTTATTGCGAATCATTTTGATTAATACAAATTACATTAAAATACTTATTTGGAAGGATCAGCTGTGTGCAGCATTCTTTATGTAGGCTACACATAAAAAGAAAAACCAAGAACTGTTTATGTATTACTTTTATAGCTGTTTAATCTATAAATGAAGACGGTACCTAAACTGTCAACTTAACATTGAGCATGTTTACGTGCACACCAATACGCTGATTACTCCCAAAAATCAGCTTATTTAAAAAAATCTCAAAGCAAGAAAACAATGTTTATTTGAGATTGGAAATAATAACATTATTCTCTGCTTTTGACGCCAAACCGTGAAGAGACATGCGCTCAACACGTGCGCACATTGGGTAAGCCAGTGAGAACACCGGTAAAGGTGTTTTATGAAATCGGCATAATAGACAAAAATCCACCCGTGTTGACCGGTCTGTTCCTTACACAGAGAAAGGAGCACTATTTATTGCGCTTGCATGACCACACGTGTTGTCGGCTTATTAAGCATAATCGGTGAAGAACTTGCATGTAAATGTGCTCACTGACCCTCTTAGAAGCATGAAAAACAAAACTGTTATTACAATTTTTAATAAATTATACACTGAAGCGAGCAATGGACTTGTCTGTGATGAACTTCAATGCTCAACTGCAGAAAAAACATATTAAATAGAAATTAAATGTATTTTTGCCTCAAAATGAGAAGACCTACATGAAGTTCTGTAACATAGACTTTTCACTATTAGCTAGTTTGTGACGGCTGTAATTTTATTCTCGATTTAACTCTGCAGCCATACAGTAGGCCTAACTGGTATATCGCCCACCCCAGTATTATATTTGCATTTATTCATTTAGCAGTTGTTGTTATATAATGTGACTCATTTGTTTGGACATTCAAACCTGTATTTTATTTTTCATTTGTCCATTTGTGTATCACCATACCTTGTTTCCCCTCACCACTAGCACTAGTACACTATATGAACTGCACTAACTATGCGCATAAGAGATCAACAGCATGTAGAGTAAAGCTCTGCTTTCTGTGTGCTGAGAGTATGGCTGGGAATCACCAAAAACGTCACGATACGCATCACGATACAGAGGCCGTGATACGTATCGTGATGCATGTTCATTTTGAATTGAATTGAGTATAAATGAGTATAATTTAGCATAACAGTTGTTTATAGTAAACTGTATAACATTTTGCACCATTCAAAACACTAAGGTTGGTAAAGATAAGAAAAGCAAAATAAATATTTCTGGATTTAACAAACTCTAGATTAAACAACTTGAGTCATAATGCCAGTCAAACACAGCTCACTTCAATACACCGTTCTTGTAATCAAAAGAAGAGTTGTATAATCATAACATGAAACTCTAATTAGTAAATGTAATAGTAACTTATTTAACCCATATTTTAGGCCATATTCATAAATACACAGGACGTGTCAGATTTTAGGCAGTGCAAAATATTCTGTGCTAAGATCAAGTGAAAAGACTTGAAAAGAAATATTAGCCTGCAATTGCATTTTCTTAATATAGTTAGTCTAACTCACCCTCGGATGTGATATCTACGATGCCTGCGCTGCAGATCTTTGGCATTTTCCGCAACTTGGATGAGAGCAGGTTACGAAATAAGGCTGCACGATATGGAGGAAAAATGCGATATACGATAAGTTGCTGGAAAATGCGATGTGCGTTACAATAATCCTAGGATGACGTCATCAGAGTGTGCAGAACATTGGAACCCACACTGCTCAAATAAACTGTTTATTTATTAAAGTTTATTTGAATAAAAAATGGCTTTAGCATAGTTGTCTTATTCCAAATTGCATATAGACTACTTAAAAATATACAGTTTTACCATCAGCTATGAAGCATATATGAAGATATAAAAAATGAATCTTAAATTATTTAGATTTTTTTGTAAAAATCATATGAATATATAGTTAATTTTATAATATTATGGGATATCCAAGAAGAATCTATGTTGAAAAATATTAGGGATGCACCGATACCACATTTTCTCTTCCGATTCCGATATCGGAAATCTCAGTATCGGCTGATACCGATCCCAATCCGATACCAGTGTTGTTTTTTGCATAATCAGTTTAGAATATCTTTATATTATTGTGTGTAACTAATTGGGTGTGCTCTTTAATATAAATATATATATATATATATTAAAAAAAACTACACATTAATTCAATATAAATGTATAGCTTATTAAGAAAAACGTTATTGTTAACTGGTATACTGGATAATGTAGCAGCAAAATTAACAGTAATTCTAGTATAAGTCATCAGTACAAGTGCAAACATTTTTCAACTTGTATCTGGACTTTAAAGGATTTAGATCTCTTTTTTTTTTTGTTCAATTTAGTTATAAGATATCAGTTCACTTTTCACACAGTTATTTTTTGGAACCCATTCAACTTCAATATTATTATAATTTGTGAACAAATGATAATAATAATATTATAATAGTAATATATAGTAATATATCTCAATCGTGCACCTTTAACTTTTAAACCCTCACGCTTTATTTTGACGTTCTGAACTCTCCAGGAAGTCCTGTATGTGTCTGTTTGTAGGCAAGTTCACAGTAGTTTAATTAGCGTCTTATTCAAATTCTGGTAAAAAAAAAAAAAAAAAAAGCACCTCCAGTGCCATTCTAAATGCATATTATATGTGAACTGAAGTTTTGAGCATCTATATCTGAGATGTTGTTCGTGAGTAGTGCTCAAATATTGCACACCGCATGAAGGCTAAAAATAGCCGCGTGTGTGTGTGTAAACAGAGCAGCGCCATTCAATAACGTGCTGGAGCTGCGCATGCATTTTATATATTTACTTATTAAACACAGCATTTTGTGATTCACAGAGCTATCACACGTCTTCATGTGGCTTTGAATAAAATGCACAAATCATATGAACTACTTAAATGGTGTTTTAATGGTTCTTTTATGTCATTATTTGAGCTTGACAGTAACGAACATGTTTAACACACAGTATCGAATATGGATCGGGCTTGTCGGACCGATACCCGATCCGTCTAAAAACGTCAGTATCGGATTGGTGCATCCCTAAAAAATATTTTATTTTTACACTAATTCATGTTTTATATCAATTTCATAATTAGTTCATTTAAACTCTTATTTTGAAAATGATGTCCAGAAGAGCTTGCTGTAGCAATTCGCATTTCACACCTGCTCTCAGTCCGTGCTGAACTTTAGACTGCGAGAAATGAATCATGGGACAATCCATTAATTGAAACCCATCCTTTGATATAACCACACAGATCCACAGAGACCAATAAACAAACCAAGTCTGACTTTGTATACAGGGTCTGGTGTCATTATTATCTGCACAGGACAGAGCTGGATACAGCTAGATATAGACAAATGTGACATGCTCCATCATTTGAGTCAGATGTCGTTTTTTGGGGGGGATTTTCTACCCTTTTCTTCCCAGTTTGGAATGCCCAATTCGCTTTAAATCCTCGTGGTGGTGAAGTGACTCGCCTCAATCTGGGTGGCGGACGACGAATCTCAGTTGCCTCCGTGTCTGAGACGTCAATCTGCGCATTTTATCATGTGGCTTGTTGAGCGTGTTACTGCGGAGACCTAGCGCGTGTGGAGGCTTCACGCTATTCTCCGCTGCATACATGCAAAATTCGCCACGCGCCCCACCGAGAGTGAGAATCACATTATAGCGACCACGAGGAGGTTAACCCAACGTGACTCTACCCACCCTTGCAACCGGGCCAATTGGTTGCTTAGGAAGCCTGACTGGAGTCACTAAGTCAGATGTATTTTTTGGAAAAACACCATTTTACTCTCTTAAAATTTTTTCAGTCTTTAATCTGTTCATGCTTTTTAATGGTGCATGTGACCGATTGCAATAGCTGCACATTCAAATGTAGCGTGGCACAGCGCTTGCTCTAACTTATAGCATGAAAAAAAAACTTAAATGAACATCAGAGGGTATGTCGAAAGATACAGCACAACATACTGAAATGTTTCTTCTCATGTTATCGCCCATTTTGTTAATGTTTAAATGACAATGGAGAAAATGAGTTGAGAAATTTTTAGCCCTCACGGGATTTGCACTCTGCACACAAATGCACGCCCGGTCTGTTCTCTATATCTGCATCGCCATGAACGTTACTGTATTGCAATAATTCCGTTATCACAAGTCATTGCGATATGCAGATTGTGATATTTACATTTGTGATATTTCATTAAATTCTATACATCTTGCAGCGCTAGTACGAAACTAATTTTTTTGACCCAGTTTTACCAACCACTTTGATTTTTACAGCCGTCTTTATCCAATTCATATATACAGTATACAAACTATTCACAATCCATGTTCAGTAAAATGCGCACTACTGGGCTTAAAGTGATTTGAACTCCGAGCACCTTCTGAGATGGCCTGAGATCATTTGCAGCACTCACAAGAACAGAGCTGTTTGCAAGCCTCTGACATAAAGAAAACTCTTCAAAGGTGTGTTCTTGTGCTGCATTCATGAGTGGGACCAACATTGAGCATCTCAACAAACAGCTAATCAGACATGTGCACCGGCTGCTTTTTTTTTTTTTTTTTCATCTGTTCTTCAAAATATGATCAAATGTGTTCCTTCAAGCATGCTATTTTGTGTCTAAGCAATGACATCTCTTGTAAAATGTCCCGCTTGCTCTGTTCAGACCTGGTTTTAACATCCATCTCAGGAGATCTGATCACAAGTGGACAACGCTAAACACAGGTGCGTGCGGGGTCTGAAACTTCCAGGTCAGCAGAAGGATGAGCCAATTTACCTCCCACTGTTTAAAAAGTACCAGCCTTTTGGATAATTTCATACCCTGGTTAAGAGTAAATGAAGCGAATATTTCGCCGGCTTTATCTTGACACATGCACTGGTAGCACGGACTCAGCTGCATTGATACATGCACCGTAAAGGAGAACATGATGATGTAACGTCATATCGATAATTTGAACAGCCCTTGCTGAGAGTCGTGCTTGCAGATTTGTTGGCTAGATTAGGTGACGTCAAGCCAGAGAACTGTGATTATGGTGTGAATTTTGGCTGAAGTGAACGCTTTTGAAGGAGAAAGTGAATGTGCTCCTGCACACTGTTTAAAACTGCTTTTCCACAGATTTCTAGTAGTATCGACTGGCCATGCTGACCTTGGATCGCACCATGTGTGCACTGTTGTCAGGAAGTGACTTATGTTGCAACACTAAGCTCATGCTGGAGGCCCCTGCCATACACACAGCTGGCGTAGAGTGTGATGTGTTTAGCGTTTCCTATATGTAGTCTTGAACAACTGTGCAGTGCTTATATTAAAACAGAAGTAGCTGTAAGTATTACAGTCCTTCCATTTTGATTGTGCATTCTCTCCTGGCTTCTCTTCTGCTGGGGCTAAATGAACTATTTAGCTTCCCCACCTGCCTGTGAGTCACATGCTTACAACGTTCAGCCAAAGAGCTGATCTGTGGTGTTGATGTATCCTAACCCTGGAGCTCTGTTGGAAAACAGTAAGCCTGTAGTTCTTGCACAGTGGTTTGGTCCCAGGGCCCCTTTTAGACTACAACTGAAGCTCTCAAATCCCTGCAGTCTCTAGCCTTGGGGACCAAACCGCGTCCTCACACAATATGTTAAATGGGGACAAGAGGGAGGTCACGTGATGCCATGCAAGAAGCAGACGTGTGAGCGACGAGCTCTGCGCACTTTGCTAAATTTTATAATCAAGTGAAATTCGGTACACCCAGTTACGCATTTGCTCTTTGAGGCAAAACATGGCAAAGAAATGTCAAAATCCTCGGGCTCTGGAGACATTAAAAGACATTTACATGTTCAGGATGAAAGCCCCGACAGGCCTACAGACCGGGGACTCGATTTGGATGGTGCAGCGGGAGAGGTGATCCAGCGTCAGTTGTCCATGTCGGTGATGCTGACGAAGGTTCTTGCTGATTTGGAGAAATCTCGCTGTAATCGTCGATCGATTACGGTGATGAAATTAAAATTCTCTGAGTTAGTTACAAGAGTGACTGATGTTGAGAGATGAATCGATTGTCCGGAATCTTCAGAGAGGGAATTAACCGCTAATCTGCCCGTGACCAAAGTTGATTTGGAACATCTTGAAAAGCTTGAAGATCTTGAGAATAGAAGCCGCAGGAATAACGTTCGAATTGTTGGAATTCCTGAGCATGAGGAGGGCAGAGATATGGTGAAATTCCTGGACGAGCTTTTCCCGAGTCTGCTCGACATAACAGGCTATAAACTGGAAATCGAGCGAGCACACAGAGTCCCAGCTCTCAGATTTGCTGAGGGAGAAAGGCCCTGATCGATTCTGGCCAAATTTCTGAGATCATCCGATAAATATCTTGTGTTGTGCCAGGCGAGGAGCAAAGGGAAGCTTTCTTGGAAGAACCATAATATTTTCTTGTTCCTGGACTTTGCGAGTTCGAGAGAAATGCGATCGGTTCAAGGAATGTAAGAGACTCTTACATCAGTGAAAGATCACTTTTGCTCTGATGTTTCCGGCCAAACTGAGAATTGAAACGAAGGACGGTTGCAAAGTATTTACATGTCCCAATCAGGCAATGTCTTTTATAGAATCAATGGGTGAGTAAACCATTGGGTGTTTCTCATGTGAGTGGGTCGACTCACTGTACTTACTCTGGCTTTGAGGAAGCTGGGCGTAATTTTGGTTTCTTTTTGCGTTGGCTCCGCCGAGCGGCTGGAGTTTTTGTGAATAACATTTTTCCTTAACCTTTTGCATTGACGAAAGATTACTTTTGCATTGAAGTTCCCGGCCAGTTTGAGAGTGGACACTACGGATGACCACAAAATATCTACATGCTCACACAAAGGATGTCTTTTATAAAGTTGACGGATTGTGTAAGTCATTGTATATACTTTTATGCGGCCTCCGAGTGAATTGACTCGACCATCCGGGGAACCGGGATGCCGGTTTTGTTTCTTTTTGTATTGGTTCCGCCTAGCGGCTGGAGCTTGTTCTATTGAGTAACACTCCTTTGGAACAGCTGTGGATTAATCTGTTCGTTCTTCATGCTTATTCCTCCTGCTGGCTGGAGTTTGTTTTGAGTATTTTTACGGGACATTGGAATGATTACGTCATCCGCTGAACTCTAACAGCTGGCTCACTGAACATTCGTTTGTCTGTCCGAGGAATCTGAACTGTTTTATATCAGCTGGAATTTGCTTTGTGGAAGATCACACCTTTGAGACAGTTCTGTGAATAAATCTACACGTTCTTTGTGTTCATTCTTCCTATTGGCTGGGGTTTATTTTACAATGTATTTTCTGTTATGTAAAATTGAGCAATCCGATGGCAAAGTTGTCGTGGGGGCTCGTGGGCGTTCTTGGACCTTTTGAGTTTAGAGAGATTGTTGGCGCTTTCGTGCGCGGGGTTAATGCGCACGCTTTTTTCTGTTTGTTTTGTTCAGGGGGAAGTTCGGGGTTTGATTTGTTTCACTAATGGGGAATGTGGTCTGTATAATTTTGTTTTTGACACAATTTATTTTTTCTACTATATCAATGTCAAATGTTAATATGAGTGTACTATCTCTCTCCACATGGAATGTGAATGGGTTGGGGCACCCCATAAAAAGAAGGAAGGTTATTTCTTAAACGTAAGAAATATGATATAGTGTTTCTTCAAGAAAAATCTCTCCCTGCAGGAAGCTGACAAATTTGGGAAGATATGGGGTGGACATGTTTTCTTTAGTGCTGGCTCAAGTAAGAGCAAGGGAGTCATTATATTGATTAGTAAACATCTACAATTCAAATGTCTCAAACAGACTAAAGATAAATTAGGGAGAGTCATTATTGTTCTAGCTGAAATTCAAGGGCAAAGTTTGATTTTGGCTAATATTTACGCACCTAACACTGATGATCAGGGCTTTTTTTATAGATCTTGAAGGGATGCTGCAAACTGCTGGCACCCCTTATGATGTAATATTGGGAGGAGACTTTAATCTTTTGATGGACTCAGTCCTTGATCATAGTGAAGCAAAAGTGTGTAAACCCCCTAGAGCAACATTGACGCTTCACAGGACGTGTAAAAAATCTTGGTCTTACAGATATTTGGAGACATTTGAACCCATCTGGTAGGGACTATACATTTTTTTTTATTTATTTTTTTTTATCAGTCCATAAGATTTATTCTAGAATAGATTATTTTTTATTTTTTTATATCCAAATCCCTCATTTCATCTGTTGTTGATTGCTCAATTGGAAATATCTTAGTCTCAGATCACGTCCTGGTGAGTTTAGAGGTGTTGCCATATACAGAGAAAAAGAAATCATATAGTTGGCGCCTTAATGTGTCCCTTTTGCAAAATCCTGACTTCCAACAAATGTTGAGGACTGAAATCAATGTTTATATGGAGACCAACTGGTCCTCAGTATCCTCTGTGGGCGTGGCTTGGGAGGCACTTAAAGTGGTTCTTAGGGGTCGGATCATACAGTATGCCTCATTCACCAAAAAATCCAAAGCACAAGAACTAGTGAAGTTGGAAGGAAATATTAAAAGTGCCGAGGCAGAGCTGAAGCGCCGTATGTCATCTGATGGCCTCAGAGAATTGACCCGATTGAAATATAGATATAATACTATTTTGTCATGGAAAGTGGAGTTTTGGTTATTCAGGGCAAGATAGTCATACTTTGAGTTGGGGAACAAAGCAGGAAAACTTTTGGCTAGATATATAAAGTAGAGAGAGTCTTTTTCTACCATTCCCTCGGTGAAATATTTACCTCGGCCATTGATATTAATAATGCTTTTATTAATAATGCTCCGTGGCCTGATGGCATTTCCTCTGAGTTTTTCAAATCTTATGTTACAGAACTGGCTCCACTTTTGTTAGAAGTTTATACAGAATCATTAAAGAATGGAAACTTCTGCCAACCATGACACAAGCCCGGATCAGTCTGATTCTTAAAAAGGACAAAGATCCAAGCTAGTGTAAAAGTTACTGCCCAATTTCCCTGATCCAGTTAGATGTAAAAATGTCAAATTCTGGCTAATCGATTAAGTAAAGTTATGACATCACTTATAGATCAGGTGGGTTTTATTCGAGGCCGTAGCTCTTCTGATAATATTAGGTGTCTCATCAATATCATGTTGTCAGTTGCGAATGATCAATCTACGGTCGCTGCCATCTCACTTGATGCCGAAAAGGCGTTTGATATGGTAGAATGGGATTATCTTTTTAAGATTTTGGAAATGTATGGGTTCGGGAGCACATTTATTGGTTGCATTAAGTTACTTTATAGGTGTTCGGGGGGAAGGGTTTAATTGTACATAATTTGATTCTGCATTTTCTGCAGTGTTTATTTAATTTGTTGAATGGAATCAATAAAAATTGTTAATATAAAAAAATAAAAAGAATGGGGACAAGAGTCCTTCGTTAAGTCGTTTGTTTAAAGTTACAATGTTATCTGTTCATGGGTCTTGCTGGCCGCTGCACACTTAGTTATAGAAAAGTTGAAAGTGACATGAACATGGTTATCGGGAGATCCCATTTTACTTCTGAGTTTAAACACTTCTGTCTGTCAGCTGTTCACTGCTTTCACCCCACAGTGCCAAAGATTTGGTTTGAGTTGGTCCCTAGGTATTTCTTGAATCCTTCCTTGAATGTAAATCTGTGGGATTATTTTCGAATGCAGATAAAAATCATCAGTCTGATTGCTTGGAAAAGTAATGACACTCTCCTCAAGTTGCACAATTTGACATGCATATTCATTAGCACAAAGGGTATCAAAGTTGACCAAATACTGCATAGTTGGCACCACCAATTAGGTAATATAGGATAATGAGGTGAAGCGTTCATTTGTACTGATGTATGGAGGCTTCACGCTATTCTCCGTGGCATCCACGCACAACTCGCCACGTGCCCCACCGAGTGCGAGAACCACATTATAGTGACCACGAGGAGGTTACCCCTTGTGACTCTACCCTCCCTAGTAACCGGGCCAATTTGGTTGCTTAGGAGACCTGGCTGGAATCACTCAGCACGCCCTGGATTCGAACTCGCGACTCCAGGGGTGGTAGTCAGCGTCTTTACTCGCTGATCTACCCTGGCCCCGTAAGTGATTCCTTTTGACCAAAGTTTGGTAATGTTTTGGCCATGTTCTACTGCCAATAAAAAGGCTACTCTGAGGGTTTACACTTGAGTCCTCTTAAAAAGAACTTAACCTGGACCTTTTTCACTTCAGCCACAAACAAACAAATAAATAAAAAAGTGAAACAGAGAAAAGTCGTCTTCATATTCACATTCAGGGCTCAACGCTAAGGATTTTTTCTACTGGCCCGGTCGGGCCAGTGCTTCAGATATTTTTTTTTACTACACTCGTTGGCCTATATGAGAGTGGAGTGTTGAGATCCTTTCAACATTTTGGGATTCCCAGATCTCAGTTCTATAAGTATTTACAGTTGCGCCACCTGCCCTGCCCTTTTGGAAAAGGTCTTGAGGCATCAGTGTATTACTCCCTGTTAAGTCAGAGTCTGGGGGATGGAAATTCATCTTCTCAGGAGTTTATGGGAGAAAGATTTAAACTTGGTATTGGAGGAGGGAGTGTAGGCTAGGAATCTAAATAACATCAAGTCTGTATCTAGAGATGCAAGGGTGCACTTTATGCAATTCAAGATTTTACATAGATTCTATTGGACCCCCTCTAGATTGTATAGGCTCGGTCTTAAAGACACGCCCACCTGCTGGCGATGTCAATCAGAAGATGGAGACTCAACCCATGTCTTTTATGGGTGTGTTAAAATCCAAGAATTTTGGTTGAAGATTCAGTGTTTAATGTGAGAGGTATTGGGCACTCAAATTTTCTTTTTATGGGGTAGTTATTAATATGGAGAATAAGCACACAAAAAACTGGGTCCTAACTAGCGTTATGATCGACAAACAGATAGTTTTAAGGGGTTGGAAGTCGGCTGGAGCGCCCCCATTTCAGGAGTGGTGTTCGGAGATGGGCAGGGTGGCGGCTTTTGAAAAGGGGTCATCCAGAAGACTGGGGAATTTAGACTTCTTTGTGGGGAAATGGGGCAAATATCTGGCTTGTTTTGAGGGCTCTTGGGGAGGGACAGTGGAGAGAGAGGTGTAGTCTGTGTGTGATTAGAGCCCCGACCGATATGGGGTTTTTGAGACTGATACCAATTTTAGAGAGAGAAAATTCACCGATTACCGATATGGTGGCCGATATATTTAATATTTGAGCTGGAATGAAAACAGACCTTTCCTATGTGGATTTTTCACCAATTTTGCACTGATATGACTATGCAAAGGTACTCAGAAGGCTATTTTCTTAAACAAATATTTTTATCAAAGAATATTTGACATTATTATACATTGTCAACAAATTCTAGAAATGAACACAGAAAATAGAGAATAAATACAAATACAATAAATAGCTTAATAAACATCAGTACTGTTTAGTATCAGTCAAATGCTGTCTATTAATACTGCTGAGTCAAGATAAACAGATAAGCAGCGGTGTTGCACCGTATTCTGCTATACAAGTTCAGGGGAAACATTCAACGGTGGAAAACCAGACTTCTAAATATTACATTTTATAAATGCAATGACTGGAATTGTTCAGTTGAAGGGGGTACCAAACTGTGAATCCTGAACAAAACAGTTTGGTGAATACATGTTTACTCATTAGCTTCCACTCAGCTGACAACAATGAAAGTAGCTACGTGCTTAGCTAGTTAGCTATAAGCTCGTTGTCATGGAGAGTAAAAGACGGATGTTGTTTATTTTACTTTCCAGCATTGTGTCTCACCAACTAGGTAACAACATAGCATGAAATCAACACTCATCAAGCACAATCCAACACCGCACCGTTGTCTGTTGAGCTGCAAAAAGATGTTCTGATGTTTACCTTTCAATCTGCTACATTACTGACAAACTATAGCTGGCTAACAGCAAACAGACATAAGTGACATGGTTGTCAGGGACAAGGTTAATGTTATATTAGTTATATTGAAAAGAGAAAATGATGGGGTCATTGTTTATTAAGTTTCCAGTATGTATTTCACAAACTAGTCAACTTACCCAGACACCGCTGAACTCCGCCCTGTCTGCAGAGTCAGTTCAGCTCTGTAAACAATGGAGTCGGAGCGTGCTCTGCTGGACAAACTATGTTATGACACCAATTCTAAAGCATTGTTTTCTGCATTATATGTTCTGAAAAAAAGTTGCATATTGGTAAAATATACGTCGATAGCGATATATCGGTAATAGTGAGGGTTAAATATTGATTCTGTTTGTATATGTTTTGCTTTTCTTTGTTTAAAAGATGAATCAATAAAAAAATTTAAATACAAAGGAACCAAATTTAGTATATTATTGTAATATTATATTAATTATTATTATACAATTGTAATGTACACTCACTGAGCACTTTATTAGGAACACTGTTGTCCTAATAGGGTGCCCAACGTGGTCTTTTGGTTCGATGTGTTGTGCATTCTGAGATGCAATTCTGCACACTACAAGTGTACAGAGAGATACCGTAGCCTTTGTCAGCTCGACCCAGTCTGGCCATTCTCCATTGACCTCTCTCATCATCAAGGCATTTCTGTCCGCAGAACTGCTGCTCATCAGTGTTTCTTGTTTTTGGCACCATTCTGAGTAAACTCTTGAGACTTGAGTGAAAATCCCAGGAGATCTGCAGTTACAGAAATACTCAGACCAGCCTGTTTGGCACCAACAATCATGCCATGGTCAATCACTGAGATCACATTTTTTCCCCATTCTGATGGTTGATTTGAACATTAACTGAAGTTCCTGACATGTATCTGAATGATTTTCTGCATTACACTGCTGCCACATGATTGGGTGATTAGATAATAGTATGAATAAGTAGGTATACAGGTGTTCGTAATATAGTGCTCAGTGAGTGTATTTCTGTAATAAAATCTTAACTTGCACAAGGCAAGTTGTGTAGCTGAGTTCATATTCACAACAGCTGTATAATGTGCTCCTCTTTTTGAAGTCTTCTCCTCTGTCACAAATACCCCGTGCCATGGGGTGTATTATTTGTTACTTTAATTTGTAGTGGCCGAACATATTTGGAATTACGCAAAAGTGAATCTGGAGCGCTTTAAATATAACTCGTTCAGCGCACGTTAGCAAACGTAACTGAACTCTCAAAAATCTGTCACTCTGGGCACGAGATGGAGTTGTGGAGCACAGAACTACTCTAAAAACACAAATAATGCACTAACACAATACAGACAGGACGAAGCAGCACGCACAGACTGAAGTGAGCACACCATTTATTTAATTAAATCGCAGCCCATTGCATTTTAATAATTGCACAAGGTCATATCGCGATTTCGATATTATTTTCATTATTTGTGCGGCCCTGTTCATGAATTAAAGGGTCTACAGATTAGCTGTGGTTCTTTTGTTGTAACTCTGCTTTATATGCTAATGACGTCTTTTCTGTCCAACAGCAGCCAGGCCTGATCAGTCGAGTGACAGATACAGTGAAGAGCATAGTCCCCTCCTGGCTGCACAAATACTTCAAAAATGGAGATGTTGCAGAGGGTGAAGGAGCTGCAGTCAGGGTGGAGCGGAACAATGTTGCTCCTCCCCCCAATGGCAATGATGATGCCGCCCCACACCCAGATGGACGAGACTCTCCAGAGCCGAGCACAAGTAACACAGGTATGTTGTGTAGATGCTGTCCTGCAGACACACAAAAGCTCTATTCCAAAACTTAATGAGCTACCTCAGTCTGCTGTACACATGGACATCTACCTTCTAAGACGACCTCATAAGTCACTGATTTGAAGTATTTAGGCAGCAACTCCATCGATGTGCACTTCATGTGAGGAAGTGTCACATTTCATGCCAGAGCTCTTTGAAGAGAAAATAAGGATTTATTATTACTACTACTGCTACTACCAATAGAGACTGATGTTAGCTGACAACACAATTTTCTAAGAACAAACACAAAACACACGCACTAGATGAATTAGTGCATTTTTAAATGTATGGAACCATCAGTGCATTTCTGTACTGAATGCAGTTACTTACTGACATTTCCTCCAATTTCACAAAAAATGTCAAATTTCACTGAATTTGTGTTTTCTGGGCAAATCTGCTGAGGATACATGCAATGCTACATTAGGTTTTGGTCAAAACAAGGTATCTTTTAAGTCAGCATCATTGTGCTGTATACTGTTTCGAATAGCTTTCCATGTCATGAGCGCATGAACTCACTAGGTTCTGGAACACGTTGTGGAGTATAATCATGACACTATATGCATTTTTTTTTCTCTGTTCAAGGTTCTGCTATGATGATGCAAATGCAAATAAGTTCTGTGGAAATTATTTTAAAAATTGTGTTGAATTAATTTGCAGAACCATCTACAAGCAGAGCATCATTGAACTTTCAGGATGCTCTGTCAAGACCCCCACTCAATCGCACACACCTGCATTTCTCCTCTCTGGACGGCTCCCCTGCACTAGGGGACTCAAGTTTCCTCTTCTCACAGCCCTCCACATCTACAGCACCCTTTTCGGGAAGCCCTTTCGCTGTAACCTCCAACTTTTCCCTGGTGAAGGAGATTAAAGATTCAAGCTCTCAGCATGAGGATGACAACATCTCCACCACCAGTGGCTTTTCGTCACGTGCATCTGATAAAGGTAAAAAGCAGTGTTTAACGTGCAGAAAGCAATAGATAAAAGTTTTGCATATTAGCCAATAATATTTCCTGAGCAATGGACAAAAAGAACACACTAAATTGTAACAATTGCTTGAATATATTTTCGTAAGAACAGATTTTAGGATAAATAGGATTTTTTTTTTGAGTGACTCACCTCAATCCGGGTGGTGGAGGACGAATCTCATTTGCCTCCGTGTCTGAGACCGTCAATCCATGCATCTTATCACGTGGCTTGTTGAGCGTGTTACAGCAGAGACATAGCGCGTGTGGAGGCTTTACGCTATCTATGCACAACTTGCCGCGTGCCCCACTGAGAGCGAGAACCACATTATAGCGACCACAAAGAGGTTAACCCATGTGACTCTACCCTCCCTAGCAACCGGGCCAATTTGGTTGCTTAGAAGACCTGGCTGGAGTCACTCAGCACGCCCTGGATTCGAACTCACGACTCCAGGGTTGGTAGTCAGCGTCTTTACTCGCTGAGCTACCCAGGCCCCAGATAAATAGGATTTTTTAGTATTACAAGAGGTGTAGATAGAACTAAGATCAGGGTTTAATCTTCTTGCAGATGTGCCCACATCAAAGACGGTGCCACTCCTCTGGTCTCCAGAGACGGAACGCATCCACTCTGGATCACAACCATCTCAGTCTGGCATTAAGAAACCAGCCTTCAACCTGTCAGTCTTCGGCACTTCCACATCAGTAAGTGTTTCATAGGCTTCACATTGATTTGTTCTTGTTAGCTCATGTCAGGAGCAATGGAAGGTTTTCATTTATCATTTGAGAACTGAGAAATCAGGACATATCGATATGCTAAGACATTCTATACTTAATGTGATGGTATTCCTTTAAGGTGAGGAATATACAAGTTTGGTGATGTCACCAATTTACTCATTAAGAACTGAAAGATTGCTTTTAAACCCATGTGCTCTCTTGTAGTCAGTGTTGAACAGTTCAGTGCTGAACTCCAGTCAGTTGGGGGATTCACCCTTCTACCCAGGGAAGACCACATATGGAGGAGCATCTGCGATCAGAACAGCGCGTACACGACCTGCTACCCCTTACCAGGTCTGAGCAATCATGTCAATGTTAGACTCTGAAATGTGAATGAATTGGCATAACTTTGCTAAATAAATTTTGTTTGTTAGGATATCAGTCGAAATGACGATTTAGATTGCTGCTTTTGTTGGTTTCTTTCCGTCTTTTGACTGATGCAGTATTTTGGTCTTTGGTTCCTCAGCCTCCAGTTAGAAGACAGATAAAAGCAAAGCCAGCTGGAGCTCAACCTTGTGGAGTAACCAGCGCGACAGCTAGACGCATTCTTCAGTCCCTGGAACGCATGTCCAGCCCTCTTGCTGTGAGTTCACTGACTGTGCTCACTTATCTAGATTCCAAATGTTTATACTTGATTGAAGAACTAGGAATTGGCAAAAACCTTAATTTCCTGTCAGATCAATGTTAATCGAATGAAAATTGGCATTTAGAATTTAGCACAAAAAAAATGCTTCATTAACATGTTATTGGTACCTTTTCAGGATGCAAAAAGAATTCCGTCTTCAGTTTCTTCACCTTTGTCAACAGTAAGTGCAATATCATTTTCTCATTGCAACACTTTCAAATTGTCTGAGTTCTTTTCAAATCAGTACAGTTTTTAAAAGTTAATTGTTTTATCTTTCAGTCATTGAATCACACAGACCTTGACATTTCAAATTTCCAGTCGAAGAGGAAAAGGGTAAGTGTACGTGCACCTTAAAATATGAACAGTACCACAGCCGTTAAAGATTCATGTGTCCACCAAGTGCCCATTAAAAGTTGTTGAAGGGCATGTCTTGTATATGTTGAGAGATCATAGATGTAAAGCTGACCTGTTCCATCTTTTTGTTGATGCTGACTGCTTAAAATTACATTTGTGCCTTATGTCTTGTAAAGTTGGCAACTTTCTCTTTTGCTTGTGCTGATCGTCTTGTACTGTTAACAACTGTGGCAACTGGCCTCTAATCCAAAACAATGTGCTTATTCACCAAGCACCAGCAGCCTAAAGCCTATAATAACCATTTGTGATGGATGTCCATAGTGTGCACACTTGACACCACACAGCAAAGGGTATTAACTATGTCCATGAGTTAACATTGATTCAGAGATTTTTGTTTAGATATGCATGTACACATAGTTTTGGAAAATCCAAAAATTGTAAACCAGATTATGGCACTTGATTAAAGACAAACAGTATAATACAGTAAAACTCAAGAACTTGTTGGATAGCTAGAGGAGCACAGGTAACATGTGAGGGATAAAAAAGCTGCCAAAATTCAAAATAAGGGTTATGGCAAATCAAGCAGAAGCTTGGGGAAATTGTCATTTTATTAAATATAATGTTGTTCTATTGACTTCTAGCTGGAGTCGTCTGTCCCTCCTGTGCAGAAGCTGGTGGTCCCAGCAGCTGCTGCAGTGTCTGGTAACCGCTCAATATCCTTCAGACCATCACTCACCCCAGGTGGAGTAAACAGAGTTGTCGAAAAAATCAACAGAGGGACTGTGAGTACAATATTAACCCATAGTACACTGTATAAATTTAACACACCTACTTCGAAGTGCAACTACTTCAAAGAGCAGAAAGCAAAACATTTTTGATGCTCCCCTTTAAATAAAAGGAATGATTTTGAATTTGTGCTAAATTTGTTATAAAAATCAAAAATACACTGCACACTGGAATGATCTACAGTAAAAAAAATTTGTACATTGAAATATTTTGAAAGTGCTATAATTAATTGAATTATAGCAAAAGGATCTGTATTTTGAGCTCTTCATTGCTACAGGGAGCTAAATTACTTTTCCTTTCGCAGCCTGTACGACAATCACCTCTGGTTTCAGAGCAGGCCTCCCCTCCAAGGTGAGAATTTCTTCATGGTAGCCTTATTTTTGATAGCCAAAAAAAAAGATATTCACACATTGTGGTTAAGCTTATTTTCCCTCATTAATTCTTTTAATTTGTGCAATCCCCAGCACAAGCAGTTTGTTCTTTCCCTTGTCCAGCACCCCAGCGGCCAGCAGCTCTGGTTCAGGAGGGGGCAAAATGAAGAGGGAAAGGACCGCAAGACCTTCCACCAAACGACCCGACGATGAGGTCAGAGACTGTTGGTCATATACTTTGGGTAGAACTTTAACAATGTAAATCTGTAGTGGTACATCAGAGTACTTTGATGCTGCTGTTCTCACATAGGCTGTTCTCTTTCAGGTTGCTGAGGAACCAGTTTTACCACCCGCCTCTCTCCCCAGCAATTTCACATTGCCCACCTTTAATTTCTCCTCTCCTCCCCCCAACACGCTGACCTCCACCACAACACCACTTAAAACTGTCTCTGAAGTACCTGCAGCAAACAAGGTATGACCTCCCCCCTATCTGACATCTCAGAACTTTGCCATCTCTCTCTGATGTTACAGTCTTCCTCGAAAGGTTGTTGACTGTGCTAAGTCTAGTCTCAGCAAACTCGCTGAGGCCCTTATGAAGCAATTATGTTGAACAATAATCTGCGAAAAATATATAGACAAGTATTCATAACCTAACCCTAAGTATTAAAAACTTAACCCTAACTGATTTCTAATTTTTTTGTCTTGTTAATCAGGAGCCAGCTGCACCATCCACACCCCCATCTGTCCCCTTCACATTTTCTTCACCTATTGTCAAGGCAACAGCTGCCAGCCCTCCATCTTTTTCTCCATCAGTAAGTCTCCTCCTTTTTTTTTTTTTTTTGTGCCATATAACTATAACACAAAAACAAGCATCAATAGAATTTTTCTTTCCTTTCTACAGTCTGGATTCACCTTCAGTGCGCCTACCATGAAAACCATTCCTTCTTTCTCCAACGGGAAAATCACCCCAACAGTAGCACCAGGTACAGCTTGTTTTGCAAATAGGCGAGCTCTAATTTGAGGTCAGGTTATTGAGTCCATATAATTTCTTTCCTTTGTGATTTGCAGTCAAATCAGCTGCCAGTCAAGAAAAGGAATTTGAAGGACCCTTCAAACCTGCAGAAGTCTTAAAACAGGGGAGTGTATTGGATATACTTAAGGGACCTGGTAAGATTTGCTCTTGTTATTTAAATCTTGTTTGTTTGTTAAAGGGGTGGTTCACCCATAAATTAAAATGAGGTAATTTACTCACTAGCTCATTAACTTCTGTGGAACACAAAAGGAGATGCTAGGTGCAATGTTAGCCTCAGTCTTCATTCACTTTTATTGTGCCTTTTTTTTTTTTTTTTTAATACAATGTAAGTGAATGATGACTAGGCTTGGGATTGATGCCTTTTTCACACATCGATAATCTGAAGATTTTCCTGATGATTATCGAAATGTATTGTGATTTTATTTTTATTTTTTCAGATATAAATAGGGCTGCTCGTTGCACAATAGTCTTTGTCTCTTCAGACATGTTTATCAACACAACTTTGGTAAAGTGTGAGTGGCAGGGTAAATCAAAGGGGGTCGCACACCGGATGCTTCTGGTGGATGACATGGCGCATAAAGATTCAAAAGAGTTATTTTCTACAAAGGAATGAACACACCACCAACACTCAGCGTGAACATTCTGAAGTGCCATGGAGCGCAACTCGCATAGTTTTCCATTAAATTCGACACATCACTATCAGAGGACAAACATTATTTACTGTAGCCATCACTGGATGATCTATTGAGAACATGTATCTTTCATAGAGCCTATTTTCAGTTACAAGTATGTTGTTTTGTGGTTTGACAGCTTGAATGAAAGACCCATTAAAGGCTACTGAACATAAAGTGAAATTGCATAAGAAATGTCACTATTTCTGATAGTTCAGTTTGTGCAGTTTCAATAACCTGCAGCAAACTCCTCAACGTCACTGTTCATTCTTTAAGTACAAAAACCTTCATAAATTGACTGCAATCTCCTGCGCCACTTCAGCTCATCCTGTGTGTGTGATAAGTTATATCAACCTCTTGTGGTCTCCCAACTGTTAAACAGAAGCCAACTGAGATGATTGGAAAGCACGCAAATTGGGCTTCTAATTTAAATGTTGGCTTATTTTAAAATATCGATGCCTCAAAAATATATAGATAAAATAACGTGTCAAACAGTGATCGATACATCGATATTTTATGACATCCCTAATGATGACTGAGGCTAACTTTCTGCCTGATATCTTTATTTGTGTTCCACAGAAGAAAGTCAGTCTTAGGTTTTGTAACAACATTTTAATTTTTGGGTTTACTGTCTCTTTAATGTATTGAAAAGGAAGATTTAAAAGGATTTGCCCTGAAAACATGTTTCTCTTGCATGCATTTATGTTTGCTTTTTGTATTTATTCTGTAGGATTTTCGTCCCCTGCTCAGAGCTCAGCTGACAAACCCTTACAGACTGCATCATTGATGCAGAGTACAACATCTGCTCCTCTTTCTGGTTTTGGTGACAAGTTTAGACCTCCTGCAGGTTCATGGAGCTGTGGCACTTGCCTGTTGCAAAATAAGTCCTCAGACAAAAAATGTGTGGCTTGTCTCGCACCACAACCCATTACAGACTCTGCCTCTAAATTGGACAGTAAACCTGCAGAGACCTCTGCAAGCATCAGTTCCCTCTTTGCCCCTCCAGCTGGTAGCTGGGAATGTGACACATGTCTGGTCAGGAACAAAACAGAAGTGGTTAAATGCGTAGCTTGTGACACAGCCAAACCTGGGATTGGAGTGAAATCCAGTCTGACTTTACCGACTCTCTCTGAGACCTCCTCCACCCTCTCTGCTGCCCCCATAACCACCACAAGCACCACTTCTTCTACAGCAACTGGACTGTTAGGATTTGGGGACAAATTTAAGAAGCCAGAGGGGGCTTGGGACTGTGATGTGTGCTGTGTTCAAAACAAGGCACAGGATGTGAAATGTGTGTCCTGTCAGACCCCTAAACCAGGTAAAGTTTCAGTGTTGCTGTCATTTTAGTCAAAGTAAAAATGCACAATGTAACAAACCAGCAAATAATAATCAAAGCAGCTTTCTGATATATGCTTGTTTTTCGGCTTCCTAATGGCATTTGGAAAAATGTGGTGGTGTGCGCTTGTTATGAAATGAAAGCGGGGAAAGAGAATTAAACTTCTGTAGTAAACTAAGATCTAAGTAGTGTTGAACTGATGTAGAAATTTTAGCTGAAAGGATAGGATACGGCAGAAATGTTAGTGTTTATTAAAATGTACAGCAGAAAATATGGAGTATATAGTTAGAATTGGGAAGGAATAAATAAGTCCTGATATTATATTGCCTGATTTTCTTAGTTGAATTCAAAGTTGATATTTAAACTAATGCTAATATTTGTTGATTCTAAAATGGTAACTATTATCTTGTGCATTCCCCTCTTTGCATATTACAGGAGCTGTAGCTACAGCTTCAGTGGTCCTGACTCCTGCCTCTGCACCTGCAAGCACTGCTGCACCTTTGATAGGATTCAGAGACAAGTTCAAGAAACCTGAAGGGAGCTGGGAGTGCGAGGTGTGCTGTGTTCAGAATAAGGCAGATGACCAGCAGTGTGTGGCCTGCCAGTCAGCAAAACCAGGAGCTAAAATAGAATCCAAAGGTAAAGTGCCTTGCAATCATATTTCCAGAAGTCATTTCATGCCTTTTCTGCACTGTTCAGCTTTAGTCTTATTATTGTGGCTTGTAGCATGCTGATGAACGGTGTTCTTGCTGTGTTTCAGGTTTTAGTTCTTCCTTTGGTGTTCAGTCCAACAGTACAAACTCATCTGGTTTCAAGTTTGGTACCAGCTCTACGGACTCAACCTCTGCTGGACTAAAGTTTGGGGGCACTTTTTCAGATACTACTTCCACCACAGGGGGATTTCAATTTGCATTTGGGTCCTCTAGTGACTCCACCTCAAATTCAGGATCCTTTAAATTTGGGGGCTCATCCTCTGTTGCCTCTTCTGGTGGAATCAAACTTGGCAGTACCTCCTCAGAAACCACATCAACAAGCACAAATTCAACAGGGGGCTTTACATTTGGTAGTTCTTTGGCCACAACTCCTGCGTTTACAAGTGAAGAGAAGGCTGAGTCTCAGGATTCTAGTGCAGGATTTAAATTTGGTGGCAGTGGTGGAATCACCTTTGGCTCTCAAGCTGCTGGCTCTGAAAACTCTGGTTTTTCATTTGGAGATAAACCTATTGAGAAAACAAGTTCCAATTCATCATTTAGTTTCTCAGTGCCCGAGTCCAAGGCAGAGAAAGATGATGTTCCTGCTCCCTCAGAAACAGTTTCAACAACAACAACATCAGGAAACGGCATCCCTGTTTTTGGAAAAGTAGCTGAATCTTCTCCAGCTGCCCCAAAGTTTGGGGAACCAGCAGCAAAAGAGCCAACACAGGTGACGTCTAACTTCACCTTTGGAAAACCAGAAGGGAAAAAAGATACCTCAGTGCCCTCTGGTACATTCTTATTCAGTGCTCCCAAGGAAGCTGAGATATCAACGCCATCCTTGGGCTTCTCTTTCAGCAAGCTGGACCCTCCAAAAGATCTCCCCAAGCCTACATTTGCGTTTGGTAAATCTGCTGAATCAACAGAACCCCAGAAGCCATCATTCGGTTTTGGACAGAGTGTTGCAGGTAAGTGAGATCATTTGTTTAGTGCTTTTTCTTGGCTCTGGATTTGCATTGGATTTAAAAGGATAGTTAACCCAAAAATAAACTAATCTTTTCGCACGTGAGTTTCTCCTGTACTGACGGTTTTCCCAGTGCAAGTTCTTTAATGCACACTGTAATTAAAACACAGTAGATGCACTGGAGGACAGATTATATCACAGTGGGTGCACTGAAGGTCAGATTATATATAATCACAAATATAATGTGGTTTTTAGACGTTTACAATGATTATGATAAGATACGATCATGAATGCACTTGCCGGCTATGTGTGCCACCATATTTTCGTTGCAATGCAAGATGGGATTCTGAGTTTGTATTGTCATAGAAGCATACAAAAGGAGGAGCATAGAAGGTTCTAAAAACCTAGCCCTTCCACTCTCCCAGCCCCAGAAGTGGTTATGAAGGACGGAATGGGAGAAGGCTCGAGTGGACTGACTAGTTTGTATATTCTTTGACATCAGAAAACATGGCCGCAGCGCTGCATCAAAACAATGTGCTCCGATGGTAACGGCTTTATAATTTTATTTAGTGATTGTTTTAAAGTTTGTAACATAAAAATAAAGAGATTGTGATGTTGAAAAGACTATTTGAGCAGCTGGTTCATTTTGACAACCGATTTTGCTGGTAAACAGAAACATGAATGCAGATCACACTGGTTTGATCGTACGTGCGAAAGGGTTAATTCAGTCACCCTCATTTACCCTTGTTCCAAACCCATATGCCTTCTCTTTGTCTTCTGTGGAAAACAAAATAAGATGTTAGGCAGTATGTTATTCACTAATTACTTTCATTGCTTCTTTTTTATACATTGAATGTGAATGCTGACGGAGGCTGTCATTCTGCTTTGCATTTGTCATACAGGTTTGGAACAACATAAGAGTGAGAAAATGACTGCAAGAGATTTCACTTTTGGGTGAACGGTCTCTTTAATAAATGTAGTATTAAAGTTTGACTCTTTGATTATGTACTTTTTCAGACACGTCTGCTCCAAAGCCAACTTTTGGCTTCATGGCCAACTCTTCAAGCACCCCTGCTTCCTCCAGCTCCACCCCCAGCCTTTTTGGCAACCCCACTACCTCTTCTCTGGCCCCCACCCCTCCTCCAACAAGTACCTTTATATTTGGCCAGAGTTCCTCTTCTGAACCTATCCCAGCAAAGACTTTTATGTTTGGACAGCAACAGGACAGCCTGCCAGCACCTCCCGCAGCACCTTCTGCTGCACCTGCCCCAGCGCAACCTTTCCAATTCGGCTCGGGCTCAAACTCTGCCACCCCTGCTTTCACTTTTGGTGCTGCCGCATCCTCCATGCCAACCTCTGCTGGTTAGTTTACCACCAAATATTCCATTCTGTATGATGTGCTTCTAACAAATGGATGTCAGAACTATAACATTTGCAGAGTTTCCATGGTCATTGAAAATCTTCTTTTTTGTGTTAATTTCCATGCCTTTTCCAGGAATTCAGATTAAAATCTTAAAATATATGGAAAGTTTTATAAAAAAAATAATAAAAAAAAAAGTATATATATTTCTAGTTAAGCTCTGCTCTAAAATATTAGAGTTTAGATGTCGCTTTTGCGAAGAGAAACTTGTGTGCACACCATAGTGATGTGCAATTTGTGAATGAGTCATTCAGACCAATTTGGGAACCAGTTCGAGTGATTCATTGCTAAGAACCAACTCGAAATAATGATTCAATATTGATCAGCCTGAATTTAAATGATTTTCAAAAAACATTATGCAGGATTTTTCACCAACAATTTGAAAGTTCATGGAGATTCGTTGGTCAAAAAGCATAGGATCCCTGCATGTTGTTCTTAGAAAAAAAAGAAAAAGACATTTAAATAAATATCACAAAGACTTATGTTTTTTTGTACACATTGCTTTTGTCTCTTTCAGTTCCTGCTCCCTCTGCCAACCCTTCCCCATTTGTCTTCAGTTCTGCCACACCCACATCTGGCTTTGGCTCTGGCCAGACCCCCATCTTTGGACAGGGCACGTCTCAGACCAGCGCTCCTGCGTTTGGGTCAGCAGCACCTTCATTCCCAGCCACAGCCTCCCCTGCCTTCGGAGCCAAGCCCAGTTCTGCCCCTGTATTTGGCCAGCAAGCCAACCCTGCACCTACATTTGGATCTGCTGCTGCTGCCTCCACAGGCCAAGGTCAGTGTCGTTGCTCTTATTGTCTTGAAACGAAGAGAATTTCTTGGGCTCTTACTAAGAATCTCCATAGACATACTGATGTTATCCTGCTCCTTGCACTAACCTTTATGATCTTTTGTGTAATGATTTAATTGTGATTTACATTAGCAGAATTCACATTATAAATAATTTTTAAAAAAGAATTCGTTAATAGGTTAATGTTTTTAAAAGTTCAAATCTAGAAGATGGCTGTAACTAGGTTCTTCACATGGGCAAGGAGGAGGCGGGAACCAGCTGAATAGTCAAAGTAAAACTTTAAAAACAAACTGAACTCAAACATAACAAACTGCAAAACAAACAAAGATGTGCGCACACACAGCTTTGTGCGTTTTTCTCTCTCTCTCTCTCTCTCTCTCTCTCTCTCTCTCTATATCTGGCCTCTCCGGCTCGTCCTTATCCCCCTCCCGGCTGATTACGATGATTCAGCATCTCTCCGGCTCGTCCATATCCCCCTCCTGGCTGATTAGGATGATTCAGAGCCAGGCGTACGTCCTCACGGCCCGGCCACGCCCTCCTCCTCGTCACAATGGCTTTCTTGAGTGTATTGTGGTGACTTTCAGCTGGGACCTGGCCATACAATCGTATATTGTTATCTGGGTCATGTTACGATATGTTGGTGTTCTCTGTTTAGTTATTCAGAATTCTTGATATTGCAATCTTTTATTTTTCTCCATCATCTGGATTGGACTTGGCTCAACTATATTCTTTGCTCATTCTGAGTGTGGGTTTTGGTAAAAAAATATTATTTTTCTACTTTTTAGACCTAATGCTAGTACTTTTCGCCTTCTCTTAGACTTGCCTTAAATAGTGTTTCATCTGACTTTTCCGTAAAAATTGTAATAGATTAATTGCATGAGAAAATTGATGCAGTGTTTTGAGGTAAAATATTGCAATACTACCCAAACCATCATGATATCCGGTAAAACCGTCCAAGCGCTAAGGGTGTAAATCACAAGTTTCATCATGATACGATTTTGTATCGATTCTTTTAGCCAGTGATCCGTTTGCCAATACCTCAGTCTGCCTGCATATGTTTTCGATTCAGGGGCCTAGGATTAATATTGCGATATTATTTGCCTGTTTTACACAAACAATTACATTATTATCTCACAAATGCAACCAAAATATAATTTGAATATTTTATTGAGCTCTCTGAAAAGTGCAAATCCAGTATTCACATTGGGACATCCACAACAAAATAAGGTACTTCAGTTGTTTAAAAAAAAAAATACAGAAAAAATAATAATATAAAAAATAGTCACACACAAGTGATCATCAATCGTTTGATGACAGCTCATTGCCTTGTGGAATGAAGTAAACACTACAGTGACAGTTCGTCATCTTTACAACAGTCAAGCAAGTCTTTCAATCCAAAATGCTTGCATACCAATGACATGTTTTTGACAGGAGAGTATGTGATAGCTGTGTTTTTTTTTTTTTTTGGCTACAACTTGGTGATAAATGTTAGTAAGAGTGTTGATGTGAAGATGTGAAAAGTCTTGTAATTGAGGTCTATGGATCGTTAAACCCCTACAAAGCACCTTCTAGTTATTTGCATACCCCTATTAACTGTCATCCCTTTTTGTTGTATTTGAAGGAGGGTTTCAGTTTGGAAGCACTGGTGGCTTTGGGTCATCAGGGAGCAGCAGTGGCGTGTTTGGCTTTGGCGCTGGATCAGCAGCTCCAGCAACACCTGCAGTCAGTCCAGCCATGTCCACTTTAAATGCTCCCACTGGAGGATTCAGCTTTGGTCAGACCCCTTCCTTTAACATTGGGTAAGACATAAACCACCTAGTTACCACAATGTTAGGATTTCCTCAACCTAAAGATCTAATCTCTTGTCCTTCGGATGAGACGTTAAACCGAGGTCCTGACTCTCTGTGCTCATTAAAAATCCCAGGGCACTTCTCGTAATAGAGTAAGGGTGTAACCCCGGTGTTCTGTCCAAATTCCCCCCGTTGGCCCTTCTCAATCATGGCCTCCTAATAATCCCCATCCATAAATTGGCTCTATAACTGTACTCTCTCCTCACCACCATTAGCTAGTGTGTGGTGAGCATACTAGCACACTATGGCAGCCGTCACATCATCCAGGTGGATGCTGTACACTGGTGGAGGTTGAGGTGAGTCCCCTGTTCACTATGTAAAGAACTTTGAATGTTGTGTCCGAAAAAGTGCTATATAAATGCAACATTCGTTCAAAAGAGTTCGATGTACCTTTAGAACTCAAAACTTCCCCATTCGAAAAGACCATTGAAGGGATAGTTCACCCAAAAATGAAAATGCTCTCATTTACTTACCCTCATGCCATCCCAGATGTGTATGACTTTCTTTTTTCTACAGAACACAACGATTTCTTTAAGAATATCTCAGCTCTATAGGTCCATACAATGCAAGCGAATGGTGACCAGACCTTTGATGCTCCAAAAATCCCATAAAGGCCACATAAAATTAATCCATAAAACTCCAGTGGTAAAATCCATATCTTCAGAAGTGATATGAAATGTGTGGTTAAGAAACAGATCAATATTGAAGTCCTTTTTACTATATCTCCACTTTTACTTTCATATTCTGTCACATTTTGAAAGTAAAGATTTATAGTAAAAAAAAAGGACTTAAATATTAATCTTTTTCAAATTGATTACTTTTATGCTGCCTTTGTGCTTTTTGGATATTCAAAGTTCTGGAATCCATTCTCTTGCATTGTGTGGACCTACAGAGCTGAAATATTCTTCTAAAAATCTTTTTGTTCTGAAGAAGAAAGTCATACACATCTGGGATGGCATGAGGGTGAGTAAATGATGAGAATTTTCATTTATGGGTGAACCTTACATATAATTGAAAATAAGCTTGGAAAAATTACTTATTGTTGATGTCTTGATGTTTCCATTCAACTCTGAAACGTACCAAAGGTCCTCAGGAAAAAGAAAAACAATGTTGTGACCCCTTTTAAAATGACTTTCTATTAGTGCTGTCAGTTGGTAAAATGTTTTAATCGCTATTATTCGCGATTAAATATTAAAAACATTTTTTTTTTGTAGTTCATTGCGATTAATCGCAGATTTTAAAAGTGCTGAAATGTGATATATACTTACAAGGGCGTAGATTTGGCTTAAACATTGGGAGGGGGTTACAGTGTGAAGATTACCCCCAGAATCTACTACTTGTCAATTCATTTATTTCCATCTTAGGAAAGAAAACAAAACAATATGTAACAATATAATGCTTTATTAACATTTTTCAAACAAAGCCTTCCACAACATAAAGATAATACACATATCACCAATTCAAGTAACATTAAACATTTCCCAAAGTCTAAGTGGGAGTTTGACTAATTGAAATAACTTGTCCTCACATAGGTGGCATTTTCATTGCAATGGGCATTAAATCTCTTATACTCTCATCCTCCACAATATTAATTTGCCGGTAGACTGTGGTTTTATATACTTTGTTACAGCAATCGTGAAGCTGTGTTCATGATTCGCGTCAAAGCGGCAACGCCAGTGTCGTGCGCCGCTTTGAACTCGCCATGAAAAGTGCTTGCAAACAAAATCGTCTCATTCTGCATTTTGGTGATAGTTAAGATTTAGTGTGCTTCTGTGGTAATTAAAACATGCCTTACATAGGCTGAAAAATACTTGATTTTTATCACAAGTCGCATCTGGGCTTGTTTTGTACATCAAATAGTGTTAAGAGCTCCTTTCTCCATTTTATCACTGTCAGGGAAGCGCTGTCAGCGATTCTTTTATATATCGAGATAACCTCCGCTGCTATATCATAGGAGAGAATGTCTATGGGACCGCCGCGTTATGCTATTTTATGCCAAGCTTGTAGGCTCTCCTTGGTAGAAGGGCTCTTGTGCTGTGGCGTGTGCGTCAGTGTAATGACTTTGGGCGGACACATTAAAAAGGTTCCGCACTTCACACCAGTGTTTATGCTGTATTAATGATAAATGTGATAATCGCAATTAAGAAAAATTTACGTGTTTAAACTTTTTAATCGCTTGCGTTAGTACATTAATTCTGACAGCTCTACTTTCTAATTAATAATTTTGTCGTTTGTTTTGAATAGATGTTTTATTGATGTAACTACAAGTCCATTTGTTACCAACAGAAAATTAAGTCTAAAAGTGTGACAAATTCCTTTAACAGGTCAGCAAAGAGTTCATTCACCGCAACACCATCTGGACAGAATTCAATCATTGGGCGCAAAATCAAAACTGCTGTTCGACGCAGGAAATAGATCTTGGAATGGATTTTTGTGATTCAGACTGCCTCCTGTTGGGACAAGCACTGAAGTACTTAGTATTTTGAGCATGGCTTTGTGATAGCCGTATTGCCTGGGGATTTGTTTTGCTATGGACATCATTGAAAAAACTGAATGGGGAACACTGGCCTACACAAAGAACTTAACCAAGACTTTAAGATGCAAAATAACATTACAATCAAGCAAGAACCTTTTAAACAGGAAAATAATCTTCTCGCCATCTGCATTGTGTGCAGGATTTTCTTTTTTTCTTTTCTTTTTTTTTTTTTTTTTTTTTGGAAGTAAAAGAAAAACAAGAATTCAAAGAGTTGCTCAGAAGATTAAGTATCAACGGGTTGTTTATACTTGGGTTGACTTAATATGGCAGAGAGATAGACCTAGTTGCTGAATCTACAGAAGAGTGCATTGTTTCTATGTACTGAATGACCCGTGTGTTTTCCTGTGTGCAGGTTGTGTGCGTATGTGTGGTTTCTTTGTATGTGGCGAACTGTGTTTGATGTAGAAATCGTAGCCTGTGCGCATGAGTGCCGTCTGATGCGAGAAGCAAAATGAATGTTTTAAGGAGGCGGGGTGATGGTGAGGGCCACACCCATCCGCTGCAGAGATATGCAGGCAAGGAAGATAAAGGAAGTCCTGAATTCTTCTTTAAATCTGTAGTTCTGATTCTGTTCACGTTCATCTTGTACACTTTTATTTTCTTATGTACTCCCTTTTTTTTTTTGTCTACCCTCTCAATTCCAACTTCTCTTCCTTTATCAATTCTTTTACTGTCCTCTCATCCTTCAACTTGCGCTTCTGAATCAATTAATTGGCCTTTGAATATTATTAAAAAAATTGTAAATAGTGACTTTTTTAATCTGTGAAGTTTTGTGTGTTAAACCAGCTTTTTCTTTTTTTCCCCCAGTGTTCTCTCTTTTAGAAATTATTATGTAAAGCCCTTAATTCAAAGTTGCCCAAATCCATTTAAAAGTAAACTTAAATGCAAATTGGGGATCCTTTGAAGACGAAAGGAATATTGGCTTTTTCTGATCCACTTTTGTTTGGACCAAAACCAGTATTGTAAAAAGTGTTAAGTATATATTTTTCTATGACTTGTTTAAATGGACTTAGGGTGACTTTGGATATATAAGGACGTCTACTTAATGTTAAAGCCATGAGAATTATAACTGGCTGAGTGATAAATAAATCCATGGGTAATTGCCATCAATTAAACTGGAGTGGTGAGTGTTTTTTGTACTCTTGCAGCATACACTTATGAAACGGTGTAGATGTCAGTGCCTTTTGTGATTTACAGAACTGAGCCAGAATTACAGATTGTCATTAGTGTAACCTGCAAACTTCTCTTCATCAGTCTGCTTCAGTAGCTAGTTAGCAGAGAGTAGTCCCTACACGAACTTCTAAAAAACACCAATTTTGAACACTTAACTATGTGTCAAGGGTTTAGTGTAGATTCTAAATCCATCTTGGAAATGGTTTGTGTATGAAATTTTTAAACTAATAATGTAAGTGTAATCAGTCTCTTACATCTTATTTGATAAATATAGCTTTACTTGGAGATGGGATTTGCCTTTTCTGCTATCCAGATAATCCTGATTCCTGCGTCATTTGAAATGTGTAGATTTTAATGCAGCTTGACCAGTAATTCACTTAATGATTTGTGTACCTTCTCAAAGTGCAACTGTGACGCATGCATGCTTGGCTTCTGTCTCTGTTTTTTTAGAGTTTGTGTTTTGGGGAGAAATACAAGAAGCCTCAATGTTACATATATACTATTTTTAAATACCTAATAGATATATTAAATAAGGTTTTTATGGTAACCAAATTTTAAACTATGATTAGATATGCATATTGCTGTAATTTCTGCCTGATGAAAAAATATGTGGATAATTTTCATGAGTGAAACTGCAGTAGCAAGTTTGTCTTTGACATGTATTTTTGTATTAAATTCTTAATAGAGCCGTGTTCTGGGATTATTTTTGATAAACGGAATAAAAAATCATTTTATAATGCGTTTTGGCTTTTTAGGGGCTTTTATTTTGTAATTTCCTTCGATCTTCCTGTTGCAGCCGGAAGAGCGATATTTGTGGTTAGAAATGTGATTGGAAAAATAGAGGTACGTTTTTACAGTCTGTCTGCACGCCTGTAATATATTATTACTTTATATTTTAATCATTCATATTGTAACAGACACATTATTGTAACCAAGCGACTACTAACATCGCTCTTAAAGTAATTATTTTCGTTTAGCGAGGTGTTTTCCGATGGAATATAACTTCCTATCAACTTTAAGGAGAAGTTGACTTTAAACACAACTTGAACACTATTGATTATAATATTGGCATTTTTACAATATCATTACTATTAAACCCGTTGCTGTTGGTTGTACATACTGTATGTATATTTATTTATTAATGCCCTATGATGTGATATTTAAAAAGTAATTGTAAGTAGTTGTAATACACTGATAATAACAGTGATATAAATGAATGGGATACGCCCACAATAATACTTCCATGTAAACCAGTGGAGTAAATTCAATGTATTGACATTTTGGCACTCATTACTTAGTTTTGTGTCTGTGGTTTTTACCTCATATAACGTGCTGTTTAAATAATTGCAGGCATGGTGTTTAAGGAATATATGTCAGTAGGAACTAAAGAGGAGCTGCATGATGGGAAATCAAGAGTTAGAGGAGGTGTTTGTTGCTGTAATTCGACCAAAGAACACAGCCAGTCTCAACTCCAAAGAGTACCGAGCTAAATCCTTTGAGGTGAGATGGGTTATCAGTGAAAAATGGTTTAGCCTACTCCGTTATATGGATATCTTCATAATAAAATCTGCATTTCCATACAGATTTTACTGTTTGAAGTTCCCCTGGAGGGTAAAGAGAAAAAACGGAAGAAAGTTCTGCTTGGCATCAAAATTCAAGCAGACAGCGACCGTACAATGTCTATTCTGGAGTATGTTGACGAAACCACCAAGCCCATATCCAATAACAAGGGCATAATAGGTCAGTAGTCAAATAGCTGTGCAGGTGGAGTTTGGTTTCAGAACCCATCTTTCAACTCAAAGGCACAATAATGGTTTATTATGGATTTATTAGCTGTACTAAGCATATACAATCTTTGCTGCAGGAAAACGTGTCTTGCACATGAAGAAGTTCCCATTAGATGGGGACAGAGAAGGGAAGGAGGCCTCATTATTTATTGTGCCAGTCAATGTCAAAGGTAAGACTGTAACGTGTATAAGTGTTTTATGCATTTGTTTGAAGCAATGAGACCACCTGTATGTGTTACAATGGGCCCAAAAAGTATTTATGAACACTTAAAATATGTATGAATAACAAAATATTTAAAGAAAGCAGGCACACAGGCACTTTTCAGGCAAAACATTTCATAAAAATAAATTTGTTAAACCGTTGTTATGGGTATCTGTTTTCATACATCTACTAATAAAGTCATTGCAAAAATGGCTCAGAAAATTGAGGTTAGTTCTGAGATGAGGTCTAACGTCGTTTGTTTGCAAATGACACTTGGTTTGATATTTTCTTGTCAAATGCAATTGCTTTCTGCATTTTTAAGTGTAGCTAAAGTGTCTCAATACTATATGAGGTGCCAGGTTTACTGTATGAAGGCTTTTATGTGTGTTACAGTAAGTGCCACAATGCAATGTTAATATTTAATGAAGATATCCACAGGAGAGTGTACTAATACCACAGAGCAGTGAGCTATACTGTATGTGTGATGTGTCAATCATATGGCCAGTGCAGTTTGATTGATGGTTCTGAGCTAAATATGGTCTTGTATTACAATGTAGACAACAGCAAGTCTGTTTATCAGCCTGGGAGCCCCAGTTTCTACTGCCTTCAGGACATTATGCGTGTATGTAGTGAAACCAGTGCCCATTTCTCCTTAATTACCTCAAAGATGCTGCTTGCCCTGGACAAGTAAGTTTGAACTTAATGCTGTCCGCCAAAGCGAAAGAAAATTTTGCTGATCAGACTTAATGGGATAGTTCAATAAAAAATTAAAATTCATCATTTACTCACACCTCATGTTCTTCTAAACCCGTTTGACTTTTCTTTTCCCGTGTAACGCTAAAGGAGATTTTGCCGAAATATTTCTTGCATCTTTCAGGTGGTTAGCAGAGCAGCACACGGTGCCTCACGCAATTCCTGTGCTGTTCCGGCCGACTCCGGTAGACCGCGTGAAGACTAACGTGAACAACCCGGCCCATGCCGTGGAGAGCAAACAGACCGAGGGTCAACTGTACATGGGCTACACGGCTCTGGAGATCAAGAGCAAGATGATGTCCCTGGAGAAGGCTGACATGTGTGTTGAGAACCCACTCTATGGGTCAGATCTGCAGTACACTAACAGAGTGAGTAAGACTGGGTATGAGCAGAAAAAGTAGGTTTTGTTTTACTGTGTAGTAGAATCTTACTTAAAGGAATATTCCGGGTTCAGTACAAGTTAATCTCAATCGATAGCATTTGTGACATAATATTGATTACCACAAAAAATTACTACGAATCGTCCTTTCTTTAAAAAAAGCACGTTCCTTTAATTCACGTTCCTATTCCACAACTCAACAGACCAAATAAGCTTATTGTTTATGGTATCACAAAGGGGCTGTTCACACAGGGCACTTCCCTGTGTTCCGTCTATGCTATTTTTATATGTTGGTCCATGTCCGCATATGTCACTTTGACGACTTTGGCTGCTGCATCACGTCTCTGTTTTTTCCAGTGTCTTGCCATGAGGGGCACATTTCTTAAAACAGCCTTTTAAGTTAAAAGTAGTTCAACTTTTAAAATAGGTTCTCTTGTTTTGCTGTCTAGACCAGGGAAGGGGATGATTGGTCGTTTTGCCGTCCGACCGGGGTGGGGGGTGTCAGATGTGTCTGGGGGGCACAAGTAAAATCTAGGGGTAAGCAATGCACCCTTCCCCCCCCCCCATTCAGTAATAAACGTGATAATAATTGTAGGAGGTGCTTTAATTGTACTTGAACTCGTTTAGGTGGACAAAGTCATCATTAACCCTTACTTTGGCTTGGGAGCACCAGATTATTCCAAAATCCAGATTCCAAAGAGAGATAAATGGCACCACAGTATGACCAGCATCACAGAAGACAAGTCAGTATATTTTCCCCTTAATATGCTGAAGTACTGTATAACACCAGAGTTTTAATCACATGTCTATTGCTCTCAGATTTCAGTCTTCTTATATTTTCATTTGTAATTTAGAAAAAACTTCATCACATGCTAAAGCAAATTTTGTCTGTTTTAAGAACACAAATCTAAATAGTGTTTAAAAGTTGCTTATGAGTTGATCATGTTTTTTTTGTACCACTCTGTGTCCTGCAGAGAGCGTCAATGGGTGGATGATTTTCCCCTGCACCGCAGTGCCTGTGAAGGAAACACTGAGCTTCTCTCCAAGCTGCTGGACAGCGGCTTCTCTGTTAAACAGCTTGACAGTGATCACTGGGCACCCATTCACTATGCATGCTGGTATATATCTACTTCCTTCCTATACTCGTGTTCCCCATGATTTCTAATTTATATTGTTTGATGCCAAAGGAAGAGTCTTTCATATACCTTCCAAAGTGGGATGACAGACACAAGAAACACATTTTACAGGTTTATTGACAACTAATAATCATTAATAGCTAGAGCTGTTGAAATAAACGCATTTACGCATGCGATTAATTAAAAAACTTTAACTCTGCAATTTTTATTAAATGTGATTAATGCATTTACCAATTTTCACATTAGATTCTGACATTTTATTCAGCTCCATGTGAGTGCTGAACATTGGTTGGAATAGGGCGGAACTTTTGCGCTGTGTCCAGGGTCATTACACCGATGCACACACCACAAACACACATAACAGTGATGCCATGTCAATGATCAAGTGATGGAGAAAGGACTTCACTTCTTAACCGTGAAGTTTTTGTACAGAACAAACCCAGATGGGACCCCCGGTGCTGTGTTGCGCATCCGTCTTACTGGACAATTCGGATGAAGTATCGTTAACGTGTGCAATGCCAGCGCTCGGAGCAAAACAAGACATTCTCAGCATCGCTTTTCATGTGGAGTCCAAAATGGTGCGAATCATGTGAATGCGACTTCATGATTGCTGTGAATAGCCACGATTAATATTGTGGAGGATGCAGGTTTAAGAGATTTAATGCCCATTGCAATAAATACTCAACCTATGGGGGGACTAGTTCTTTTAAGTAGTCAACCTCCCACTTAGATTTTGGGAAACGTTTAATGTTAAATTAATTGGTGCTATTTTAGTGCATTTCTATCTTAATACTGTGAAATAGTTTGTTTGTAAAATGAAAATAAAACATTATTGTTAAATATTGTTTTCTTTTCTAAAAAGGAACTAAATGCATTTTGTCAAGAAAATAAGTATATATAGAGTCTAATTTAAGCACATAAAAAATCTGCGATTATGAAAAATTATGCAATTAATCATGATTAAATATTTGAATTGAGTGACAGCACTATTAAAAACATTTGAAGCTTTTGCGGGGAACTCCCTGTTCCATAAGCGTGGTCATCTTGAATAAAACATGAGCTATTGTTGGAGCTATGGCTGTGTTGTGCTCACATGCTCCAAACAATTTGAGCTATAGTGCTCATATGGAAAACACGGGTTCGAATTCTGTTACCATTGTTCTTCTGCCATCTCTTGATTTGAGCTTTCAATAAAAATATAAAAAAGTACCAAAAAATAATACAAAATATTGATTTTTCATATTTATTGCTATCTGTTTTATATACACAGGCATGGAAAGGTGAAGGCCACAAAGCTTCTGTTGGAGAAAGGGAACTGCAACCCTAATCTGCTGAATGGGCAGCTGAGCTCTCCTTTACACTTTGCAGCAGGTGGAGGTCATGACGAAATTGTACAGCTCCTTCTGCAGCACCCAGAGATAGACAGGGTGAGCAGTACTCTTCAGTAATGGACAACTGCGGGTTGAGGTTCAGCCTCATGCTGTTTGATTGCATGTACTGTAACTGTGAGCCTTAAAGAGATAGCTCAACCAAAAATGACAATTCTGTCATCAATTACTGACCCTCATGTTGTTCCAAACACTTATGACTTTATTTATTATGTGGAACACAAAAGGAGATGTTTGGCAATATGTTAGCAGTCACCATTCACTTTCATTGCATAATTTTTCCATAAAATAAAAGTGAATGGTGACTGAGGCTGTCAGTCAAGAATATTTTGCCTAATATCTCCCTTTGTGTTCCATGGAAGAAAGATAGTAGTACAGGTTTGGAACAACATGAGGATGAGTAAATCATGACAGAATTTCAATTTTTTGGAAAACTGTCCCTTTAATGGCCTTGAACATTTGTAAACGAGATGATATTAACATGGAATCTCACATGTCTGAATCCCATATCTGACTTCTCGTTTTCAGCACATCGAAGACCAACAGAAACGATCCCCCCTTCAAGTATGTGAAGAGAACAAGCAGAAAAACTGGGAGAAGACAGTGAAACTCCTACAACAAGCCAACAATAAATCAGTGAGTGTGAAATCTAGGATGCTTGCACCACCCAATCCTGCTGCACTATGCATCTAAATGGCTGCAACTTAGTGTCTGCATTGTAATATTGGGATCTGCTGAGATTAAGAGGTGAGTGTTGGTGTGTTTCAGTATGAGAAGGTGAGAATTTATCGCATGGATGGATCGTACCGGTCGGTAGAGCTGAAACATGGGAACAACACAACCGTGCAGCAAATCATGGAGGGCATGAGACTGTCGCAGGAGACACAACAGTATTTCACAATCTGGATCTGCTCCGAGAACCTCAGTGAGCCACCACACCTGACCAAATATGTCCACAAATACTCGGTTATCTGTCTTAGAGCATGTTTTTGAGAACGTTTTTGTGGCGTTTCTGTCCATCACATCAGATTTGGCGTCATACTTGGTCATTTAACTTGGACTGAGAAAAATGTTTATTTATTTAATATACATATATTAGTGCTGTCATTTTTTAATCGTGATTATCGCATCAAATTTTGTAGTAAATTGCGATTAATTACAGATTTTGAAAGTGGTGAAATTGTACACTATATACTACTTTTCCTGTAAAAATGTATTTCCATCTTAGGAAAGAAAACAATATGTAACAATATAATGCTTTATTAACATTTTCCAAACAAAGCCTTCCACAGTTTAAAGTTGGAAATGTACTAAAATAGCATCAATTCAAGTAATATTAAACATTTCTATTTGGAATGTTGACTAATTGAAATAACTAGTCCCCCCATAGGTTGCATATTCATTACAATGGGCATTAAATCTCTTAAACTCTTATCCTCCACAATATTAATCTGCTGGTACACTGTGGTTAGCCACTCACTGGATGTTTTTTGTTTTTGGCACCATTCGGAGTAAATTCTAGAGACTTTTGTGTGTGAAAATCCCAGGAGATCAGCAGTTACAGAAATACCAGTTAATGTTCACATCAAACAGAATGGGGAAAAAATGTGGTCTCAGTAATTTCGACCGTGGCATGATTGTTGTTGCCAAACAGGCTGGTTTGAGTATTTCTGTAACTGATGATCTCTTGGGATTTTCATGCACAACAGTCTCTAGAATTGACTCAGAATGGTGCCAAAAACAAAAAACATCCAGTGAGCGGCAGTTCTGTGGACGGAAATGACTTGTTGATGAGAGAGTTCAACAGAGAATGGCCAGACTGGTTCGAACTGACAAAGTCTATGGTAACTCAGATAACCAATCTGTACAATTGTGGTGAGAAGACTATCATCTCAGAATGCTATTCTGAGATGTGGGTTGGCGCTGTTTTGGCGGCACGAGGGAGACCTACACAATATTAGGCAGGTGGTTTTAATGTTGTGGCTGATCGGTGTGTGTGTGTGTGTGTGTGTGTATATGTGTATATATATATATATATATATATATATATATATATATATATATATATATATATATATATATATATATATATATATATATATATATATGTGTATATACATATATACAGGATTCCCACGATCTTGGAAGACCTGTAAATATCAGGGAATGTTTAAATTGTTTTCCAGGCCTGGAGAAATAATGGAAATGTTACATACATTTTTATAGTGAATATTGTTAGTAATATTATAACTCATTTTATACAGAGTTAAGCTCTGCTTTAAAATGTTTCATTGGCAAGATATTGTTCTTGTGTAGGATAATACTTGCTTGCAAACCATAGTGATGTCCAGTTAGTGAGAGAATTGTCAGTTCCTTTCAATGAATCAGCAGAACCAGTTCTAAAATCTGAAAGATTCATTACCGAATTGGTCTGAATTTGAATGATTTTTAACAACCCTTATTTGTTAATCATGGAAAAGTAATTGGTTAAAAAGTGTGGGAACCCTAATATATTAATGTGTATTTATAAAGGAGTGAGTGTGCTAGGGGAATCTGCCACTGTCCTGTTTTTTTGTGCCGTGCTCTTATCTTAGGTCTACAGCTGAAGCCATATCACAAGCCCTTGCAGCATTTACGGATCTGGAGGGAGATAGTGATTGATTTCACTGCTCTGGATCCCCAAAGGGAAACCCCACAGCTCTTCCTGCGCAGAGATGTTCGGCTGCCCTTAGAGACAGAAAAAAAGGTTACTCCTACACTGTGTCATTTACTTATGTTAAAAACTGGCATGCATATGAAAGCTATTTTTAAATGAATATTCCGGGTTCGATACAGGTTGAGCTCAATCGACAGCATTTGTGGCATAATGTTGATTACTATTAAAAAATTATGTAATCTCCGTCCTTTTCTTTTAAAAAAGCAAAAATCGAAGTTACAGTGAGGCACTTAAAATGGAAGTTAATGGGGCCAATTTTTTGAGACTTTAAAGGCAGAAATGTGAAGCATATAATTTATAAAAGCACTTACATTAATACTTCTGTTAAAACTCATGTATTATTTGAGCTGTGAAGTTGTTTAAATCATTATTTTTTTGGTCGTTTTAGGGTTTGTTGACATTACATTGTCATGGCATTGTAAAATTGGATATAACTTTACACAGAAAAGGTTAGTAAGTGATTTTATCACACTAAAATCACGCTAACACTCATATTGTTTATGTCTTGTGGCGATACTATTGAAATAGTGAGCACTTTAATGTTTACGAATTGGCCCCATTCATTTCCATTGTAAGTGCCTCACTGTAACCTGGATTTTTTCTTTTTTTAAAGAAAAGAAGGGGCCAGTCAAAGTTAATCAATATTATGCCACAAATGCTGTCGACTGAGCTTAACTTGTATCGAACCCGGAATATTCCTTTTAATATATCTAGCAGATGTAGTTTTGCATAGCCAGACCTTTGATAATAGACCAGTGTGGAAAAATGAATTCATATAATGGTGTGACATTCTCCATAAAGAGTTGTTGAAAAAATACTAGATAAAAATATTGGAACGTGTGTAGATTTTGTGATCAGAATTTCTGTTTGTCCAAAAGTAACAAGTACCGAGTACTTCAGGGAGATAACTCCATGTTCTTGCTCCTAGGTTGAGGATCCACTGTCCATCCTCATCCTCTTTGATGAAGCTCGCCACTGTCTCCTAAAAGGCTTCCTCTCAGCATCAGACAGCAAGCTCATCACTCTCGCCAGCCTCCTCCTGCAGATTATTTACGGCAACTACGACAGCAAGAAACACAAACAGGGATTTTTGAAGTATGTAGCTCAGTCCTCAACTACGCACCAAGCCTGTTGCACTCAAATCACCCCATATGAACTATTCCTAACATAATTTTATATGCAGTTGGTAAAAGATATATGCATATTTGCTTATTTGATGCAGTGAGGAAAACCTGAAATCCATAGTTCCAATCTCAAAAGTTAAGAGCAAAGCACATCATTGGACCAACAGAATACTTCATGAGTACAAGGTGTGTTTCTTTTTAAGTGAGGTTTATGTTTACATAGATGAAACAATAGAGGAAAATAGTTTTTATTTCACTGAATTGCACATAAGTATATACATTATGTAATATTTTCTTTGTGCAGTCATTGCACCATACTGGTATAAAGTGAATTGGGGAGCAGAACCCTTTTTTCTTTCACTAACCATACTGATACCTGATTTTCTCAATCCTGTCTCTGCAGAGCCTGAGCACTAGTGAGGGTGTGAGTAAAGAAATGCACCATCTCCAGAGACTCTTCCTGCAGAACTGCTGGGAAATCCCCACCTATGGGGCAGCTTTCTTCACTGGGCAGGTCTTCACTAAGGCCAGCTCCAGTACCCACAAGGTCATCCGAGTATATGTGGGTGTGAACACCAAAGGACTGCATCTTATGAACATGGAGACAAAAGTGAGTAAACTGTTGTTTGTTCACAATAAGAATATTTGCTTACTAAAAAACATTATTGTCCATTTTCACTGTCTGTCATTCGTATTTTATGTCTTTGGTGGATTAACCTATTCAGGCATAATCAGCAACCCAGCACATTTATTTTCTCTAAAGAATTCAGTTTGTCGTGATTAGAAAAATACCTAGCTCACTAACCTTGAAATGCCACTTTTTACTGTTTTAGTGGTTTCAATGGTGGTCACTTAAAGGGGTCATGACATTTACATTTACATTTATGCATTTGGCAGATGCTTTTATCCAAAGCGACTTACAGTGCTCTTATTACAGGGACAGTACCCCTGGAGCAACCTGGACTTAAGTGCCTTGCTCAAGGACACAATGGTGGTGGCTGTGGGGATTGAACCAACAACCTTTTGCTTACCAGTTCAGTGCTTTAGTCCACTACGCCGCCACCACCACAAAGATCAAGGAAAATGAGGAATCACATTTTCCTTGATCTTTTAACATATAAGAGGTCATTGTACTATAAAATCATACTGTAAGTTTCAGAACTCCAAACTTCCTCCTCACTGCAAAAAGAGCATTTGTAGAAACCAAGCTGTCAAACCACCTACTTTACCTTGTCACCTTGACTACTACCATAGTTCACCCAGTAGCGGTGAGCAGTGAGATGGTAAGTAGAGAGCAGATCAGTCAAGAGCAGAGAGCCAGTCATAAACAGTGGGCGTTTACTGTCAAGTCTGTGAGGAGAAACAGCACCAAAACTGAGTGTTTCTGATAGAGGGTCAGAATGAGGGTGGAAAATGATCATGTTTTACAAATATGACACTTTTTTTTTTTGTGCAAAATCTTTACTTATATTACAAGTGAACTTCAAGGAACCTATTAAAATAATAAAAAAGGCATGGCATGACCCCTTTAAACATTTTGTGACATTTTCCTAAAGAGCATGGCACAAAATAAACTGTTTTTACTTGTCAGGTGCTCCATCTCAGTCTTGAGTATGGTGCATTTATGTGGCAGCTGGGTCAGGCCGACCAGTATGTCCAAATCCACAGTCTAGAGAACAAGAAAAACTTTGTAGTGCACACCAAACAGGTATTTAACTCTCTTCACATTGACACGTTAGCATTGTGACATTCATTCTGACAATGTGAAATAGACCCCAGTGATCTTCTGTGTCATTCCTCTGTAGGCCGGCCTTATTGTCAAGCTGCTGATGAAATTGAGTGGACAGATTACACCAAATGACAGAGCCACTTTAGATAAATATGCTTATGGTTAACCCCTTCAAAGAGAAGCACAGATGAACCATGTCCTTGCCTTTTGCCCCTTGCCTTTTTTGCAGTTGTTTTGATTATTTTATGCTGTTATTAAAACTACTCGAGTTGTTTTTACCAAAAAATTACATATGATAATAAATGTTAACCTAATTTACCATGTAATATTTTCTTACTGTATATGCTATTATTTACAAATTTTACAATGTCATAATAAATTTGTGCTTTTGACAGGTTTTGTAAATATGAATGACACCATTTTATTAAAAAACATTACTTGACACAAAGAGTTTTTGTGAATAAAACAAAAAAATAATTTTTAATCATAGTGTTATTTATTTTTGTATTAATCCATTTGATGCATTTTTTTATTTTTTATTTTTTTGATTTTTTTGGGACAATAAATAGAAGCATTTATAATTTTCTGATTCACCGTTATCCCCCTTCAAAACATTCTTCCACATATAGGCCTAATTATCTGTAATAAACACCTGATGTTTATATTAAAATAAAGTACAAATAATAATATTAAATAACAATAAGAAAATAAATATAAAAATGAGTAAAACTTGACATTTAAGTCTGATTACCTATCTGGTAAATGAAATTTATTCTTCATTAATTTACTATCCTCTGTTGGGAGTTTTCAATTTTATTTTGTGCAATTAAAGATTTTAGATAGAAGGGGACATTTCACTGATAAAATACCCGGTATTTATATCTCGTCTGTACTTCCAATTCTCTTTTAATTTCTTATACATTTTCTTTCTTAACCTAGTGCAGAATCTAAATAAAACATCTGTCATCACCCTTTATAACTCTGGGACTAGATTTAGATAAAAGAACATGTTTCTATGTTTGCTGTGTGTGGATTTACATTCATTATTGAAAACAGAGGCTGTCCTTTCCAAGATAAATGGCTTATTCCAAATTGTCACGCTAAGCTTAATAGAGGTTCAATCAGCCTCTAATATCATCATGTTGTGCTCTGCTCTTTGGCTGGAAAACTTAATCTCATTTTCAAGTATGGTCCGCTGAACGCATTGCAAAAGTTGCAGTATTTCAACCAACACGTGTGAAGGGATGTTATTCTATACTTTGCATAAACCAATTACTTTGCACAATAAATTATATTCATTAATTTTAAGATATAATTTGCTGCCTGGAGATAATTGAAGAATTTTTCTTCACTATGCACATATAAAATGGCTCCAAAAAAGTATTTGAACACTGTTGGACACTTAAGTTACACTTTAAAATGTATGCGTTTAATTGCACAAATATAAAACCAAGTGTCATCTGCAAACAAATTATGCTAAGAACTAATTTTACATGTCTTGGCCATTTTGCTTTGCATTACTTTCTATTACTAATTTGCATTACTAATCAGCTGGTCGCAATGGGATTTTTAGTGGATGTATGAAGTCTCTTCCCCTCAAGTTCACAAAGGTGTCCTAGCAGATTTACCACATGTGTAGTTCATCACATTAATATGAACATCTTCCAGTAACCTTTGACAATCAGAAAGTATCCAATACTTTATCTTAAATTTGAACAATTTAATTTGAATCGTAAAGGAATATTCCAGGTTCAATACAAGTTAAGCTCAATCAAAAGGATTTGTGGCATAATGTTGAATACCACAAAAAATTATTTCGACTCATCCTTTTCTTTAAAGAAGGTAAAAATCAAAGTAACAGTGAGGCACTTACACTGGAAGTGAATGGGGCCAATTTTTGGAGGAAAGCTTTTAATTAAATAAAAGCACAAATTAATTCTTCTGTTAAAACTCGTATTATTTGAGCTGTAAAGTTGTTTAAATCGTCATGTTTACAGTCATTTTAGGGTTTGTTGACATTACATCGTCTTGGCAACGAAGTTGTAAAATTGGCTATAACTTTACACAGAAAGGTTAGGAAGCGATTTTATCACACTAAAATCATGTTAACATGCATATTGTTTACGTATACTTTTAAAACAGTAAGTATTTTAATATTTAAGGATTGGCCCCATTCGCTTCCATTATAAGTACCTCAAACCCAGATTTTTGCTTTAAAAAAAAAAAAGGAGGGGCAAGACAAAAATGATTTTTGTGGAAATCAGTATTATGCCACAGATGCTGTCGATTGAGCTTAACTTGTATTGAACCTGGAACATTCCTTTAAAAATCTTCTTTCTGTAAAATATTTTGCTATATTTTGTTTTTGTGCTATATTTCTATATAAATAAATGCCACTTGGTTTTAATGCAATTCATATAGTATGTCTTGTTCAGCTTCCATTAGATGATGTATAAAATATCTTTTTGACAAGATTTGGTCAATTCCCGTGTCTTTCACCATGTTCCCTCCTTTTTCTCACTTATTCCCTTGTTGTTGTCATTGTACACAAGAGAAGACAGAACACTAGACTTCTGTTCCTATTTCTACAGAAAACGCAAAGATTGTTCTCAGCCTGCCAAAACGATGTGGATTCTCTGTTCCTCTGAGAAATCCTTCACTTTATCCACAAAAGTGGAAAAAACGCTCTCCCTCTCGACCAAACTGTTGAGTAACACAGTGTCCAACTTCCCAACCACCCATTTATTTGCTGTGCTGAAAGCGAGATCTTTCAACTCCTAAAGCCAGCTGAAATGTCAGACTGAAAACTTGCTGTAAAACAGAGACAGTGACGCCTCACAAAATCACGACTGAGATCTTTCTCACACCCTATTTCTCACACAATGCTTGAATGGGAGCTTAGAGGGGGAGAATGAAAAGAGAAAGGGAGAAAAGGAGAGGGCAATTCTTTCAGTTCTTCAGATGCAACAATAGTCTTTGTCTACAATGTCCCTCCATTCTCATTGGGGTTACAGAAGGGGACGGGGCAGAGGGGCCGGTTTTCCATGGTAACTGACAAAACAAGCTGGTCCCAGAGCAAGGAGGGAGACAAGAGAGAGACACAAAAACATGCTTTAAGTCCAGGATAAAATCTCTGTATCAGTCTCTGCAATTTACTTGGAAGAAACAGACAGTGTGCAAAAGGAGGAGGAAGGACTTTTGTGAAAGGATGGACGCTTGACTTGGGTAGATGAAAAATACTGGACATTTGTGAGTACTACAAAAGCGCCCAGTCCTTCCAGAGGGGCTTTTGGACCGGGACGTACCCCTCTTCATTTTCATTCAAGGTTATTGCTTTTCTGGCTGTCATAATGAACTCTGACACTCAGTATGAGGACTCAGTGTCTGTCATGGTCTTGGAGAACATCAAGAACAAACTGCTTCATGCCTTCAGAACATCAGGAGAGCCAAGAACTTCTGCTGAGACAGCCACTTATCTGGTAAATGTTGATAAGAGTTTACAAGTGAACGAAGAGCTACGAAGAGCCAAAATAGATGGAGCCATAACATGGTTAAGATCAGAACTGGTGAGTTTAGAATACTGTATGATGCTTTTACATCCTAAATAGCTGGTTAAAATGGTTTGTGTAGTGCATTTGTTGTTTGAAACAGTCCCATGGAATTTTGCTGGTTAAGTGTAATGCATTGCTTCCCTGGGTTTTATATGTGGAAAAACAGTATATTTGTTTGTACAGTGTAAAACTACAATATAGATAGATAGATAGATCACTTGAACAATAATCATCTAGTGCAAGCACCTGTGCTGTGTCTGAATGTAAATAATGAGTGGAATATCTGTTGCTCTGTGATGAACATGCAGCTGGAGATGCGGTCTCAGGATCGACAGCTGGCTCAGACTCTACTTGGACTCAACAAGGAGATTCAGAGGCTCAGACGGGAGAACGGATCCCTGCTCCTGGAGCCTGACAGCAGTGAGCATCTGGAGACATGAACCAGGCATCAGTCAGAGACAAATATACTATTGAAGGGATAGTTCATCCAAAAATGAAAATTCTCATCATTTACTCTCCCTCATGTCATCCCAGATGTGAATGACATTCATTCTTCTGCAGAACACAAACAAAGATTTTTAGAAGAATATCTCTGCTCTGTTGGTCCATACAATGCAAGTGAATGGTGACCAGACTTTTCAAGTTCCAAAAATCGCATAAAGGCAGGATAAAAGTAATCCATATGACTCCAGTGTTTTAATCCACATCTTAAAGCAATATGAGTCCTTTTTTACTATAAATCTCCACTTTAACTTTCACATTCTGAATGTGATTGGTGATTTAAATATTGATCAGTTTCTCACCCAAAGAAACTGCATCAATTCAGAAGATATAGTTTTAACCACTGGAGTCATATGGATTACTTTTATCCTGCCTTTGTGATATTTGGAGCTTCACAGGTCTGGTCACCATTCACTTGCATTGGAAGGAACAACAGAGCTGAGATATTTTTCTAAAAATTTTCATTTGTGTTCAGCAGAAGAAAGAAAGTTATACACATCTGGGATGGCATGAGGGTGAGAAAATAATGAGAATTTTCATTTTTGGGTAAACTATCCCTGTAAGTCTCTTCCTTGTGTCTGTCAGCATAATGGTGATTTCTTTGAGTGCACTGGATGTTTAGAAGGTGTCTGGCAAAGTCAGTATTTTATACCAATCCATGATATAAAGGAACAAAAAAAAAAAAAACAACTCACCTCTCCTTAAGGGCACTTTGCTGGCACTTTATGCCTTTTAATTATTTTCAAATATTTTGTGAAAACAAAACAAACTAACAAAAAAAAAAACACTCTATTTTCGTGCATGTGAAAAGAAAAACCAAATATCAGTCAAACTGGATGCTAAGGTTTGTACCCAAAACAATAGAGTTGCCTTAAGAAGGCTGGTAGAGATTAACTAACTTTTTTTGAACATTTAGACAATTTCTATTAGAGATTTCTCTATTGAAATCCCATGTAGCTGATATCTGTTATTACTGTGATGAGATTATGGGGACTTCCTGTATGTGTTATGTAATAAAATATTTGCATAGTGTATGCAGTGTGTACAGTGCATAAAGCATGTTAATGTTTTATTAAAGTGCCTTAATGGTTTAACTCCTTATTGCATCATGCAATTATTCCTTGCCATATTTAAAGGGTTTTTAGGTTTTTATTACTTGCATACCATTAATGATATTGGTCGAGATGAAATACACTATCAGTGACCACATGTTCACTTGTCTATTACAGAAAAAAAGAAACAAAACTAATGAAAACAAAATCTTTAAAACATAATCTTTAAAGTTTATCCCAGCTGAATTGGGCTGTCTGGTATACACTACTAGTCCTTTATATGTACAATTTCTGCCAGCCCCTAAAATATGTCCTTTCACTGCCAGATGACAGCAGGTCCATTGACTCACACAAAGACAGCTTCTGTAATTGATTCAATGACTGAGACTCAAAAAGATTATCAATCCATTATATGAAGTCTTTGCATGTCATTATCAACAGGAATATTCTGGAATACTAGGAACTATGTTTGCTTTCAGTCTGTGTCATAACTTTATGTAACACTTATCCACTGGAGTACTTGGTTTGAATGAGCAAAAATTCATATGTGTACAGATATACAAGCACTGTTTAAGCAAAACAAAAGCTTCCTCAGTTTATTAATGCATTCAGGTGGTGAAATATCAGTCTCTTACCAAAGACTTTGTCATGAGTTTAAAACATTCAAAACTGTATTTTTTCCAATTATCCAATTTCACACTTTAAAATACCATGTTTCTGAGTATACGGTGACTATGTTACCAAGACTTAATTATTCCAAATACAGTGTTTATGAAAAGTAAATAATTGATCATCTGTTCTTCTTTTTGACATAACTAGACACTAAGATGGAACAATGTTTGAACAGTTTGATAGTCACTCCGATGGTGTATTATTCGTGCACATGATTGATCTGGCCACTGCAGGCTTCAGGGCACAGAGCTGCGTCTACCAAAAGGCCATTTGGACAGATAGCCAAGGGGAGCAGGGCTCATACATGTGTTGAAGGAGTAAATGGAAGGATAAAAGCACATTTCTCCTGAAAAGGAGGACATACTGCTCCCACCACCCTCACTCCCTGAGTCCCAGCAATGTTTCTCCTCCTCTTCCTCTTCTTCTATGGCTTTTGCACACTCCTGCTTCAGTTCCTGAATGCCATCATGGAGATCCATTAGCTGGCGAATCAGAGCTTGGTCCTGAGATCGCATCTCCATCTACAAAGCAGAATAACCCATCCTTCGTCATCCTTCTCATGAGCACACATCACAGAGATGTACAGAAGCGAACATTTGTAGTTAAAAAGTATATAAGTATTGTTTTGTTTCTAAAACTAATCAACCGTTTGGGTTCAGAAGACCTTTATTTGTCGACTGGAGTCATGTGGATTATTTTGATGCATCCTAAATATGCATTTTGGACCGTCAAAAAATGGAGTACATTCACTTGCATTGTTTAGAGGAAGAGGCCTGAAATGAAATCCTAAAAATCTTAAATTCTGTTTTGATGAAGAAAGAAACTCAGATACATCTTGGATGGCCTGAGGGTGAGTAAATTATCAGCAAAATTTCCCTTTTGGGTGAACTATTCCTTAGTTGTTGTTTTTTTTTAATCCCAAATCAAAATGCAATTGGGGGAAAATTTGTTAAATTACAATTTATGTTCCAAAAAAAGTACTTTACATTTTTAAACTAAATGAGAAGGAAACAAACACTGTGAGACACTGGGACGTACTGGGACACTTCTGACATTCAAAAACTTTTAAAAGAGGGACCAGTACAAACATTAATTTTAATGTTCTACCATAAAAAGATATTCATACTCTCCAAAAGAACCAAGCAACATCAAGGTTAAGGTATTAGGCTACCATGCTGATTAAGTTTCTCATCATTGAATAAATCAGGAGTGGGCAATGCCTTTTTCACATGCAAATGTCTTTTCCCCTTTTGCTCTCTTTATTGAGGGCTGCAGCAGTCTAATTGGATACTTCGAGAGGAAATAATATCCTGCATTCCAGAAATTTTCATGGGCCTGTCTCAAACAGCCCGTTCTGTCCAAAGAACGGAACAAAAAGTGTTCCCGCCAAAAACACGGCTCTTTCTCCATTAACTTTTTTGGGAGCAGGTGAAACGGGTATTGACACATCTCCTTTGAAATGTTCATGTGTAAGAATATACAGGATATTTTTAATTGGGTGTGCTTCTGTCCTCTGCCATTGTAGCACATTAAACCTTAAGCCTGATTTCCTGTAAGAGGAAACACTAAAGAGCACTATTTGTGTGGGCAGCTTAAAGACTTGGCATAAATGTTGACTGGAAGTGAACACTGGAACTCTTAAAGGGATAGTTCACCCAAAAATGAAAATTCCTTCATCATTTACTCACCCTCATGCCATCCCAGAAGTGTCTGATTTTCTTTCATCTGCTGAACAATAACAAAGTTTTTAGAATAATATTTCAGCTCTGTTGTTCCATACAATTTAAGTGAATGGTGACCAGACATTTGAAGCTCCAAAAATCACATAAAGTTCACATAAAAGTAATTCATAAGACTCCAGTGGTTAAAGCCATGTCTTCTGAAGAGATATAAGTGTGGGTGAGAAACAGATGAACATTTAAGTCCTTTTTGTACTATAAATCTCCAGTTTCGCATTCTGAAAGTGAAAGTGAAAGTGGAGATTTAAGTTAAAAAATGATTTTAATATTGATCATTTTCTCTCCCAAAGCGACTGCATCAATTCAGAAGATATCAATTTAACCACTGGAGTCATACTTTCACTCATTGGTTAAAGTAATCATGGCAGACTGTGAGTACTAACATTCTACAATGGCATCAGAAACTGAAAACTAATGATTTTAAATTATGCTGCATCCAAGTAGCTAGGTGTCAGTGTAAGTCCCAGATGACACAAAGACAAAGGTTACTGAGTGCACCTTTAATCATCTATCATTATATGTATATAATTCCATTTCTAAAAATCATATTTAAGTTCACCCTAAACTATAGCATTGACGTGGCCATTTGAATCATATTTAAAAAAACAACAATTTATCACAAAGTGTCCCACTTTATCTGTATTCACCCTGTTTAGTCATATGTTTGCTTGCTAGTTTAATGATGTAAGCCTAGTCCAAAATAACTCCAGTAATAACAACAAGAACCATCTTTCATGATTAAGGTTTGAAAATATAGAACTTAAGTGATAAACATAGGCGAATGAAACATGCAAAATTAGCTTTCTCATAAAAGGTTTCTGTGGTGTCTTTTGTGTGGAACGTTGCCATGACGAGTCACCAGTACAAAGGCTGTAAATGCCAAGCAATATATCTTCAGCTGAGAATAGACCTGCTCACAAGTTAACCCACTGGAGGTGATATAGGCCACAACATGCATGTTAATGATGAGAATGACGTAACTTTTTACTCATTAGGAATAACGTTGTAAAGAACCAGGATGACCTTTGATTTTACTGGAGTCAATGACATGACCTACACCTACAACAACAATAGAACACTCTGCAATACAGGAGATACATACAAAGCTTAGACCACCCAAGATACCCACCATACCGCAGGGAACATTGCATAGTCTGACAAATATAGATCATTATTGGACACAGAATAAACTACAAAGCATGTATGAGAAAATGTGATAATGATTTATGATAAATGATAACAGTTATGGTTTATGAAAGGCTAAAGATTAATTCTGGATTATTGTTCAGATCTAATATTTTGAAAACAGAATACATGTCATTGCAAAAGAGGACAAAAAAATAAATAATAACAAACAGGATTTTTTGTTTTACATTATTGATTATAGCAAAATTGATTAAATACAAAATGTTGCCTCATATTCTTGCTAAAATGTAAGATATTTTGGGAAATAATATAATAAGTTCCACATAGGTCTTACCAGCTCCTTCCTCAGCCAAGCCAGAGCAGACTCAATATCCAGCCGGCCTGTATCTCCCTTCCCAGCAATACGCTTCCCTCTACACACCTCCTGAGATGAGGAATGGTCCTTGCACATCACTGCTGATATACAGTGATCAAAAGAAGTTTCTTTACATGAGAAATCTCTCAGTCTGGTAAGAACTACTTCCATTCTTTCTAAAGCTGATCGCTGAATAGGAGCGAATAGCTCTCTGTTATCTAAGTTTTCTTGTCAGCTGTAGGACACAGCTCTGTCACTGAAACACAACTCTATGTTTTGCTCTCTAACAACTCTACTTCTCTCTGTCACTCATTGAGCTCCACTACTGGTGAGCCTGCTCTGGGATGGACACTTAAAACACCCACTCCCAGCCACCCCTCACCCCCCGCAATCCCATAAATACACACACAAATAGACTCATTTTGTATGCAACATAAGTCAGTGTTCATGTGCAAGTAACTGACGTAGTTAGACTGACGTCAGACTCGCCTTTAGTGTTTCTGACCTGCCATTTGCTTTCTAAACGCTTTAGCACACATGAATAGATAGACGAGTTTCCATGGCTTTTCGGAAAGTACTAGAGAAGAGAACTGGAGTCTATGGAACTTGGCAATATCAGGACAGCAAATATCAAGATCTGAGTGGACCATTTGTTTCAGGTCTAGACATTAGAGGTCGACCGATAATGGATTTCACCGATAACTAAGATGGTGGAAAAGGCCGATAACCCATTAATCGGCCGATAGTTTTTAAAATTGATTTCTTAATCTTTCCTTACTATGTTACAAGAGTCCAAAATAAATAAAATCCCAGATGCAGTTTATTGTGCAACCAAAATCCCAATAATAACCACAAAAAAAAAAAAAAAAGAAAAAAAAAAAAAAGAAAAAAAAAGATTTGGAGCATAACAAGCCCAAAACAAACACTTATTTTGGGAGTCTAATTTTGAAATGACGGAGACTTGGCTGTTACAATGCTATATATTTAAGCATTTAACAAATTAAACTTTTTAAAGCCTTTATATAAATTCACCAGTTTAAGAATTTTGTACGTATGTGCTGTATGTGATGTATGTAATTTATGTAATGTATGTGCTGACAAAGCACGTTTCCATATAGTCGCATTTTTCTTTTCATGCCCTCACTTCAATTTAGAACACTTGATTCATCTAATCAAAATAACCACATTTACATTGATGTGAGGATAAAAATATAGAGGAATATTGTCAGTCAGTATACTGTAGAACCAAGTTGTTTTCTAACCCTAGACTCCTCCAGTGCTGACCAAAGAGGAACACGGAGAAATACATTTTTTTATATATATAAATAAAATTAAAAACGCTGAATATTGGCATAAATTTTCGGCGATAACCGATAGTTCCAAAAAGCAACTATTGGCATCGATTAATCGGTAAAACTGATATATCGGTCTACCTCTACTAGACATACTTAATCTGGGGAGTCTTGGGGATATCACCTTTCTTTTGCTCTTAGAGCATGGCACCAGCAATGCCACAGTCATGGGTTTATTTCACAGAAACACATACAGATACTAATAAATTGTGTATCTTGAAATGGGCAAGTTGCTCTGGATAAAAGTGTCGGCCAGATGCATGGACGTAAACTACTGGATTGTCTCTGAACACATTTTGTCACTGTATTTTATTTGATAAAGTGCCCCATAGGTGTGAGTGAGAGTCCCCCAACCACTGGGGGTTGCGTCAGGAAGGGCATCTGGCTTAAAACCTATGCCAAGTCAAATATGCGGATCACGGTTGGTCCGCTGTGGTGACCCCTAGCGGGAGCAGCCGAAAGAGGAAAAAGATTTTATTTTATTTGACTTGTGTGTATTTACAGAAGTTAGTAGTATGTTAACTAGTTCAGTAAAGTTATTTTTCTTGACTCAGTGACTAAATCTGAACATGGAAGAAATAAACTCAATGGTTGGGAACCCCTGATTCAAACTCAGTGTGACGTATAGGCAGCCATGTGGAGCTGCATGCTGCCATGTCCTTCTTGGATTTCTCCTAGCAACCTAAGCAATAAATCCCAACTTGGGGCAAAAATAGCCAAGACACAATTGAGGCTATATTTAAACCCAAATTATAAACATAGATCAATGAACAAAGTGTCTTTAGAATAGATGACGCATACAGACATTCAAAGAGACAGAATGAGACCAACTTTTTTCTTTACCCTTGAAAAAAGAGACCCTTCCAGGCTAATCCCAACAGCATCCACACTTGACTATTTGCCTGCATCTTTAGTATCATATCAGTTTTTAATTAAACTAGCTGTTATAATGTCCTGCATAGTGTTTACCGGTTTGATGACATGAAAGGAACAGTTCACGGCAAAATGAAAATGCTGTCATAATTTACTCAACCCCATGCTGTTCCAAATTTGTATGACTTTCTTCCTTGGAACAAAAAGACAGATTTCAGGCAGAATGTTAGGGACTGTTAAATGATAAAGTTATGGTGATAAAGTTAAATGATTTTAGACCCATAGCACTTACGTCTATTTTGTGCAAATGCATGGAAAGGGTTTTAACAAAACATTTAATGTCCTCTGTAACCATAGATTTGGACCCCCTCCAATTTGCATAAAAAAGAGCAAGGTGTACTGATTCTGCAACATTAACTTTATGTAACTCAGTTGCTGAACATATAAAGCAGACCAAACACTATGCTAGAATTGTATTTATAGATTTCAGTTCAGCCTTTAAAACAAAGAAGAAAGACATTCTCTTGCAGAAATTACTTGATCTAAGTGTTAATGGTGGCCTCATTTGGTGGATCAGAGATTTTCTTTCCAATTGTCCACAAAGAGTGTTCGTTAATGGTAAAGTAAAAGACTATCTTTTTTTTTTTTTTTTTTTTTTAAACAGGTGCACCACAAGGAACCATACTGTCACCTGTACTATTCTCATTGTATACTAATTAATTTAAAATTCAAGATGTACATTCTAGTCTAATACGCAGACAACATGGCACTTGTCTGCCTTTTGCAAGGAGGAACAGAAAAGAATAATCTTTATTATAACCATGTAACTTTCCTCCAGAACTGGTGTTGGTTGAGTATGCTGGAGATAAATGTGAATAAAACCAAAGAATTGGTTGTTACCATCAACCCCTGAACAAGTGCAACCTTTAATATTTGGTTTGCACCCTGTTTATATGGTTTGTAGTTTTAAATATATGAGAACATTTATAGATAGTCTTCATAATTTTACTGAGAATAGAGATTTTTTTTGTTTTGTTTTAAAAAGCAATGCAAAGACTGCATCTTATTAGGAGATTAAACCACTTTGGTGTGAGTAAAGACATTTTAGAAATGGTTTACCAGAATCTTGTGGAAAGCTTTCCGTCATTTAATGTGGTATGGAAACCTGAGCGCAACAAATTTATGCCAAATGCTGTCAGAATATTAAATGCATAGCTGTATATGTATGTGGGTATGTGAACATGCCTGCATAAGGTATACTTTTAAATTATCATGTTTTCATGTCTTTTCTATGCTGTATAATGTTGATGTGTTGGTGTTCATACTGCCTATGCTGAAGATCGAAGACAAATTTCCACATTGTGGATAATAAAGTTACTGAACTGACAGCCTCAGTCAGCATTCACTTTCTTTTCTTTTTTTTTTTTCTTTTCATACAATGAAAGTAAATGGTGACTGAAGCTCCCATACACCTCTTTTTCTGTCCATGGAAGAAAGACATGCCAGTTTGGAACAATATGAGTAAAATGATGACAGAATATTCATATCTGGTGAACTATCCCTTTAACATCAAAGCATATAATTTGCTAGCTTTTTCCATGCATAAGCATTGGACCGTCACTTTCATCTGACAACTTCTTGGAACAACCCACATTTATTGAAAAGTCAGCCTGTTCAGTTGTGTAGCATTTGAAGGCTGTACCACCCCCTTGTGGTTAAAAACAAAATTACAATCTAGAACAAATCTTCCTGCAATTGACACCAAATTTCACTCATTATAATGAGAGAAATGCAATTATCAGCATATCACTAAAAAAGATTGATAGAAGATATTTCTGACCCCATATAATTTGTTTTGTTTTGTTGTTGTTGGACTGAGTGTTTTATAAGCTTAGTCCGTGCCATGCCTATACATACAATCTTTTTTTTTATTTATTTATTTATTTATTTATTTATTTATTTTTTTATAAAATAACAAAGCAGAAGTATGTAATTTCACTAAACGGAACTGCAAAAATAAACAATATTTTCAAAACAGCTTTCTGAATATGCTGCTCACCTGCAGTTGTTTAAATATTCAGATAGTCCCGCCCCCAACTCATACTATTGGTTGAGTAACATTGTTGGGTGAGTCTAAGCAGGTTGCTAAAACAAACAGGAATTTTTATAGCGGCACGGAGGCACAGTGTAAAAGTTGTCAAGAAAATGAACCTATGAATGGCCTACTTATATTGACCTCTAAAGCTGCACTAGGTAACTTTGTGCTCTCTAGCGACATATGTGGTTGAAACTTAAAATTGCAAGCAATTTGCGGAAGAACAATTACATGAGTTGTTTTTAGGCACTGCTCTTTTGGCAGATGAATCTCATGATTTGAGCTTGCACCTTATCCTAACCATACATGGCCCGATAAGATTCCAGCGACAAGCTATCTGCCTGTCCGCACCAGATGCGACACCATGATATTCATACACTAAAATGAGGATTATTGACAATAAAATTTAGAAATCAGAGCAATCACAGACGGAACAGTGTGTTTATTTAACGCAACTCATTTTCTCACTGAAGCTCCATAATGCTTTCTATGGCTAGCCCTCATGTGTCCCAGCTGGTTAGGACAAAAACTCTGATTAACATGGAAAAGGTACCTTTTATCACCTGTCGCTGCGTTGCTTGTCATCATGACTTGAGATATTCAGAGCCAGAGTCAGAATGTGCTATTTTCATGTTGATTTAATGTTATATGATTAAACATTTAAAACTGAAATATTACTTGGTTTGATAAAGATAAACAACACTCCTATTGACGTATTTTGAATTAATTAATTTTACACTACACTTAAAGCGCTTTTACATAGAGAACAAAGGACTCAATCACCTCAATCACTACCAGTATATTTTAATATCATTTTTCAAGTGTTTTATCTACTATTAATGTTTATATTGTACTACACTTATCAGTTTAAGAGGTGATACTTGTGATATGGCTGATACGAGTTCAATGGAAGACTTTATTATTGTTATATTATATTGTACAGCCTCAGCTGATAATGCAAGTGAACCGTAATACTACAATAGTATGTCTATGCAATGCTCACAATAACACAGTAAACTAAAAACATAAAACAAGGATTCAGTAATGATGGGGATAAAATATACTTTATTAAACATGAAAATAATATGCTTAAAAATGCAATATAACAGTTACAAGAAGTCAATTTCAGAAGTTATAAATGTCACAGTAACTTCACCAGACAAGGTAGATTCATCGCGATCGGTTAACACACAAGTAACGTTCGAGTCATAAAAGCATGACAAGCAAAATAAGCTTCAACAAATATAACAGACAACATATCCAAGAATTATAGCAGGTAAACAACTTCGCCAAATGGATAAACATTCATCCATACTGTTGGGATGCTGTCCATATGGCGTCATTTTTATATCACCAGAACTTGAATTTGAAAAAGCCTCCGAATGATCTTGAAAAAAGACTGGGTGTATTTTGATGTTATCGAAAATGTTAGCTGTAATTTTTAAATATTTGAAAATATGTTGTGTGAATTCACCTCCAATAAAATCAGGTTGTGAAATTCAAGTTTTTATTATTCAAGTGGTGGATTTCAGGTCTCAATATTCAGGCAAAATTTGAGGATGACATCCGGGAATGCAAGGAAGAGCAAACGAGTGTTAATGTAATCCATGTCTCTCTCGGACAATTGCAAAGCGATGGAAACAGTTCAAAAGTCTAAAAATAAAAAGATATATTTATATACATCTGTTAAACGGTTGTGAGATCAAAAATGGTTGAACCTTTACATATATATATATATATATATATATATATATAATTTCTCTGCCTTCAGAGAACAGAGTGTGTTTAATCATTACATCCAAGGTAATATGAATCCGGTAGATAGCTACCTCTTATTGTTATTGCAAATAAGTGAAATAATACAGATCTATGGCTGACTGAAACAACAGCCGCCTTTACCCATTTTGTAAGTGTGTGTTGCATGTCTTGGCTGTTTGATCATATTTATTATAATTATATTTCACTTTCTCTTGCACATTTTGCTAGTGTTGAATGAAAATATAGTGAACTTTGAATGTACAACACACATTCTGTTCCTAATTGTTTACATCAGTCTGGATTGCTTGAGTTAGCATGCCATCTTGCTTTTTAATATTTTTATCAAAATTCTGGACAGTCTAACCTCATATGTATTACATTTGTAGACTACTGATGATTTGTCAATGTCTTATTTATTATGTTTATTTTCAGGCAGACCACTTCATGATAATACAAATCTGGGCTTCATCTATATACTTTAGAGAAGTGTTCTGTAATATGTGCATTTGCATTGTACCCCTTACTAAAATTAGACAGCAGTATTCCGTTATAAATTATTTTGTTTTGCATGTAATGCATGAGTGAAAGCTCAAAACACTCACACACACACACACACACACACACACACACACACACACACACACACACACACACACACTAATACAGAGGCCTATAAAGTATTATTTGTCATTTCCTGTAGCTATTATTAATCAGGTATTATAAATAAATAAAAATATATATATAATTTCCCATACACTCAATTCGTGCATATACAAAATAATAATAATAGTGATAATAATAATAACAATTCACGGTAATGCATGAGCATATTGACCTGTTACATGTGACCAGAGGCGGCACTACACTACACGTGACACTGGCCATCGGAAGAACCGGGACTTTCCCCGATAGGCCGGCCGCGAAACGGGGCCGAATGGGCCGAGAATCCCGCAATTAGCTGAAATGGGCCGCCACGTTATGCAGAACGGGCCACAAAACGGCGCCGCGATATGCCGAAGGGGGCAGCGATATGCAGAAAAGGACAGCGACACTCCCCTCACTGTATGATCACGCTGCCTTTGTGACCGAAATTCCATTTACTTTCAGACAGTGTGCTGCACCGGATGCGACAAAAGCCAGCAACATTTTTGTTTCTATTTATAAATCTTGAAAAAGTGACACTGCTGTTTACTTACCAGAGCCAACATTTTATTTTTCTTTCTTTAAATTTTATCTTTCAGGTGACACGGCTTCATTTCACCCAAGTCAAGCAGTGATGAAGGGGGAGAACAGCGATATAACACTTATATGTTTCTGCTTTTAGACATTTCAGTTATCTGTGTATCAAATACAGTATAATGTTCATATATTCATTCATGAATATAAGTTCATAACACCCAGACTATGGTATGTCATGACTGTAACACATAATAATAATAATAATAATAATAATAAGTGCTATAATGTCAATTTACAGTATATTTTTTATGTGTATACACTAATGTTTGTCAATAAACAACACATAAGATTATGAAACACAGACTTTATTCACACTGCCAGACTACAATGTAAACATTAGTCATAAACACTGCCTTGGTTGCTTTCACTGTCATGTGTTCTTCACGAGTTAAAAGCAGCTCTTGCATTCATACGGACGTGATCATCACAGATATTTTGTAATTAATCAGACCACAAAACAACACAAGAACATTTGAAACTTCTGAATGAGAGATGTTTACGGTGATGTACCGCTGAGATTGGCCGGTGTTATAGATCAACTGGGGATCGTGTTATCTGGGCATGTATGTGTGCATGTGAATAATTTTAATGGCCTTTTCAGCAGAATTGTTCAATGTGAATTGCCAAGGCGCAAAGAAAAGACATTTTGTACATTATTAAAATGTAGGCTATATATATTTAATGCTATATATGTATAATATACTCTCTATATATTTATTAATTCATTTAAAGTTTCTTTTTTGAGCTGTTTCCATCGCTTTGCGATTGTCCAAGAAAGACATGGATTACATTAACACTCGTTTGCTCTTCCTTGCATTCCCGGATATCATCCTCAAATTTTGCCTAAATATTGAGACCTGAAATCCACCACTGAATAATAAAAACTTGAATTTCACAACCTGATTTTATTGGAGGTGAATTCACACAAAATATTTTCAAATATTTAAAATTAACAGCAAAAATGTTCAATAACATCAAATTACACCCAGTCTTTTTTCAAGAGGAGGCTTTTTCAAATTCAAGTTCTGGTGATATAAAAATGACTCCATACGTCCAGTGTGAGTGTGACTGAACTGAACTGTAGTTTCTTTCTTCTTTTTAACGGCTACTCGCAAACTAAAACAGTCCACCATCTACTCTTTACATGGGAACAAGACAGCCGGTTCTTCTTTCCTATGTTCACGGACATGACATGATGCAAGGATGTATGTCATAAGCCAGCGATTTCGTGCCAAATCGGACCAAACATCTCAAAATACAAATAATTTTTATAGGCTTACAGTAATGAATCGGGGGAGGGTAAGAATATTGTCGTGAACACTGGTTATGTACTCTATCAATAATGGCAATTTGTTCATTTTTAACCAAAAAATCTTACATAGTGCAGCTTTAAGCTGGGATAGAATAAAGTATTTTAACACTGAAAAAGTTACATACTTTAGCTATAACTCAAGAAACAAATAGACTTATTTAATGAAGAAATAAAACTTGTTTATTAGAGAAAACAAGTGGCTTGCTGATGCACTTCCATTAACAAAGAAGAGGTGAGTCTATACAGTAAAATTATTCTAGACAACAACACAGTAGGATTTAACTCTAGGCGGTTGTGGGATTTGACTGGTTTAAGTTCACAGGTGCTCCCTCTCCCCCAGCAGGCTTTTTCTTCCTGTGTCTATTCCGCTTCTTTTTCTCTCTATCTGTCTTTTTGGGCTGTTGAGGCATTGTTTTCTTCTTCTTCAAGCAGCTAAGGGGGTTTGGGTTCCCAGACTTCCTCTTGCGCTTCTTGCCTCTCCTCTCCTCACCATCTTTGCCAAGGCCCTGCTGCTCTTTCAGACTCTGGATGCTCTTCTGTTGTGATGTGCTCACCATCTCACCCAGCTGAACAGCTTCTACGTACTTCAGTGTACATTCAGAGGGCTTGTCCAACACCATGGTGTTCAGGATAATATAGAGCAGAGGAACCCCAGGGATCTTCTTCAGGGCTGTAGTCAGCTCTTGATCCTGGTAATATGATGCATCATATGTATGATCATTTCACATTGTGCATTCATATTTAATAATGCTTTTGGAGCATTTCAAACTAACATAGCCTACCTGTGTTGCAACGAAGTAGTGGTGAGGATTTGCTTCCCCAAGCATTGACAACAAGCATTGTGATGCAGGTACAGGATCTTTGTGTTTGCATTGCCTAACCTGGAATCTCTGTAAAATGAGTTTTGCTCCATACAGTTCCTTTGGAAGAGTCTCGAGTTCCTTAAGTGCGCAGCTGCAGAGTACAGAGCAAATATGTCACTAGCAGTAATACACAGAAATGAACAATCCAAGAATATCATAGAATAAAATATAATTAACTTACTTTGTGGTACAAAGGTGAATTTCTCCCATGAGATATTTAGGCAACTGCTCTTTGATTTGAATCTTATTCTTCAACGCCGCTTGACAAAATGTCCCATCAATTAATATTTGGAAAGGTTGTCGAAAACAAAAGTTATACTTGTAAAAGCTGATGGTTTTCTTCGCATGTTTCTGCCGTTTTATCTTCATTGTGGTGCAGCTCTTTGATACCGAATTATTTATATGTAAAGCTCAGGCAGTTTGAATGAATATATAGTCTTGACAGAGAAGGAACAGAATAACTATGTTGATTTATTTCAATATGTCAACAAAACGATGTGCGAATCTCGTGCCTCCAACATTACCAGCATGGAACGTCTGCAGTTACAGTCGACGGTAACCGGGTGGAAAACTGCAAACGGCTCTAGATGACATAAAAACCACACCGTAGTGTTAATACTTAGTCTAATTAAATTTTATGAGAATTACTAGAAATAAATATTCATTCTATGTATGTATAATTAACAGTTATTGAATGAATACATTCGGAATTTTGTTAATTAACACACTCTAGGAACCACTCACAATAGTTACTGTTTCTCCAACCACTAACACAGCTGCACATTCACCGGAAATCGCTTGTTCATCGGCAGTCTTCAGCGCACTTGAAGATGGCATCTCTCAAAGTCACCGCGGCGGGAAAAACCCTCGATTCTCCTGTCAAACAAATCCAGCTAGAAGGACTGGTAAGACTTTATGTAACAGAATCAATGTAGTAATGTCCAAAAATGAACAGAAAGTGGAGTCAGGCATTGGCTTATGCTCTAACTTCAGAAGCTTCTGGTAAGTTCAACTGCATCACTGAAAGGCTGATCAGACTTATGTGTGTTTACTTTATGGTAAAAAGAGATATTTACGTTTAGATAAGTATTCATTAAGCAGGCGCTTTTATCAAAGTGTCCAACATATGAGAAGTGAATAACATTAGTAGTTTTGCAATGTAAAGACCCAAAACTGCAAACAGCAGAGAATAGACTAAATGGCTCAATTTCAGGACTGAGTGTTGAAACAGGGTCATGTGAACATGGTGACCAGACGTCCCGGTTTATCCAGGACAGTCCCAATTTTAAGAGGTGTGTCCTGGTGTCACAACAATTTTCTAAAAAAATGTAATTATGTTCCGGTTTCAGCTGATAGGCTCACTGTTTTTGTTTTTTTCTCTCCTGAAATTAAAAATCCTCATTATTCTTCTCGCTGTTGTTTCTGGTATGGTTTGCAGAGAAAAGAAGCAATTTCGTTGTGTCGCACGTTTATTTGAGGATACTTTTGTTCAAGTCTTTCAGCAAATCAACTGAAATGTATCTGGTTACCATGGCGATGAGGTTACGCGCTTAAGCTGCGTTCACACTGCCAGCGACAAAACGACCTCATCTCATTCACTTTCAATGAGAGCTGACGGCGACCGTTGGCGACCGGATGTGGGCGTGTCCAGCGACACAACAAAGTTGAGAAATGTTTAACTTTATGCAAATGAAGAGCGACTTTCGCGAGCGACAGCCAATACGAGAGAAGATGGTAGAGCTCACGTGATCTTTCTCTCTCTCTCTCTCTCTCTCTCTCTCTCTCTCTCTCTCTCTCTCAGTTACAGAAAGATGGAGGAAAGGCTAATCCTTGCTGGTAGCAATTTACTAGTGTTATATGATATGTCTCTGCCCACATACAGGAACATATTTAAGAAAAATTATGCGTGGAAAGGTGTATCTGAGATCACGGGGATTCCAAGTAGGTTTAAATCATCAAATAGCCTGTAAAATTAACTATTAAATAATTTGTTTTGAAAATGTGTTACATGTATGACAGCAAACGAAACCATATGAATGATCAGATATAGTGAATAAACGTACCATATTAATAGCCTTACTAATATTTTAATAGTAATATTAGTTGTAAAGAAACAGTGCTGTTTAGACTGTCCATACACACCATTAGCGTCCTAACCGCCAGCCACTGGCGACATGCAGCGACAAAATAGCTGGCAGTGTGAACGCAGCTTTATCGCTTGCGCTCTGTCGCAATGTCAGTCAGCGCAAGTTAGAAATGCCCAAATAAAATGCGTTTTCAGCAATGAGCTTAAAGAAGCCGATCAGTTTCTTCGCACAACACGTGAAAATGTAAACATGTTGTTTTGCAGTGAATGTTTGTTTCCACACGACCACGGAGTTAGATCAGACAGTCACATTCAGACGGCTACTCTGCACTTTTCACATCGTACAATCACTTAAATGTTGAGATGTGGGAATTGTGTTTTGAATTTTAGGTTCTAATGTTATGAATTTTGTGTTAAAATGTGTACCTGACATGGCATTCAGTCATTTCATATTTACACATGCAATATGACATATGGATAGAATAGGCTACATGGAATTTGTACAATAAAAATGTGCTTAAATCATGAAAAATAAAATATACATTTTACAAATAAACTATATATACAGTCAAGTGCAGAAGTTTGCATGCCCCTTTTGTTTTATAAGTTTTCAAACCCTTTTCAGAATGTATACAAATATAAGAGATACACTTTTTATGCAGTTCTGCCATTCAGAAGCTACATAACACAACATTTAATCTGATTTATCATCCTGTTCAAAAGTTTGCATCACCTTGGTCCTTATGTTGCCTTCTTGAGCATCAAGGAATGTTTGCACCTTTTATAATAGTTGTGTATGAGTCCCTCAATTGTCCTAAGTGTGAAAAGCTGTATCTCAACATCATGTAGGCCACTGTTGGGAAGAGCTCAAATGTGCTGGAAAACCAAAGAATGCGCGGGCCTGGAGGATTTTTCTAAAGAAAAGTGGTCAGCTTCATTACTCAGGACAAAATAGGGACTCATGAAAAATTATTACACAAACAGTCATTGATCATTGAGAAAGCAGCACACCATATTAAGAATCAAGGGAATGTAAACTTTTCAACAGGACCATTTGTATAAATTCAGTTGCTATTTTGTCTTGTGGAATATATGTGATATCTTTATGTCAAATTCTTCAGGGCAGTACTAAATAAAAAACTAAATGCAATTTTATCCCACTTTTTTTTTTTTAGGATAATATGATATCCTTTGGGTGAACTAACTACTAAAGTTGCAACAGATGATTTTGCAAAGAGGTGTCAAACCAGGATGAGGAGGATGGGCTTTGGGGGCTTAAGTCCCTGGGGGGATATATAAGAAATATCCTAACTTTAGAATCCTATCTAATCTGTTTGGTAACCATGGTAATTTCAGTTAGGATCTCATTTAGGACAAAATATATTACAGAATAACATTTCTCTAATGCATAATCTTATTTTATACAGTTAGGATTTGCTTCTGTAATATTAATTTGTGAAAAATCGTAACTGAACTGATCAGATTTTAAAAGAATATTCTGGGTTCAATACAAGTTAATTGACTGCATTTGTGGCATAATGTTGATGTTTTTATTTTTTTATTTTGACTTGCCCCTCCTTTTCTTTAAAAAATCAGAAATCAAGGTTACAGTGAGGCACTTACAATGGAAGTAAATGGGGCCAATCCTTAAATGTTAAAAACTCCCGGTTTCAAAAGTATAGCCATAAGACATAAACAATATGCGTGTTGACATGATTTTAGTGTGATAAAATCGCTTTCTAACCTTTTCTATGTAAAGTTATAGCTAATTTTACCACTTTGTTGCATGATGATGTAATGTCAACAAACCCTTAAAAGATTGAAACAACTTTACAGCTCAAATAATACACAAGTTTTAACAGAAGAAAGTGCTTTTATAAAATTTATTAAAATTAGTGCTTTAATTAAAATTACAAGCTTCATATTTCTGCCTTTAAACCCTCCAAAAATTGACCCCATTCACTTCCATTGTAAGAGCCTCACTGTAACCTCGATTTTTGCTTTTTTATAAAGTAGGCATGAGTCTACTCATATATAGTCTAAATAATTTTTTGTGGTAATCAACATTTTGTTGCAAATGCTGTCGATTGAGCTTAACTTGTATTGAACCCAGAATATTCCTTTAACTTAAGACTTAAGATAGAAAGTTTTCTGTAATATGCCCTCTTTATCTATTTTCCCAAGCCCCTTATTTTTTATTTTATTTTGAAGATTCACATTTATCTTCAAAAATAAAATGTTTTATCACATTTTTGTTCACTCAGTAGTTTGTATGTGGTAGATTACACTTGCGTGTTCATTCAGTTCACTGGAGAAGCGACTTGTTGGCAGATGCTGGCAGAGCCCTTACATTTATACAACCAGCTGTTGAATACTACCTGGTCCGTCCGATAGGTGGGAGTGTTGTCCCTCGGCAGGTTTCAACAATCCGTCATTGTTTCAAAGAGCTGATGAGGTAATAAGCGTAACTGTTAAGCGAAATTGAGAACATATGTCTAGCTTTTATGCTTGATAATTGTTCAAAGTTTGCAGTTTTCTCTGGGGGCTAAGCCCCTTATCTTTTTCAGCCCTAGCAACGCCCCTGTGCCAAACCTTGATATCAAAAGACTAGAGCAATGAAAACTCATTTTCACCACCACAGTTTTCTCCTGCACTCAGACATAAATGTTGATGTTATGTCTGGCTAGGTTGAACGTATTTGTTGCACCTATCTAATCAGTGTTTGATCCTGACCAGGTGTGCAAGTTATGTTTTCTTTATTCTTAATTAACTCCAAAGTTCAAAGGAAATATTACTTCGGTTTCTAATTGGCTTCTTTGATGTCTTCTTATTTACAAATTAATGGAGACATGCCTCTTTCTTTATAGTCAAAACACATAGGTGGACCTCCACATTGTTGTGCTAGAATAATGCATTTGTTATTCAATATAAAGGGAGTGTGTACTTGATGTTTAAACAGGTGTTAGTTTCACATTGTGTTGCTATGTGTTGCAGTTGTAGCTTAGGAAGACACTAATTTTTTTTAGCTTTATCAGCAGAAGTCTGAGGTGCATATCTGATTAGGCATGGGCTATTTTCTGAGAACAATTTTGATCAGGGTTTGAGCTGAGCTCTTGGGGACGTGGCGCTCCAGGAATGGAATTGAATAACCCTGCCCTATTGTTTCATATCTGTTATTCACTATTCTCTAAATTAAAGTGGCAAAAATCCAAAACATTAATTAAAAACATGTTATGAGATATTTGTTTAGTTCCAACAGTTCCTAATATTTAGTGCGCTTTCAAAAAGCATCTCTAAGTGATTTTTGGTTGGTTTGTTATTTAGCTAGTTAAAATAGTATCTGTTGGCTTTTCAAAATGTTGCTTTTCGATTTTTGCTCTTTGTTCAAAAATCGCTTTTTGAAAGATTTCCTGTCAGTTGTTTTGCCTATAATTAACTCTGATTAATGATAAACCCTTTTTTGGTAAGCAATTTATTTAACTATGTACATACATGTATGCAGTTTCTTCCAACAGGTTGTAGATTGTTCAGTTCTGAATAGGCATTATTATATGGGGTGAAATTAGACTCAAAATGATTAAGAAATGCATTCATACTTATCCGTCAATTTGAAAAATGTTGAAAATGTATCTTACAATCCACAGATAAATGCCTTTCAACTTGTGTCTCTGAAATTCAAAATTAAATGAATGTGCTGGGATTTGTACAAATAGAGAAATATTTGTGCACACAAATGTTCCCTTTTGTATAAATGTATCACAATTTGTGAATGCAACCAAAGGAAGATGTTCCAAATCAAACACAGAATGGTCTTGTGAAGTATTGAATGTGCATTTGTGGAGCAAATGACATGCATACATTCATTGCTGTCTATTTGTGTTAAATCTATGTGATTCATTTGAATTTGGAGACTTTTATTTAGCTGGTTTTGCCTTGTATGATCCACATGTAACTTTGGGTGAGCAAAGCAGCTACCACTAGATGGCAGTCTCATTTTACAGAAATACCACCTGGCGGGGTGTGGTTTATTCACACGGTCAATGAGCAAGCGCTCCACACTTAAAGCAAATAGGGCTGCGTTGTCGAATAGTCGTTTGATCTAATTTAACGCAACATGAGATCACATTAAACTCTAATGATGACGCGTGAGAGCAGCACTGCAGTTCGCACCTGACTGAGGAGAATTACGTATTTAAGTATGAGGGAATTATACAAAAATATAAAATAAGTAAATATAGACACACTCTCTTTGTGGAATAAACGGAGCCAGAGCTCTTTAAAGGAAACACCCCGTTACATCTTCAATGCAGTTATATTTAAAGCGTTATAGCTTTATTAAAGTTCAAATAATATGGAAGCAGATCTTGTAAATAACTACAAACTCCAAAACTGGCATTCCTCTGTGCGGTCAGCGCCTCTTCCATGAGTTGCACAAATGTCCTGATCTAAGGGGGAGAGATTGAAACTGCACCCGGCTGAGGTACACTCTGGCGCGAGGACGCTCATCCCTCGAGCGCCCTGCTTAATGCAGCTAGATTATGGGGGCCTGGTAGCTCAGCGAGTATTGACGCTGACTACCACCGCTGGAGTCGCAAGTTCGAATCCAGGGTGTGCTGAGTGATTCCAGCCAGGTCTCCTGAGCAACCAAATTGGCCCGGTTGCTAGGGAGGATATTGTCACATGGGGTAACCTCCTCGTGGTCGTGATTAGTGGTTCTCGATCTCAATGGGGTGCGTGGTAAGTTGTGCGTGGATCGTGGAGAGTAGCATGAGCCTCCACATGCGGAGTCTGCGTGGTGTCATGCATGATGAACCAGCGCATCCCTCCTCCCTCCTGGGTTTCGACACCACTGTAACAGTTCATGGATAGGCAAGGAGGAGGCGGGAACCGGCTGAACAGTAAACAAAGTTTTAATGAGAAACTCGACTTAAAACAAGCATAAACAAACACAGACACTAATGCAATGCGGCCGCGTGCGCCTCTCTCTTGAACCGGCGTCTCTGGCTGCCCTTTATTTCGCTCTCCCGCTGATCAGCTGGTTCAGTTCCGGCCATGCTCCATCACGGCCCAGCCTCACCCTCCTCCTCGTCACACTCCTCCCCCGCCCAATTCAAGCCGGAGCGCCATTGGTCTGACTAACTCCCCCCCACCCCCGATCCCTGGAGGGGAGACGCTGCCCTTCCGGCCGTTCTGTCAGCCGGTGGTCCACTCCGCCTCCTGCGAACCTGGGGGAGAGATGAGGAGAGGATTGGGGAGAGGGAAAGGGCAAGTGGAGACACACACACAGAGAGAGAGAGAGAGAGAGAGAGAGAGAAGAACTTGCTCGCCGGCTCCCGGACGCACTGTCACCCGGCTCCTCGTCACACTGTTGTACATGAAACTGATGTTGAGCGGGTAGAAGCTGTCAGCTGAGGACATGTGAAGCATCTATTTCTCAAACTAGAGACTCTGATGTACTTATCCTCTTGTTTAGTTGTACATCTGGTCTTCCATATCTTTTTCTGTCCTTGTTAGAGCCAGTTGTCCTTTGTCTTTGAAGACTGTAGTGTACACCTTTGTATGAAATCTTCAGTTGTTTTTTTTGGGCAATTTCAAGCATTGTATAGCCTTCATTCCTCAAAACAATGATTGACTGACAAGTTTCTAGAGAAAGCTGTTTCTTTTTTTGTGTTGCCATTTTTGACCTAATATTGACCTTAAGACATGCCAGTCTACTGCATACTGTGGCAACTCAAAAACACAAAGACAATGTTAAGCTTCATTTAACAAACCAAATAGCTTTCAACTGTGTTTGATGTAATGGCAAGTGATTTTCTAGTACCAAATTAGCAATTTAGCATGATTACTCAAGGATAAGGTGTTGGACTGATGGCTGCTGGAAATGGGGCCTGTCTAGATTTGATCAAAAATTACTTTTTTCAAATAGTGATGGTGCTGTTTTTTACATCAGTAATGTCCTGACTATATTTTGTGATCAGTTGAATGCCACTTTGGTGAATTAAATTACCAATTTCCTTCCGAAACAGCAAAATCTGTACATTAATCCAAACTTTTGGCCGCCAGTGTGTTTATATATGTAATATAGCGTGTGTGTGTGTGTTTGTTTGTGTGTGTATGTGTGTGTGTGTGTGTATATATATATATATATGTATGTATGTATGTATGTATGTATGTATGTATGTATGTATGTATGTGTATATGTGTGTACAGTATTTACATTATAAATGAATAGCACTTTTTACTTATATATTTCAAAATTAATTTCAAATTGTGTATTATATAGACTAAAGTGTTGGGTGTAATCCAGTTACAAAGTAATAAGATACTGTAATCTAATTATTTATAAGTAAAAAAAAAAGTAGTGTAATGCATTACATTTCAAATTCTTGCAGATTGCAGTTACTGACTTTTAGTTAATTTTATAAATTTTTAGTACATTATAGGGTTATGCTTCTAATATATTATTTATGTAGAATACATGATTTATTGCCCCATAACGAGTCATTGTGAAGGAGAAATATGAGGTGCTGAGTTTATGACTTGTGTGTAACAATGAACAAGAAAGAAATATTGACATTATTTTGAATTTGTTGAGCGGAAAAATGTTTTAGAAAGTAACTTAAAAGTAAAGTAATTAGTAATGTGATTACTTTTTCAATGAATTAGTAAAAGAATCTGATTACAGTTTTAGTGAAATAAGTAATTTGTAGTAGATTACTATTTTTAAGTAACTTACCCAACACTGGTAGACATGAGCAATGTTGCACAACTTTGATGCTGCCATCATTGCTTCACGGGCACTCAGTTCCTCGATTCTTTTTTTTTTTTTTAACCAATCATTTAAGCCATAAATGCCATTTGACTGATTACTTTGGAACCTCAGGAAAATTTCAGTCTGAAAACGTTGATATGTAAAAAACTATTCTTCAAAATATGAATAAAAAATGACGTTCAAATTTAGGTAATGTATTATAGATGCTAGGATCAATCTTTGAGCATATAGAGCTATTACGTCAATTTGTAGGCGAACCTGGAAATCAAATTCGCCATGGGTTTCCTCTGGATTTTCCAATGGGTTTTTATAATGGGGTTTTTCAACTTATGAGTAAAATAAGGTTTGTGGTGAACGTTACTTGACAATACATGGACGTTGTGTTATACAATGTAAATGACACACTTTCTTACCTCAAACGTGAATTTTGAAGCCGCCTTGTGTTTAAAAAAAAAAAGTATGCAATTCAATACGATTTCAAAATTCATGTTTAAGGTATGAAAGTGTGTAATTTATTTTTGTTGTAGAAAGAAAATCCACATATTTACAAGTAATGTTTACCACAGACCTTATTTTACTCATAAGTTGAAAAACCCCATTATAAAACTCATAGGAAAATTCTGAGGGAACCCATGGTGAATTCTCTTCCAGTTTTTTGGACTACAACCTGAACAGCTCTATAGCTTATAAGTTAATATGCATAAGTCATTTGGTGGCATTAACATCCACTGGCTGTGGTGGGCACTATTGGTGTCAAGCCTTTTCTAGTTGTTCGTCAGCTGTCTATAAGACCATTTCTATCTATTTCAAATTAAATATATAAAAAAAAATGTTTATCACAAACAGACTGAATTCATCAATTTATTGCAATGGCGAAAGCCTCCAGATCGAGCGCCAAAATAATTTGCATGTTACTGGAAACACATCTGATGGCGGTGTTATTGATATGCTATTTTCTCGTTAATCCTCCCAGGTGAGCAAAACAGCGAGTTAAGAAGGGCTATTTAAGACCCTGGTATTAACCATCTGCTTTTTATTTTCCCTTTTTTGTTCAGCCACCTGAGTCAGGCATTGTTGTAGTGCTCCATTTTGTAGGCCTGCTGTTCACAGAGTTTTTCGATGAATACAAATAAGCTAAATTTTAAAAGCAGGTGGATTAGAGGCAATTGCTTTGGGGTAGGTAAGCAGCTTAAACGGAGAGCTCTACAAATCCTTTCCTGGGATATGTATCTCCTCGACTCTCTCTCATTCTCACTCTGTTATGGGAAACTCTTTATTTTTGATCTTTCTGGCGAAAGCTAAGCACTTTTTAAGCAGTGTGAAATAAGGTTTGCTTATGTATGAGAACTACAGCAGGGCGGTGTTTAAATCATTTCTGATTCCCCCAAGAGTTTTTATTTTTTGTGTGTTTAAAATATTTTCTAACAAGGATAACCAGTGTGTATTCACATTGTGATTGAAAAATTGGGGATTTGTTCTAAATCAACTGCAGTTTTACTGTTTAGCCTACTGCAGGATCCACTCGTCTCCCTTTCTGTTTCTGCTCTTGTCAGTAGTAGTTCATTCACTATATATTAACAGATCACCCTAAATGCTTTGCTAGAACACTGCCATCATCTAGAGGTAAGGCAAGTGGTCAACAGGGGGCACCAGTGATCTACTGAAACCATTGTATGTCACCATTCACTTCAAACATATTTGGACTATCTTACATTTTTTCAAACAGTGACGTTTGGTTGTCAATCTCTCTTGAGCGTACTAAAGGGTGAGAGACCTTTGTTGCAGTACCACTACATAGGATAGACCATATTGACATTGTTCTCAACAGATTGCTTTTGAAATTTTATTTATATCGCTAAAGGTATCCTATCAACCAAACAGCCTATTTCAAATTTTAACAAGTGCACAAATCAAGTGGATTTTGGCAAATGTAAAGTCACAGGCCAATTGTGGGCACTCTTTAGCATGTTATCAAGTCTGTTATCCTTCATTCTGATAGATAAAGTCAACTTGAAACAGCAGATACAATGCATTTCAGTTCTGTAATGTTATTTCTGAGTGAAACAGGATATCCAATAAAAAAAAAAAATGTAGAGCAAGACTTGAACATATCCATCTGGAATCAATTACATCATGAAAAGTGGGCATTCCGTACCAGAATGGAGCAAGCAAAGTTTCTTTGAGCCGGATAGTTGAAGAGGAAGGGTTGAAAAATAAAAGTAATGAATTTCCAAACGTAAGTTCGGGAGGAGCTTGTTCATCTCGGCCTGCCAGTAATTTTTCAAGGCTGTATAAGCGCCTGCTTCCCTCGCTCCGGCACCGATTCTTCCGGCGTCCCTCCACCTCCCCATCTCAAATTTTAATTCATAATGCCTATATTAATTATTTCAAATTGTCTTTTAATTTCTCGCTTTAGTCCAGTAGTCTGGGGGATCTCAGAGCTCAAGCCCCTCCGCTTTGTACAGCATGCCAAATATGTTTACCTTAATAAGCTGCAGGACTATATGTACCTGTGAACTTGTGAATTTACATTTATGATAAGAAAGATTCCGAAGACAAATTGTTAATTTGGAAAAACATGCATTGATGAATTGTGCACAGTAAGACCAGAATTGTTTCCTAAACTAAAGAGGGTACATTTTGATATCATGTTGACTTCAAGTGATCCAGAATTGAAGAAGGCATGGCATTGATCAGACAGTCTTTGGGTCAACGAGATGCAAAGTTCTGGACTTCTGTTCACCACTGAATCACAGAACATTATTCTTGATTTTCATTGCTTAATAGTCCCACATGTGGTTCAGGTTTTTTTTTTTTTTTTTTTGGTCTGTAATTTAAGTAAATATACAGTAATTGTAGATTTAATAGTGAGTGACAAGTGAGTACAAATAAGCACTTTTTTTCACTGAACACAACCTCAATTTACTGCACATTTGCAGAATTACATATAAAAATAATTGTGACGTCAGCAACCGTTTCCATGTCAACAACCTGGGAGAGAAGACTCTGGAATAGTAGATTGAATTGCCACTATAATTGTGCTAGTTAATTAAAGATTAATATTGCATATCCAGGGGCCTGGGTAGCTCAGCAAGTAAAGATGCTGACTACCACACCTGGAGTTGCAAGTTCGAATCCAGGGCGTGCTGAGTGACTCCAGTCCGGCTTCCTAAGCAACCAGTTGGCCCGGTTGCTAGGGTGCGTAGGGTCACGTTGGGTTAACCTCCTCGTGGTCGCTATAATGTGGTTCTCACTCTCGGTGGGGCACGTGGTGAGTTGTGCATGGATGCCGCAGAGAATAGCGTAGGCCTCCACACGTGCTAGGTCTCCGTGGTAACGCGCTCAACAGGCCTGATATGATAAGAGTATGATAAGATGCGCGGATTAATGGACTCAGACATGGAGGCAACTGAGATTCGTCCTCCGCCACCCGGATTGAGGCGAGTCACTATGCCACCATGAGGACCTAGATTGCATTGGGAATGGGGCATGCAAAATTGGGGAGAAAAAGGGGGAAAAAAAAAGGATTATTGCATATCCAGACTTTTGACTATCAACATAATATTTGGTCCATCTTATTCTGGCAACGTGTGTTTTTGCAGCAGATGAACATTGTAACCAATCATGGACAAGTCTGTTGCTGCTTTCTGTGTATAATTTATTCAGAATTTTAATAACAGTTATGTTTTCATGCTTGTAAGAGAACCAGTGTGCCTTCATTTACTGATAAAACAGCTATAATTCAAAAAAAGTTCTCTGCTTGTTTTAGCTTGTTTATCCAACATAAAAAATTAAACAAATATGGCATGCAGTTGATCCATCCAAAATGACTATTTCAGTGTAAATTTTATTAATTGAAATTAATCACAATCACAATATCAAGGGAAATCATCGACAATTATGATTTTTGCTATAATTGTGCAGCCCTTGATTTACAGTAAAAATAAATAAATAAAAATGTATGTGGTTTAAGCAACAGAGCTCACGTAGACTTGACACAGCTTATTTCCATCATCCAAATGTATAATTTAACATCAGTGATGGATTAGGTACCTTTTCTTCTTATGAATAATGTGTTTAGGTGTCTTTGAAAGATGTATACACAAAAATCACCCTCTTTTGGTGAGTGTAGCTTATATACGGCTCCTGAAGGCCCTCAGAGAGGAGACAGCACTGTGATGCTGGACTCTAAAGTACAGATTAACAGTCTAAGAGAAGAAAACCTGAAACACTTCTACTACGGCAAGAGTAAAAGAGATTTATGGCTGTGTTGGTGCTAACGGTGCTGAATAATTGGCTGGCTAGAGCAAAGAGTGCAGGAATTATAGCAGACGTGAGTTTCCTGTGTATCCAACGCCTCTCCCATCTCTGCCTGCTGTGCCATGTCCTTGCTGAGGTGAAAATGGCAACAGGAATCTGCTGCCACTTCGTCATTGTAATTTTTCTTTTCCAACAAATAGGTCTTTCTGAGAAATTTAGTTTTGGGAGGGGGCCATGTGATGGCAAATAGACTTCCAACTTTGAGCTTTTCTACACATAAATATTAATTTAGTTAATATAGGTCATTTATCAACCTATAGGGATAGTTTACCCAAAAAGTTTTGTTCTGTCATCTCATGTCATTCCAAACCACATCTTCCATGAAGCAGAAAAGAAGACATTTTGAAGAATGTCCTGACTGCTCTTTTTCATGATTTGTCAATCTCAAAAAATTACAAAACACCAGAAAAGTAGCACATAAGTAGTCCATCAGAGTTGCATACTAGACATTCTCAGACTTCTGAAGCCATTCAATATATTTATGCTTGAAACAGTCTGAAATGTAGGTAGTTTTTACTGAAAATCTTCTCTGTCAAATCTCAAGCATGTTTGCATACATTGAAATATTAAGATGTGCCCCACCAAGTGTTATGTCACTGAAAAAAAATGTCTTTGATTCTCACATGTCTCGTGAGTGATTTTTATTTATGTCAAACCTGATGCAACGTGTTTTGATGTGCCTAAAGCCGGCTCCACACTAGCAGACTCAGAATAACTCTGTATGAGCAGGGGGTGTCAAACTTGGCGACTGTTGTTGCTGATTTTGCCCCTGTCAGACGATGGGCCTGTCCCACTCACTGATTAAGAACAGTATAGGTGTCTCACTTAATGGCTTCCTTTTACTTTTCTCAATGCTTCACTATCACACCCCATTTTTGCTGCCAATCAACCTGAAGCTTGCAGAGAGCACCGCACAAACAAAAACAATAACCATGAACAACAATCAGTGTTTCATGGCAGCAGAGACCACATTTGTGGGGTTGCGAACAATATGGCTTGGCAATTATAATATAAATTATAATATCATTATAAATAATATATTAATACACTGCCTGACCAAAAAAAAAAAAAAGTTGCCGTTTGGATTTAAATAAGCAGATACTTAAGAGCCTATGATTGGATCATTATTGCAGTGATTAATATGTTTCAGCAGGCAACAATTCTTTTTACCATAACTGATTCAGTGTATTGCTTCTCATTTCTTAAACAACCATGTCGGAAGATGTATCCCGTGGTCATGGAAAAGATGTTACTGTGTTCCAGAAAGGCCAATTATTGACCTGCATCAAGCAAAGAAAAAAAATAAGGAGATTGCTGAAATCACTGTAATTGGGTTAAGAACTGTCCAATGCATTATTAAAACCTGGAAGGATAGTGGTTCAGCTTCGCTTAAGAAATGTGGTCAGAAAAAAAAATCTTGAATGATCGTGATCAGAGATCACTAAAATGCTTGAAGTCACATCATAAAAAATTGACAGTAGAACTCACAGTTATGTTTAAAAGTGAAAGAGCATTTCCACACGCACAGTGCAACGAGAAGCCCCTGAAGGCAGTGTTATGATCTGGGGTTGCTTCAGTTGGTCAGGTCTAGGCTCAGCAACGTTATGCGGCAATAAAATGAAGTCAGCTGACTACCTGAATGTACTGAATGACCAGGTGTGATGAGGAGGAGGGTGGGGCCGGGCCGTGACTATGCACGCCCGGCCCCCAATTGGGCTAATCAGCCGAGGAGAGGGATAAATGTGGCTTTATCCCCCGCCCGCCAACACTGCAATCACCAATATCTGGGCATGATAATTCGCTCCAGGTGTCCATCCCGGCTTCGCTCCACACAATCGTCGCTTGTCCTGCCCCTCTCTCCACACCAGGTTATCCCATCAATGGATTTTTTCTTCTCTGACGACACGGCCATATTCCAGGATGACAATGCCGAAATTAATCGGGCTCAAATTGTGAAAGAGTGGTTCAGGGAGCATGAGGAATCATTTTCACACATGAATTGGCCACCACAGAGTCCTGACCTTAACCACATTGAAAGTCTTTGGGATGTTCTGGGGAAGACTTTATGGAGTGGTTCGACTCTCCCATCATCAATACAAGATGTCGGACAAAAATTAATGCAACTCTGGACGAAATGTTGTGACGTTCCATAAAGTCAAAACTATGTCATGACGAATGCATGCTGTAATCAAAGCTAAAGGCAGTCCAACGAAATATTAACATATGTGATTTTTTTTTTTTGGCCAGGCAGTGTATATGAAATAATTATAATATATAATATAATTTGTCATACAAACAGGCATTTTGGCTCCAAAGAGCAATGAGCCTCTCCTCCATATGCACAGTCCCACGAGTGCTTTTCCACTGAATGCCAGAAAAATCTTGCACTTCCATCCTCTGAAAAACTTCTGAAAAACACTTACTTTACCTTTTGTCTATGAACTGGACTTAGGCTTGAAGTTCATTGGTCACTGCCTTGGTCACGTGTACCTGTCCCACCGACTGCCAGCAATAATTTCAAACATGCTGGATGTTGTTTAGGGGTTTGTGAAGTGATTATCTCAGCAGAGAATCCTGACAGTCAAGGGATTAATGACCTCCTGCTGGCAGCCGCTAATGTGTACTCCATCACCCTCCACCTGGCCGGCGATTATGTAAATGAAGTTCACACCTGAAAATAGGTGCAGAACTCGGCTTGTGTGGCAGCGGATTTTAAATGTATCCACCTTTTTTCTACATCCTGTGATGCTTAGTGAGAAATATGGTCGTTACTTCCCTTGTCAAGTAAACACAGCTGTTGTTGCGGCGTACGTCCATTCATTCTTTCATTGTGGTGTTGGGATTTTGAGGAGAGCGTGTATTATTTCGTATGGACATACATCAATCACTATATCAGGTGTTACTGAATGATAATAAACTGCAAAAAAGTGATAAAAACAAAGCACGCAAAAAACCAGTGCGCCTTTTCTCCCAGATGCCGTTGAGATTTAATCTAAGCACAAATGCAACATTTTGAGCAAAATTATTGGTTGTTTTAGTGAGTACCTGTGTTAGTTCAGCTTCAGATGTGTGTGCTTGTCATCTTATCGCACTTCATGTTCAAATCATACAGACACACTAAGGAAGAGCTGTGAAGTTCTCATACTTGGGTCCGGGACGCATCAGGACAGTGTTTTAAACCTCAAATGCGATGTGGTATTTGACTACCTCTGTAAGTGTTTTTTGTGATCCAATCACAAAACATTTTGCACCTTGTTTACAACTATATTATGCGCTGACCATTTGCGATGGGATCATCCGAAACTCGTCTTATTACCAACTGTAAACAGGGTCTAAAATGACTGCAGCCAGAGCTAGGGAATGCGGTAGAACAACTTCTGGCGGAAGTTCCACCCACCTTCGTTTCCCCAGTAAGACCCCCAGGAAATAGGTGGATACGCACAGGGGTTTGGAACGACATGAGGATTAGAAAATGGCAGCATTTATGTTTTTAGGTGAACTCCTCCTTGAAAAGCTGTTTAGCAGTTTCAATATAGTTTCGATAGTTGTAGTCCTAAAAAAAATTACATCCATCTATTATAAGGTAAACTGAGGTCATATGTCCTCTTTCTTCTGAGAAGCTGATCGGTGTGCACCTTGCTGAAGACCCATGCTCCTCGTTATGACTTTGCAGTGTCTGAGTTTCAATGTGCTTGACAGTTGTACTATAGGGACTAGCACTCAATGTCTGCCTCATTCTCACTCTTGATCCCTGGTGACTTTGGCTTAAAAATCCCCCTCTTTTCAGCCTGTGAATGCCACTTGCTCTGTAGCTCTACTAGTCACCTTGTCCCCATAAGACCAAGGGCTGTGTCGAAACTTGACACACCTGGATGTACCCTTTACCCGTTTTGTGTTGTTTGAACATTGTGTTGCACTCTAGCTGTATGAAAAAAAGCAGTACTTGAACATATTGGCTCCTACAATGTTCTAACATACTACTTTACTAATTTGTCTTTTAGCTGGCACTTTAATCCAAAGAAATGTAAAGCATACCTATTACCGGGATTAAGTGCTTTGCCCAAGAGCATGGTGATGGTTTATGGTTCACCCCTTTTTGTTAACCAGACCAGCCTTGTGTTTGCCTATTGCTAGATTTATTTTGCCCCGTTATTCCTTGTCATATTTCTCACTGTTGCCTTAAATAAATTGTCAAAATATAATTCTTAAGTTGTACTCCACTTAGATTGCTACAGGATGCACTGGGTTCCAGACCAGCCACATCCTTCTTGGCTGCCTTGGAGGTTTGGGAGACTCAGTGACATTAGGAATTCATGGTATAGCATAAGCATGTGCAGATATTTAAATGTGGATAATGTCTACTTGATCAGTATGTTTGAGGACTGTACAGTTGCTCATTGTTTTAGTGGCAGGCATCTTGATGACTTAAGGAAAAGCATATATGATTTATATTGCTGCTGAAAATAGCAGTACAGTGTTTCCCCTTAGATTTTTTTCAGCAGCGGTGCTGTTGTGTGCGCCCCCACAAGCCCGCAACACCGGACCCGTATTATTGTGTATTGGTTGAGGAATAGCTTAAAACAAGGGTGTCAAACTCAGTTTCAGCCTGGGTCACATCAGGGTTTATTTGTGTCCTCAAAGGGCCTGTTGAAAATGTGGCACCAGCACCTGCTTTGGTAGCACCCATGCAATTACCAATAATATTACATATTATGTGCATTGAGATGCACATTTGACAGTATAGCATTGATTTTGAGGTTGGGATGCAGATGAAAATTATGATATTAACAACAGTAACATCTGTGAAAAAAATTAACACCTAATTTTTATATGGCTAAATTGAAATATTCTGACATATATTGGTATTCTTTACAGATTCCTTTTATCAGGCTCCTACTGGAATTTCTGAAGGCATACAAAACAACGTACATTTCCTACAAGCAGAGAGCATTACAAGAGAACACTTTATACAGCTGGAATACTGATAGCTTGGTCCATAATAATTATGACAATTTACCATAGTCCTTCCATAATATCCATAGTTTTAACAGTTATATTTGTAATAAGTAGATGGTAACCATAGGTAAAACTATGCATGGCTCCTCACTACCATGATTAGTAACTATGGTTTCTATATAAAGAACTATGGCATTTTTTAATGAAAAACAGCAGTCTAAATGCATTTAGAAACTTTTTCTGCCACAACTACCATACTACAGTAAATCCATGGTACATTTTTGTAAGTGTCGTGATTTGAGAATCTAAAAACCTTCCAATTTATGTTTTCTCCTGTTTTATTTGTCAGTGCCGTTTAGAACGTTTGTTTTAAACTAGTTTAATCACCGAGACATTTTGCAACAGACAATTCTGTACCGCATTCAAATGGGTTTCGCGCATGACACTGGTTCACAAGCTCATTTAAAATAGTCTGTTCGATTGAGGCTAGTTCTGCTCCTGCTCTGTGCACATGCTGCTTTATCCATGATTGAGCACTGTTGATAATTGATCCGTGTAGCGCTGTTTCATTATGCTTTTGAAGTGAGCAAAATTCACTCCAAAACATAGAGATGACAGGGGAAGGCTTATTAATATTCACGAGGAAAGCACTAACTAATTGTTCAGTGAAACGTTGCGATCCTCTGCCATCCTACGTTTCAGAAATGAGCTTGCGGGCCACTTGAACTGAAGCGAGTTTGACACGTGTCATGCGGTGACGTCACTGTGAGTATGTGCACGTATTTGTGTGTGTTTGTGTGGTGGGGTCTCTTTTGCAGTGTAGAAAGTGCACAGCAGATTGGGGCTGGCAAGCGTTATGTTGTGTCAAGAATATTAAATGAACCATGTGAATTCCCAAGAGCACTGCTGCAAAATGCATATAGGGGAAACATTGCAGTAATAGGGTAGTGCAAAGTGGTGAAAATTTGTGAACTGGATAATTATGAAAAACTATCCTGTAGTAGGATTCACAGCTGGTTTATAGCAACACAACATTGTCTCCTTATTTACCTCCAGAGCTCCAGTATGGGCTGTATCACTTTTGTCAAATAGAAATAGGTCATAAGAGACATGGTGACTAAAGTTACTTCTACCTTTTCGGGCTGTTGGAGTCTTGCCTAATGGCCAAATTTTTTTTTTTTTTTTTTTTTTTTTTTTTTAAATAAATAAGATGGCAAGCCACCAATATAGCCATCAACCAACAACTGGGAATTCAAAACCCCTGCCAGGTTGTAATCAGTCATAGATCTACCTCTCAGTTAGGGCATTATCAGCATGAATAGTTTGCTGACAATCTCCTGAGGTTCTAATAATTATGTACATTCTATAAGTAGAATTGGAACTCTGGAGACCCCATCAATTTCACTGATAAAATTGTTTGGACAGATTTATCAACTCCAACAGGTTTTCTTGTGGACATTCAGAAAAGTGAGAAAAAAGAGGTAATTCAAATGCTGAAGTGACCAAATAATGGGAAATACTTGTCTTGTAAACATCATTCAAAACCCCAATTTGATATGCTTCCTCATAATTTAAAAAGTTCTGGGTCCGGCTGCATGCTGAGTACTCAATTTGAGTGGACCATAAATTCAACCGTGGATTTGTCTGGGGCAGTGCTTCGAATTTCGATAAGCACAGACCGATTTCAGCAGAATTCACTGTGAGATCAGTCTGGAAGGGAGATATTGTCTTTCAAAATTTTGGTTGCTTTATAAGTATCTTCTTAAGAGACTTCTACAAACTTTGTTCTGTCACTAAAGGGAAGTACCCTTTAACAAATACCAATTGCTCTTGGTGTTTGCCTATTGTCATTCTCATAAGGTTGTTCAGCTCTTCAGTCTGGAAATGTGAAAATGCTGCCTATAGGATAAGTCCTTTTTATTGGTAGCATCAGTATTCCATCTCCTAAATGAGCTCTTAATGCACTAAAAACAGATTTTATTTTGGTACCCTTGTAAATTGTAGGAAGGCATTGTGGATCTTCCACTATGAGAACTCTATATTCTAGTTGTAAGTCTTTTTACCTTTATGAAATTGCTTCCAAGCGCAGGCTTAGGATGAGGATCAGGCCTTGGAGATGAATGGATCGTGTGTTGTATTGATTTTTTTTCTTTTTTCCTCCATTGGTTCCTTAATCCTGGTTAAGCATTGGGAGATTTAAGCACAGACCTATGTCAGAGGTCTCTGAACCAGGAGCTTGTTAACCATGTCTTTCCTTTGAACCCCACTAACCTCTCAGTACTGGCCCAATGAACAGTATCTCACACTTTTTCTGCTTTTGAATGTTTTCCATCTGACTTTTTTTGTTACTATTTAAATAAGGCTGTGCCTGCTGGTGGTCACATTTGCAAATCTATTATTGTGTTAGATGCTGGCCTCCTGGATTCAGGGATTGATACTACTATGTCGGCAGATTTGAGCCCCTGCTCTGCTGAAGGTGAATTAGATTTTTTTTCTATAAAAACACGGAGCTCTGCTCTGCCATTGAGCATGTTGCTGCCGTGTGGGATTCTTTACTCTTCACCTGTGGCAGCCTATTTCATCCACTGTTATTACCACTGCCCCGCTCCCATGCATTCTTGGATTTTCCCATTCTCTATCTGTCCTGTTTTCTATAGGGGACATTTCTTATTTCAAATGGTTATGATCTGTATTAAAGTTTAAGGATTAAAGATTAAGCTCCTTCATTTATTTTTGCTGGTGCACCTGCTACGAACTTCCTGTCATCACTGTACCAAGAATCCTTCACTTTTATTAGGAATGTTGTACTTAAAAAATTATATACTTAAAATATGTCTTAAGAAAACACTTCTAGGTTCTAGCATTTGAAAAGAGCTGGAAATGCTCAGCAGAATGCAGCAGAACTTCAGGGATCTCGAGACACATTATTAAACATTGAACTATTTTTAACTTGACATCTTTTCTTAAAAATTCAAGTGCAAGATGCTGAAAAAAACTTCCAGCCAAAGGTCCAAAAATTACACAAATATTTGGAGTCTGATGGTAATTGTCTCAATTGTAATAGTGGTAAGTTTTAGTTTGATTTAGTTTGATTGGCCGATATTAGCCTTTCACCGATATATCAGTATCGGCGTATATTTTACCGATATGTACCTATATGAAAACTTTTTCAGAACATATAATGCAGAAAACAATGCCTTAGAATTGGGGTCATGGCGTAGTTTGTCCAGCAGAGCGCGCTCCGACTCCACTGTTTACAGAGCTGACTCTGAACTGACAGTGGTTCTGCAGACAGGGCGGAGTTAAACCGTGTGGATATGAGCGATCTCTTCTCCTTAAATTGCTAACTAGTTTATGAAATACATACTGGAAAGTTAATAAAAAATTACCCCATAATTGTATATAACTAATATAACATTAACCCTGTCCCTGACAACCATGTCACTCATGTCTGTTTGCTGTTAGCCAGCTATAGTTTGTCAGCGCAGTAAGTAATGTAGCAGACTGAAAGGTAAACATCAGAGCATCTTTATGCAGCTCAGCAGACAACGGTGCGGTGGTGGATTGTGTGTGGTGAGTGTTGATTTAATGCTTCGCTGTTACATAGTTGGTGAGACACAATGCTGGAAAGTAAATAAAGTCCATCTTTTACTCTCCATGACGATGAGCTTATAGCTAACTAGCTAACCACGTAGCTGCTTTCATTGTTGTCAGCTGAGTGGAAGCTAATGAGTAAACGTATTCACCAAACTGTTTTGTTCAGGATTCACAGTTTGTTACCCCCTTCAGCCGAACAATTCCAGTCGTTGCATTTATAAAATGTAATATTTAGAAGTCTGGTTTTCCAGACATTAAAATAGGATATGTAATAAAAGTAGATTTAATAAATAGTATATTCGTCCTATGTAGATAATATATAGGAACTGTATCTAAAATAAATGAGGGGTGATACATACTAATACAACAGGCTGGAAAAATAGACATTTATTCATTTTAATATCCATTATATATATTTTTTGAATGTGTTGAAACTTGACACCAGGTTACGCACTCTAAAAACGGCACCGTTAGATCGGTTTCATGTTGAAGAGCCGATTAAAAGTTTTTTTTCTCTCGTAAATGTAAACGAGTGTAAATGCCAACATCATCATATATGTCGAATGGATTGAAGCCTGTCATGCAAAACATGAGCTCATTGATGTCATTAAACGAGTCTGCTTTTATATTCCATAAGTTACTCCTGATCGGAGGCTGTCGTATATACAGGTGCATCTCAATAAATTAGAATGTCGTGGAAAGGTTCATTTATTTCAGTAATTCAACTCAAATTGTGAAACTCGTGTATTAAATAAATTCAATGCACACAGACTGAAGTAGTTTAAGTCTTTGGTTCTTTTAATTGTGATGATTTTGGCTCACATTTAACAAAAACCCACCAATTCACTATCTCAAAAAATTAGAATATGGTGACATGCCAATCAGCTAATCAACTCAAAACACCTGCAAAGGTTTCCTGAGCCTTCAAAATGGTCTATCAGTTTGGTTCACTAGGCTACACAATCATGGGGAAGACTGCTGATCTGACGGTTGTCCAGAAGACAATCATTGACACCCTTCACAAGGAGGGTAAGCCACAAACATTCATTGCCAAAGAAGCTGGCTGTTCACAGAGTGCTGTATCCAAGCATGTTAACAGAAAGTTGAGTGGAAGGAAAAAGTGTGGAAGAAATAGATGCACAACCAACCGAGAGAACCGCAGCCTTATGAGGATTGTCAAGCAAAATCGATTCAAGAATTTGGATGAACTTCACAAAGAATGGACTGAGGCTGGGGTCAAGGCATCAAGAGCCACCACACACAGACGTGTCAAGGAATTTGGCTACAGTTGTCGTATTCCTCTTGTTAAGCCACTCCTGAACCACAGACAACATCAGAGGCTTCTTACCTGGGCTAAGGAGAAGAAGAACTGGACTGTTGCCCAGTGGTCCAAAGTCCTCTTTTCAGATGAGAGCAAGTTTTGTATTTCATTTGGAAACCAAGGTCCTAGAGTCTGGAGGAAGGGTGGAGAAGCTCATAGCCCAAGTTGCTTGAAGTCCAGTGTTAAGTTTCCACAGTCTGTGATGATTTGGGGTGCAGTGTCATCTGCTGGTGTTGGTCCATTGTGTTTTTTGAAAACCAAAGTCACTGCACCCGTTTACCAAGACATTTTGGAGCACTTCATGCTTCCTTCTGCTGACCAGCTTTTTAAAGATGCTGATTTCATTTTCCAGCAGGATTTGGCACCTGCCCACACTGCCAAAAGCACCAAAAGTTGGTTAAATGACCATGGTGTTGGTGTGCTTGACTGGCCAGCAAACTCACCAGACCTGAACCCCATAGAGAATCTATGGGGTATTGTCAAGGGGAAAATGAGAAACAAGAGACCAAAATATGCAGATGAGCTGAAGGCCACTGTCAAAGAAACCTGGGCTTCCATACCACCTCAGCAGTGCCACAAACTGATCACCTCCATGCCACGCCGAATTGAGGCAGTAATTAAAGCAAAAGGAGCCCCTACCAAGTATTGAGTACATATACAGTAAATGAACATACTTTCCAGAAGGCCAACAATTCACTAAAAATGTATTTTTTTTTATTGGTCTTATGATGTATTCTAATTTTTTGAGATAGTGAATTGGTGGGTTTTTGTTAAATGTGAGCCAAAATCATCACAATTAAAAGAACCAAAGACTTAAATTACTTCAGTCTGTGTGCACTGAATTTATTTAATACACGAGTTTCACAATTTGAGTTGAATTACTGAAATAAATGAACTTTTCCACGACATTCTAATTTATTGAGATGCACCTGTATTTAGTTTATACATAGGGTTACGTCCTACATAAATGTAATGGTGCAACGCTCAAATATTTAGTAGAGTGAAAATTGTGACTTAGTGCCCATTTACGCCACAACTAGGCTAAGTTACAACATATGTATAGCTGGTGCAACCGGTCCCTGATGTTTATTTAGCTATTTATTTTAATTTATTCTTTATTTAAATGGTCAGCAATTGACTGATACTAAACAAAGTACTGATTTTTATTTTATTTTATTTATTCATTATTTAAATGGTCAGCAATTGACTTATACTAACAGTACTGATGTTTATTAAGCTTTTTATAGTATTTTTATTTATTCTTTATTTTCTCAGTGTTCATTTCTAGAATTTGTTGACAATGTATAATAATAATGTAAAATATTCTTTGATAAAAATATTTTTTTAAGAAAGCAGCCTTCTGAGTACCTTTGCGTAGTCATATTGGTGCAAAATCGGTGCATAATCCATATAGAAAAGGACTGTTTTCATTCCAGCTCAAAAATTAAATATATCGGCCACCATATCAGTAATCGTTGAATTTTCTCTCTCTAAAATCGGCATCGGTCTCAAAAATCCCATATCGGTCGGGCTCTAGTAAATTTGTTACAAAAGCTGTGCTTTGATTGCTGTTTCTGTGGTGCTTTAAAGGATTCAGTTAGAGATGGAAATTCTCAAAGAGGATTTTTTGCATGCTGACGGTCTAAATGTTACTGTTAGCACTCTTAAGCACAGCGTGTATAAGACCATGTCTGAGAAGTTGCGGCTCTAAATTCATCCCGTCTAAAATATTAAAGCTAAAATGAAGAATATCTAGATAAAATCTCTAGTTGACCTTAGTAATTGACTAGTCATTTTGGATGAATAATCTACTATTCGACCCATCCTAACCTGTTCACATCATCCAAGTTTAAACTCTAGACCAGGGTTCCCCAATTAGTTTTCACCAAGGGCCAAATTCTGTCAACAATTCAAAGTCAAGGGCCATGGCCGTCGATGTAATGGCAATTTTTTTTGTGCTGCTGCTATTATTATTATTATTACTATTGTTGTTTTTATTATTAAGAGTCATGCATAAATATTCATATTTTTTATTAGTTCTTTTTCTCAGTATAAGTAGACTGTTTTATTTATTCAAACAATTCTGAACGTTTTGTTTGTATACAGATACACAAAACTACACAATTTTGCCCCCCCCCCCCCACCCAAAAAAAAACAACAACAACTTTAATGAACAATCTAGATCTCCATGTCCTGCATGCAAGTCAACTGTTCCTGCTCATCTCCAAACGAGATCTCCTGCACTTTCCCTAATTGCAGATTCAATTATTAGACCTATTAGCATTAATATTGTTATTGTTCTTAAGGATAATATAACAAAGTTTTAATAAAGTTTTAATTTCAATAAAGAAAAGACCGTGAGCTAGAGCTGCACGATTAATCGTTAAAAGATCGCAATCTCGATTCTGACACCCACTCGATCTCATTTCTAAATGACAACGATTCTGCAATGTATTTTAACGTTCCTGTGACATGCATTTGTAAGGTGGTCAAATGTTAATTCGAAATTCACTTCAAGACACATTTTTAAATGTTGATCTTTTAAACTTTATATGGCATTTACAAAACACAGCGCTCCTGCACGAGACGCTGAATAAACTAAAACACATGGGCCAAAGACATTTGTCCAGCACAGTGCTTTACAAACTGCAGTGTGCGGCCATGATTAGCTATTAGTTTGAAGAAATCACTGTTCAGTTCAACGTTTTAATAGCCACACATGCTAAAAATTACTGGCATTACCAAGATCTGACAAAATTCGCTACCTGTGAGCTGTTTGATTACAATCGGCTGCTCTCAAATGCTCACGTGTGTGTTTGCCCATGCGTTTGTGTCCTGTGATGAATGCAGCCCTCCTGCACGATACTCAGCTGTTTTTAATCAAAATACACATCTTTAGGCGATATTAATGTAAACACAGCTGTTAATGTATTACGAGAGTATAAACAGACAGGATTAAATCTGTGCTGTCTTGACAAGATATTAAAGCAAACACAGCCGTTAATGTATAAGCAGACAGGACAAATTCTTCAAAATGTTAGATCTGTGCATCTAAATGTATATAAGCTGCATGCTGCCTGTTATAGGCATTCGGGCATTCTTACGGCATCAAATCTAATAATCACAGAGTAAAGAGTGCCAAATATTTAAGTAGTTTAATTTTGCATTAAATTACTTTTTAAAACGTTTTATATTATTTTTTTTTTAATGTTTAATTGTTACTTTTACCGAAACACTTAAAGCACTGTTTACTCTGTTCTCTATTTAATTACTAGTGCTTGAATAAATCCTTTAAAAGCTTGAGGCAATTTTTTACAAGATAAACACTGAAGGCCTCATTGTTTAATTTAAATAGTTAATTATATATATATATATATATATATATATATATATATATATATATATATATATATATATATATATATATATATACAGGTGCTGGTCATATAATTAGAATATCATCAAAAAGTTGATTTATTTCACTAATTCCATTCAAAAAGTGAAACTTGTATATTATATTCATTCATTACACACAGACTGATATATTTCAAATGTTTATTTCTTTTAATTTTGATGATTATAACTGACAACTAAGGAAAATCCCAAATTCAGTATCTCAGAAAATTAGAATATTGTGAAAAGGTTCAATATTGAAGACACCTGGTGCCACACTCTAATCAGCTAATTAACTCAAAGCACCTGCAAAGGCCTTTAAATGGTCTCTCAGTCTAGTTCTGTACGCTACACAATCATGGGGAAGACTGCTGACTTGACAGTTGTCCAAAAGACGACCATTGACATGTTGCACAAGGAGGGCAAGACACAAAAGGTCATTGCAAAAGAGGCTGGCTGTTCACAGAGCTCTGTGTCCAAGCACATTAATAGAGAGGTGAAGGGAAGGAAAAGATGTGGTAGAAAAAAGTGTACAAGCAATAGGGATAACCGCACCCTGGAGAGGATTGTGAAACAAAACCCATTCAAAAATGTGGGGAAGATTCACAAAGAGTGGACTGCAGCTGGAGTCAGTGCTTCAAGAACCACTACGCACAGACGTATGCAAGACATGGGTTTCAGCGTCTCGCCTGGGCTAAAGACAAAAAGGACTGGACTGCTGCTGAGTGGTCCAAAGTTATGTTCTCTGATGAAAGTAAATTTAGCATTTCCTTTGGAAATCAGGGTCCCAGAGTCTAGAGGAAGAGAGGAGAGGCACACAATCCACATTGCTTGAGGTCCAGTGTAAAGTTTCCACAGTCAGTGATGGTTTGGGGTGCCATGTCATCTGCTGGTGTTGGTCCACTGTGTTTTCTGAGGTCCAAGGTCAACGCAGCCGTATACCAGGAAGTTGTAGAGCACTTCATGCTTCCTGCTGCTGACCAACTTTATGGAGATGCAGATTTCATTTTCCAACAGGACTTAGCACCTGCACACAGTGCCAAAGCAACCAGTATCTGGTTTAAGGACCATGGTATCCCTGTTCTTAATTGGCCAGCAAACTCGCCTGACCTTAACCCCATAGAAAATCTATGGGGTATTGTGAAGAGGAAGATGCGATATGCCAGACCCAACAGTGCATAAGAGCTGAAGGCCACTATCAGAGCAACCTGGGCTCTCATAACACCTGAGCAGTGCCACAGACTGATCGACTCCATGCCACGCCGCATTGCTGCAGTAATTCAGGCAAAAGGAGCCCCAACTAAGTATTGAGTGCTGTACATGCTCATACTTTTCATGTTCATACTTTTCAGTTGGCCAAGATTTCTAAAAATCCTTTCTTTGTATTGGTCTTAAGTAATATTCTAATTTTCTGAGATACTGAATTTGGGATTTTCCTTAGTTGTCCGTTATAATCATCAAAATTAAAAGAAATAAACATTTGAAATATATCAGTCTGTGTGTAATGAATGAATATAATATACAAGTTTCACTTTTTGAATGGAATTAGTGAAATCAACTTTTTGATGATATTCTAATTATATGACCAGCACCTGTATATATATATATATATATATATATATATATATATATTATACTTTGGTAAAATAACAGTGTTTTATTGCTTATTTGCTTACAAGTTCAATAGCAAGTTAACATAGAACTGTTAATGAAGCTCTTTTCCGCTCATTTTGCCTTTTACTTGGCTTATGAGAAACAGGCTAAATCATTTTATTTACATTTTAAACTATTTTTTTTCTTTTTTTCTTTAAATAATAGCAAGGTGCTGATTGTTTATAATGTATTTGTAGTGCCCTCTTGTGGACTTAGGACATTTTACATTTATATCTTTGATTTACAATTTCATTGCTTCAATCTATGCGAAAATGCAGAGAACATTGTCAGAACCTCTAGTAAATTATGTTACTTTGTTTAGAACCTTATGTCCAGGTTTTGTAAATCACTGAAATAAACATTTTTTTTCGTTAGAATTGTGAGAGAATCGTGATCATTATTCTAAGCAAAAAAAATCGTGATTCTCAATTTATCCAGAATCATGCAGCTCTAACGTGAGCCACTTTTTTCTTATAAATTATTTTTAATATTAGGCTATGCATATTTTTTTCTGTACAATGTTATTGTTAATGTGCACTATTCCACGTGTGTTTGTATCACAGTACCTTGTGTTATATTATCCAGGCATTAATCCAGACATTATAAAAAGAGTAGCTGGCTTTGGGAGTCCGTTTGGAATATACTCGTAGCAAAATACATGTGCAAATATAAATAGGACATATATTTATGCAACAGCGCTCTTTACTCATCTCACTCGCAAAAAAACACAGATTACATACTCCTCAGAATGCATCAACACCATGGAAAGAACATTATGAAACAGTTTGGCCAAATTAGGTAAATGAATGCTTTAACAGCATTCAATATATTAATCTCTAACAGTTGAAGTTGCGGACATGAGAATGGTGTAAATGTTTGTAGAAGAGCAACACTACTGCCTACTGTACATGGGTGAAATGTTTTTCATTTTTATTTTTTATGCACTCTGTGTATAGTGTGTATAGACCTTTTCGTCGGAAGTTTGTCTCACATAATAGTCATGGATTTGGTGTGAACAAACTTTTAGCACGGGCCAAGCATTTGTCCGGCCCGCGGACCGCCTATTGAGGAACCCTGCTCTAGACCATGCTTTCCAATACTATTCATCATTCTAGCATGATGTGCAAGTATGTAAGTGTGTGCAGATCTTCAAGCACATGTATGTGTGTGTTTCAGGTGGTGCTGAAGATCATCAAGCATTACCAGGAGGAAGGTCAGGGAACTGAGGTGGTGCAGGGGGTGCTGCTGGGACTGGTGGTGGAGGATAGGCTGGAGATCACCAACTGCTTCCCTTTCCCTCAACACACCGAAGATGATGCTGACTTTGATGAAGGTGAGGGACCAAAGTGTTTAAATCATTCATTTTTTTTCTTCAAATTCCCAATTTTTTATGGTAAGATCTGTGACTTTCAAATTTTACTTAATTTGGCATTTACTGTATCACTAGCCTGATTTTGAAGTAATACCTTCAAGACCAATGTCGTCCAAGTGACTTTCCCAGAAATCTCTCTCTGAAATGAAAGTAGATCTTTGCTGAAATTGTTTTGGGCTCCCTGAAGATATATTTAAATAATTATTATAGCAGCTTTGGGGAAAAAATATGTGATTTAGTGTCTTGAAACTTCAGATTAAGGTGAAGTGTGTAATTTTTTCGACTTTAGTCGACATTATTTTTGCAGTTCTTCTTGGTGATGCTAGTGACGGAGGAATTACACACTTCAGCTTTAAGCACTGATGGAGTGCAGGTGAGGAATATACACACACACACACGATTTCTGGGAATACTATAAACATCTTCACACTGCTAGATAGTGATCATATCATTCCAAATGCATGTTGTCAGCAACTTTTATTGCTGCTATTTGATGATAAAAGTATATTCCTCCCTCTGTATCTTATTTTCTCTTTTTACATATTTTCTTTTTTCTCATCTTCTCATCACTTTAAATATGCATACGCACACATATAACCACACATACACTACGAGAGAATGGATAGATGGATTTTTACAGGATAGAGTGTACTTCATCAGAAGGTGTATTGTGAAATCAAATCAATAAAGTGATTTGATTTGATTTGGTTCATTATTCACTGAGTTACTTGGGACACACAGAGTGTTGTAAGGAAAGGGAATATAGACTCTTAATCTGAGAACAGAAGCCTCCTAGAAAAGTGAGAAACAATCTTTTTCAGACACACTATTTGTGTCTTACCTTCCTGTTGTTTTGTCCCTATACTCTGCATTCACACACAACTGAGCAGTCAGTGTTATTTAGTCAGGTTTGTTTGGTACCCCTGGAGCAACCCTAACTTAAGTGTCTTGCCCAGAGGCGCAATGGTGATAGAAGACCACAGCAACTCTGCAGTTAAAAGAACACACACTCCAGGGTTTGAACCCAGGACTTTGTGTTACCACCCTTGATCTTTAACCACTAATCTGCCACTGAATAGTTCTCTCATTAGCCAAAGTGTTTGAATATGGGTCATTTGTAATCTAACTGAAAATTGTCAAGAACAAGTTATTAAGATTGTGTCATATACAGCCATTTAATTAATATTTTGTGTGGGTTTTATTTTTCCATTCATTTGGTCAGCCTGCTTTGTCTATTTAGTTGTGCATGAAATAATTATTCTAAGGTTGTCATAGAATAGAAATGATCCATAAACTAAGACAATGTTATCCTATTGCATACTATCTTTCTTTCCATCTTTTAACATTAGTAAATGCAATGATGTTTTTAACTGACAATGAAAAATATACTGTATTTTACATAATTTATTAATATTGGTTCATTTTAATGTATTAAAATATTAAACTTTGAATTGCTCATTGTTAGTTCATATTTGTTAACAAATGCGACCTGTAATTAATAAAATGCATTAGTATATGTTAAAATTAACATTAATGAAGATTAATAAGCGCTGAAAAAGTATTGTTCATTCATATTAACTAATTTAGGAAAGTAATTGTAACAAATGTAACCTTAGTATAAAGTGTTACCAAACCAACAAATGTAAAATAATGTTGCTGGCACCTTCATAAATAGTTTGCATTTACATGTGTTATAATACATATTGCATATAAATGGATCATATCATGTAAATTGAATTTTCCTTGATCTTTTAAACATTCATTATACAATGTATAACTTTTTCAAAACTTCCTAGTCCACAAAAACCCACTTATTGAAGCTTGGCTGTGAAAACAGCATCTTGATTCTATTTTATTTCATTCTATTTTGTACATTTATGTGTATAAACTCAGACAGGGACAGTTTTTTCAATTACACCTTGAAAATTTCACATTTATCTCATCTTTGTACTTTGTCACACATTTATCTCCTCTAGAGGTGAAGGCTTTTGTATTTGATCACACCATCGGTTCCAACCTGCCAACCTCCGTTTATTACCTGCCAGCTTGTCAGTGGTCACTAAGGCAGAAAATCGTCAATAGTCACGCTAGTAAATGACGAAGTAAATTGTGGTGTAATTCAACAGAAACCTGTATCGGAGCACAGGTTGAGGTTTTATAAGGCTTCTCCACTAGCCAGAATGCCTCATCAGGTTCAGTATGAAGATCAGCTAGAGTGAGAATGGTTTGGTTTCAGCACAGAGACAGAGAGAAGGTGCATTGTTTATGGGGATTTTATGGCCTGCAGGATCACTGTTGTAGCAGTGAGATGAGCCTGTGTCATGGGAGGGAGAACAAGGCAGGGGTGCATTATTAAAAGGGCCGTACAGGCTCAGGGATGGAAATTGACTTTGTTTTGAAAACGTTAGCAGGGAAAACATGAGTAACTTTGAATCAACGACTTACGTAATGAGTTACGATGTATTTATCAAAAGATCAATCTGAAGTGTGTAATGTCTGCGCCACTAGCGTCAATAAGCAGATTTGCTTATTTATTATAATGATTTAGTCCTGTATCTGCCAGTAAGACAGTCTCGCCTCAAACTAATGCCATTGAGCCAATGACGTGTTTAATGTTATATAATGTTTAAGACATAGCATTTTAAGCAAAACCTAGATTTTGCCCATTACCCTAATTTCGCTCTGCATGTAAACGCCTTTAATGGCATTCTAGTGGCTATTTCAATGTGGGCATGTCTGTTTACATTTTTGATGTCAAAACCAGAGGAAAAAAAAAAAGTCAATTTAAAAATCTCATGTAAACGCAGTTTACTTGTGTTGTCTGGTTTTTATTTTTTATTCATTTTTAATACTTACTAGGGTTTCATTGTACATGTACTCTAGTATGCTGATAACTACCAAAACTCTGCCTATATAAAAAAAAAACAAATCTGACAATGCAAGAAATCTGCATTCACGTGAGATTTGAAATCATCTTTTTATTTTCTGCTATTGACGTCAAACGTAATCAGTCATGCGCATGGCTTATACTCATAGTTGTCTCTGAATATTAAGATCAACATCGAAGCAATTTCACACTTCAGCTTTACATTTGTACTAATTCTAAAAGATATTCACCTCTGATGCCTTCATTTGCAGCCAGCCTCAAGGGTAGTGCGCATCTCCAAGTGTACATTAACTCAGTGTCTCTGACACTGCCTGTGGTGTCCTCATAGATAATCTATTCTCTTGTTCTGCTACAGGGTGTGTACATATGACAATGTGTGTTTAAAAGCACAAGTGACCCCCACCCCCCACCCCCCACCATTCCAATCACAGCATGTCTCTCTCCTTCTTTTACTGTCTTTAGCCCCTTGGCCTGTGCATGACAAATTATGGAGCCTAATGGATATTTAAACACCCTTCATATGCAAAGCAAGGAGCCTTGAACTATATGGGCTGCAAAAAGGTGTTAATTCACTCTGAAATGAGCAGTCCAGACTCACTTGCTTGTTTTTCCTGCAAGGCAATTGCTGTATTTATTACTTATTTATGCATTAATTTTAAAAAGAGCTGGCCGCCTTTCCTTCCTTCCATGCCTGGAACTGTCATGTAAATGTATAAAATTTTAAAGAAAATTAAATACATTTCTATAATGAATATACTTTTCTAGTTGAGCGCTGCTCTGAATCAGCTAAATATTACTCTTGTGCAGAGTAAAATATAGTATAATGAGTCAGTTTCTTTCAATTAATTGGTCGAACCAGTTCATTAGACAGTCAGTCTGAATTTGAATGATTTTTAAGATTCTTACCCAGTGATCATAAATGACTGGAAAGGTAATGGAAATGTATTGGTCAACAAGCATGGGAAACACTTGTTTTCATTTTGGTACATTATAAAAACCTCCCAGTGACCTGAGATGACTTCTGTCACTCCATTTTCTTTCACTCTATTTTTTTTTTACCTGGTGTTTGATAGACTCAAACAGAGCAGAAGTCTTTCAGGTGGTGCAATTGACTCTTATCTGATGGAGCAGTGCAGGTTTGCTTTGGAGAGACTGCAACGGGTGGATGGAACTCCTAAAGAGCGTAATACAAACATTCACAGAGCCTGCAGCCGAGATAAGCTTAGTGTGTGACCTTCCATTTTCAGATTATGAAATATACCATAAAAAGAAAGTTAGATTCAGCTCTACACATCTCGTAAAGTTTTTTTTTACTTTTGTAGTTTTTGATTTTTTTTTTTTTTAAGATTTGTAAAGATGTCTATTGTAAAGATAACCAATTCAGCAATTAAACATGTCTCCAAAATCTACTTTAAAATAAATGTTAATAGTTATTATATACAAAATAGTACTGTAATAATACCATGTTACAGTAATGGCATCAGATAGCATTACCTTCATAATGGAATGGAATTGAATTATTGTCATGTTCATATGCCATGGCTTTTATTTACAATTCAAAGAATACAGTGGTTACCATGGTGCATGTCCAAAAACCATGGTACTTTTTGTTAGTGTTATAGCAATTCAAGTAGGTTAAAAAGGGTTTCCTTTTAAAAATATGAAATGAGACTAGATTATGTTTTCTGAAGAAAATGTGTGGTTTTTGCCCAGACAAAATTCTGTTTTGGAAAACTCGGATGTTGTGGGTGGTTGCCATTGCTTTGCTATGCAGTTCCTAAGCTGTTCTGGGTGGTTGCTAGGCCCAAGACAAGAGCCAACCCTGACGTAGTATTTCTATGATATTCTGGTGCCTAGATATGGATTGGCAGTCGGGTCCCCCTCGGGTCTAAGGGACTTTTTTTTTATTGTCTGGCAGGAAATAAATTGAAGAACTAATTTCACATCTTTCCTCAACAAAACGCGCAGTTGGAGGTATCATTAACCTTAACAAATTATGCACTGAAGGTTAATATTTAGGGTAAACGGTCTGGAAAAAAACCCTGAGGGTATTGTTTTTGGCATATGTGCTTGGACACAGAGAGAATTAGATTTCATGGGCATGATTGTGTAGAAATTTGTAAACGTGTATGGAAAATCCAAGTGTTGGAAGTATACAAATTCTGGTGTTTGTTTCAGTGGCTTCAGCCATAGGGACTTCAGCCTCTGCTGTTGAAGGCAGATTAACTCTTGTAAACCCCTCTCAAACTGATTGTTTCCTGCACTGAATCTGCACTAATCTTGGCTTGCACCATTGCTCTCTTTTTGTCCTGTTAGGTGCAAATGTGTTGCTCATATTTTCTAATATGCCTGTCTCTACTCTGACATTCTGTCTTCATTAATTTACCTTTGTTGTTCCAAACCTTTTCTTTCTTTTGTGAATCACAAAAGGGTATGTCAAACAGAATGTTAGCCTCATTCACCATTCACTCTCATTGCATCTTTTTGCATCCATACAATGAAAGTGAAGGGTAGTTGAGGCTAAGGTTCTGCCTAACATGATCCTTTTGTGTTTCAGAGAAGGAAGAAAGTCATACGGGTGTGGAATAACAGGAATGTGAGGAAATGTTGACAGAATTTCCATATTTAAGTGAACTATCCCTTTAAGGCGTTTGCAGCGCATAGAAAATGTAGTAATTGTAATAATTGAAATAATCTATTGACAGTCCTGTTATTTTTGTTATAAAATAATATTTGTTAGCCCTGCAGACGGGTCCAAAAGGAGGCGCTATGTCACGAAAAAGTTTACACTTAAAATGTTCAAATCCCTGGTTACATAAGTCAGATATATGTGGTACCATTTTGAAAGCTTAGAATCAGAATTTTTCATAGATAACCATCACTTCTGCATTTATATTACATTATAACGGTATCGGCCCCAAAATAAATTTAAGCAAATGTTTTATAAATGAAATTTGGGTGCCAGAAAGGATTTGCCCTGTCAACATGTAATAATTTAACCCTGGATAGCTCTCTAAAACACCACCGATCACAGCAAAAATAAGAAACCTCATAAAACACAGAAATAAAACCCAATTATCAATAATTTAATCAAACAGATAAATGTTAATGCCAACAGTCCCTATTTTGGTTTTGTCCTCTCTCCTCCGATTGCGTTCCCATTACTCAAAGTACGCAATGGCAAAACTTGCTCCTCAAACGTCTTTACACACTTGGTTTTCCACCACACCTGGTTCACTTTAATGAGCAGCCATTTTATACTGTGCCATTAGGGATTGGTGTCAGATCCTTAAAGTGACAGGGCACATTTCCACTCTGCCACAACATAAAATAATAAAATACAGCATGAAAACATCCGCATTGCAAATAAGCGCCACCTAGAGGTAATGTTGTAGAAATATTAATATGAATGTAAAAGTCTTTCAAATAGCACTTAAATAGACAAATCATATATCAAATCAAAGCCCTCATTCTCATGAATATGACTGTATAGTTTATTCTGTTGCCCTAATACCACATTTTGAAAGAGTTTCAAAAGTGAAATATGATTTCTGAAAGACATCAAATACAAACATGTCTTTTATGCACCGATCATTGCTGCTGTAAGCCCCAAATAGCTAAAAACTTTATATCTGCTTTAACCTTAGTTTTCTAGAAAATGAGCCATTTTTTTTACTTGTCTGTGAGTTTGCTTGTGTGAATAATCTTATAATATATATAAGTTATATATTAGATTTCCAGAACAAAATATGCGGTCCAGCATGAAAAGCATACTAAACAAATCATCGGAAATATATGTTATCGACTATTGATGCTAAAATGTTATACACCATTGCAAAGGGAAGTATCTTAAATTTCTAATGACATAGATTGAGCTTCTAGTCCATTCAGAGGCCGAGCTATTCAATGAAACAATGGGGGTAGTGCATTAACTGAAAATTAGACTGAATGCCTATGGATGAGCACATCTGTGAAGGCTAAAATATGTTAGAGCACCACCTACATTTCAGATCGACATTTTGTGACGGAAGGTGATAGAGGAAAATAAAATTCTAGGACTTGCTGCCATCTAGTGGAAGAAAATAAGACTTTTTGGAGGGAGATGGACATAACAGAAACAGAATTACATGGCTACAAAGTTAGGACAGCAAATGTATTATTTTTAATTCTATTCATCATAAGATTGTAAACGTATACAATATTATTTATGAATAATTGGAGAATTTTTTTAATTTGTTTTCTGAAAAATCTGACAAAAGTTTTGGCAATTAGAAACGGTGAGCTTTTAAATTTGAGTGTGAAAAATTGCAGGCGGCTGCCCAAAAATGCCCCAGAGTTGAAGAGGTTAACAAAGCAAATTTGAAATCCTGTTGCCCTCTGTAGTACATATAGCCCTGATTGGGATTCACTGCTCAAATAGAATCCCCATCTCCAGTCCTATCAACATATTACACAACAGCTTCTGCTTTCTGTGTCGCTTTGTGGGTTGTTTCTTTTTTTAAATATGTGTCAGGATATAGCATTTTTTTTTTTTTTTTTTTTTTTAAATGATGTGTAATGAGTCTTTGCATGTTAACATCTGGGTTCATTACATTTACATGTTTAAACATTTCCATTGGCACTGATGTGTTTTGGTGCGTTGAACTGTCTTTCGATTTGCTTTAACGAGATGCGGCTTTGCATAATATTCCAGGTTGACAATGAAGCAGTCAATGAGGCAACACCAGCTGTTAGCTCGACCTCTGTCTCACATGAATGCATCATGATACATTGCCGAGCATTCAGCACTCTCCATCAGCGTTTTTTCACCACAGTAATTGTGCTGCCATTGTGCTGTTTCCTTCCCTGAGCTTCACTCCTAACACTTTTTCATTACCAGAATTTATCGGTTGTAGTAATTACAGAACACTTAAACCCCAGACACTCGCACTACATGCACAGTGAAACATCATATCTTAATGCCATTTGCTTGTGAGACCACACAATTGTGGGTGCTGTTTCTCCTTAAAGACATCAGGAAAACAAAATTGAGTGTTTTTAATTTGATTTTTTGATTTTAGTTCATGCGTGTTAGCTTTAAAGCCATCTTCATGCTTCTTTTTCTTTCCTTAAAACAGACCAATGATATTAATGACTCATCTTACACTACACAATTTTGTTGCATTTGCTTGTAACGCATTTCTAAGTTTGTGGGCAATGGAGGAGTATTTTATTACTCTCCCAACGTCACACAGAACTTAAACAAAAAGGGCTCTTGGTGGCAAAAACACACAAACGGGTCACTAGTATATCATATAGCTTCACAGGAACAGGCTCTGGTCTGTCTCTCCCACTCTGATGCTCTGGCGTGCCTTTTCAGGTCTCCCTCCGCCATCACTGTAATTAGAGACAGGTGTTAGAGTACTCACAACCCAGGTGACGAGCCTTACCACTCTCCCGCAGACCGGCACATGACCACGCCCCCCCATGCTACATACCCCCACCGCCGACTCAGGCCAGGGCAACATCCGGCCTGCCTACCCCCCCCCCCCGCTCTGTGACTCACTGCAGCTTCCAATTTCAGGACTGCTTTCCTGTGGGAGTAATAATTACTGGGCAAATTGCCTACTGTAGTGCAAACTCTGACATCCCTTTACTTTACTATGGTATTCCTATAAAAATTACTATCCACCCAAAACAAACAAAAAGAAAAAAAAAACATGGTGCCCATGGTTTTCTGACCATGATAAAGTCTCATAAGGGTAATCTTACATTAGGTGCACACTTATGATATGATACTCACCTGCGAAGACCCACCCTGTTCTGTAATTTTCTAGAAGTTAAAGCAGAAGAGAATATAAGGCATAAATCATTTAATATGAGGGTATCATTTAATGAGACGACTGAATAGCAAACTTAACAGTGCAGGTAGTCTAGCGTTAGCTTACCTTTCATGAAACAAGAAAGGCTAACCTAACTAAGAAACACTGATTACCAACGTAGCTGACCAGTGTTAATATTTAAACTATAAACAAATGTATAAAGGTGAGTGATTTCAGAAAAAGAAAGAAAAAAACATACCTTTATTGGTATTTGCCACTGCCAGCTCGGGCGCCAAGTTCCACCAACGGATAGGCGCCCAAACTAACTCTTCTGATTGGCCAAAATTCTCTGATTTCTGAACAGTGCCCGCCGCTGCCTCTACAGATGCACAAATCACTTTTTCTCCATATTTTACATAGATATGTGGTGCAAAAGGGAGAGCGCGCGAAAAACAGTATGTGAGACTCGTAGCAACAGATTCAAGCACTTGTAGTTATGTACTTGTGTTTGTGCAAGAAAAATATCCAAGAAAAAAAATTATTTGTGAGGAAATATTCTACATGTGTGCAACTCTCATTGGATGAATTCACATACTGATTTGCGGATGAGCAAAATTTGTCCGTGACTTCAAATCTTTTGATGCAGGTGTGGGAATGTGTTTTGCACCATATTCACTGCAGTAACTGTAGCAAAAATGTGAGCGTATGAGTTTCTTAATTTGTGATTGGTAGAATAGGATTTGTGCACCTGCAATGAAGAATTTGCGAAGGTGTAACTGTTGTATTGTGTTGGTGGGAGAGAGAGAAAAATATACACGTTTGCAACTCTTAAAACATTTTTCTCTGTGACTTCAGATTTACTGATACACATGTGTAGCTAATCTTTACAACTACAAATTCCACCGTCACAGGCGCTCAGTTGTTTTGCTCCAAAAATACCTTCATATAATTCTCTTGTATTACCTGCCCCAAAGTGTGGAGATTTGCTCTAAGGTCAAGAACGTATTGAATTAAATGTTTGCTATTCGAAGGTCCTTCCTCCCAAGCTTCCCATATGACATCAAGCACACCGCGCGGCCGACGCCCATACAGTAGCTCAAATGGGGAAAACCCTGTGGAGGCTTGTGGGACCTCTTGTACTGCAAACAACAGGGGTTCGAGCCACTTATACCAGTTTTTTGCATCTTTGTGTAAGAACTTATGAATCATGTTTTTCAAGGTCTTATTAAATCGTTTGACCAACCCGTCGGTTTGCGGGTGATAAACGCTGGTGTGAATCGATTTAATGCCTAATAATTCATACAGTTCGCGTAGTGTACGTGACATGAATGTTGTACCTTGGTCAGTGAGGATTTTCTTTGGAATCCCCACTCGGGATATAATTTTGAAGAGTGCCTCTACAACGCTACGTGCTGAGATGTTGCGCTTCCAGATATCGTGTTGCATGGTCCACCAGAAATAATACAAAGCAATGGCCGCGTGCAGTCCTCTCTAATGGCCCGATGAGGTCCATGACAATTCTTTTGAAGGGAACATCGATCAACATCAGAGGGCGCAATGGCGCTTTTGGGGTGGCCGGTGGATTCACCAACTGACGTTCACGTCACGCCGCGCACCATTTGCTTACGTTGCCGTGAATGCCCGGCCAAAAGAAACGGGCCATTATACGGTTCAAAGTCTTTTCGTGACCTAGGTGACCAGCCATTGGGTTATAGTGAGCCGCCAGGAAGAGTGTTTCAAGACGGCTCTTTGGTACTAATAGCTGAGTTGTATTCTCTTTGGTCTGAGTGTCCTGCATCACTCGATACAACCGCTCTTTGACAATAGAAAAGTACGGGTAAGTGAGCGCAACATTAGGCTGGAGCTGTTGACCATCAATTACTTTCACTTGGTCAAAGGTGTGCATGAGGGACTCATCACGTGACTGCTTGAGAGGGAAATCCCCCTCAGGGAAGCCCCTGAGTACGGGAGTTCCCTCGTCTGCATCCTCATGATGTGGAGCAGACATCAACGGCCCTGGCACCACTTCTCCAGCCATAGCTTTGCACGTCACACACGGGGAGAGAGACTGGGGGTAGGAGGGACGGACAAGGGGAGGAGTTTGGGTGGGGCTTCTCCCCTCTTCTGGGGAGCCAGAAGAGCTGACGACTCTGTTCAGGGCTATGGCCAACCCGTTGCTGGATAGCTTTCCTCAGATGTTGATAGTTAAGGAGGCTGGCTGTGGGAAGTTGTTGTGCCGCTAGCTGCACCTCCCTGGAGAGTAGGGGCAATAAACAGGCCGCCAACTGGTCGGGAGGCCACTTCCATGCCTCGGCCATCTTCTCAAAATCTAGGAAGGCCTCTGGGTCATCACTTGGCCCCATCCTTATCAGAGACACAGGTGGGGTTGGCTCTGAGGGGGTCGCAACGCCAGCCCCTTCTCTGGCGAACAGGCTCCGGAATCGTTGTTCCAGCTCCAGGCATCCAAGAGGGCTCGGTGTTGGTCTTGCTGGATGCTGGCAAGGGACTTGATAACTTTGTCCAGCGGTGTAGACTCATAACGGTGTTATCCTCCAAATCCCTAGTTTCGGCACCACTGTAACACATTTCAAAGTTCGTGGGCAATGGAGGAGTCAGGAGACAGCGAACAGTCAAAGGTGAGTATTTTATTACTCTCCCAGCGTCATACAAAACTTAAACGAAAAGGGCTCTTGGTGGCCAAAACACACAAACGGGTCACTAGTATATCATATTGCTTCACAGGAACAGGCTCTGGTCTCTCTCTCCCACTCTGATGCTCTGGAGTGCCTTTTCAGGTCTCCCTCCACCATCACTATAATTAGAAACAGGTTTTAGAGTACTCACAACCCAGGGGACGAGCCTTACCGCTCTCCCTCTCCCGCAGACCAACACATGACCACGCCCCCCATGCCACACTTGTGTTTACATAAAGTAGAGGTTGACCGATATATCGAGTTTGCGATATATAAGGGCAGTGGTAGCTCAGCGGTTAAGGCTCTGGGTTACTGATCAGAAGGTCGGGGGTTCAAGCCCCAGCACTGCCAAGATGCCACTGTTGGGCCCTTGAGCAAGGCCCTTGACCCTATCTGCTCCAGGGGCGCCGTATCATGGCTGACCCTGCACTCTGACCCCAGCCTAGCTGGGATATGTGAAAAAGAAGAATTTCACTGTATATGTGCAAATGTATAATGTGTGATAAATAAAGAAAATTATAAATTATTATAATTATTATTAATCAGCACAGATAACTATTGGTTATCTGCAAAAATCCACACCAAACGTTTTTCCCCATTGCGTCCGGTGCTGGAGTGGCTGGGAAGGGTCCGCTGTCGTTATACAGTATGAGAGCGGCACTTCACTTGATGCCTTGTGGTGTTTGTTTTGACACGTGAGCCAATACTCAGCATGGAGCAGATTACTTCAGTTGCAGATTTAAAACATTTTAAACAACGAAAAGGTATGTATATAGTACACTACAGTACAAGTTGTCATATCATTATAAAGTAATTAATTTGTTGACTAGATGCTGCATTAGTAGAGAACAGCAGTATGTTTGCTGACAAGGCTGAGAGGACGCTAACATTAAAGCTAACCTCAAGCGGTTAGAACAATGTGACAAAATACACGCAAGTCCTACCCAAATGTTTAAATGTCACGATTGTTACCATCTATTCCCATCTATTTGCATTAGTTTATATCCAGCTGGTCACGTTTATGCATTCGTTAGCCAGCTAAGTTGCATATTTAAAGCTAGTGACATGAGAAAGCAAATGAATATCTTCATGCAGCCGAGAGAAACATATAAACAAATCAGAAACGCATCTGATTCCTGTTCAGTTTTTTTATCCTCACTGTAATAAGATGACTTCAGATCAATCACATTCTTGTGCTAAAAAAGGCTAGACACAGCACAACAAATAGTTTAACAGAAAGCAGGTGTCTCAGTATGCTTTTAAAATTATTTTTATTTAGACACATCATCTAAAAAAAAGCGCTCCTGCACGAGACGCTGAATAAACAAAAACAAAGGGAAACAAAGACGTTCGTCTAACGCGCATTTACATAGAAAAACAAATAGATGGTTGCGAAAGCGTTCGGTGTGAACAGCCCCTTACAGTTGGCAGAGGTCATTGGCCGTTGCGTCCTGCTCTCTTATAAGCGTTTCTCAGATTAACCAGTTAGTTGTTTAAATGCTTTGTCAGGAAAGATGTTCAACTTGGAAATGTGTGTCTCGTGATTCTTGCGTTCGGTTCCAGTCTGTTGTGTTCCATCTGTTTAAACAGCCCCTGTCCTGAGCTCATAGTCTGAGCCGCTTTACCAACGAGTTCAGCCGAATACCACTGCTATCTGTGAATATTGCTACCTTACAACTGTACTGAATAAAAAATAATGTGGTATTTCGTTGTTATTATGAAGCTTGAGTCTGGAGTAGTAGGAATCAGTGCAAGTGTAACACCATATGAACTGTCTATTGAAGCGTTTCACCCCCTTCATTTTACTTTTGACTTAACATTTGAGAATATGGACTGACTAAAAATTTATTTATTTATTTTATGCACATGAGTTGAAAATGAAATGCTTTTTTTTTTTTTTAACAGCCAGGATAGGAATGTTCTATGCAATAATGTAACGGTGCTGAATGGTTTATGTATTTATTGCGCCCTCTTGTGGACCAAGGAAACAAATTTGAATATTAGTTCATATATATTAATATTTGTATATTTATTTCATTTAAAAAAGTACAATACATTTCCATTGTTCAGTCAGTACTGTTTATTTTTGTAATAAAGTTCAGCACTATTTTATTTTGAGTGTTATTTTTTCATTCAGTATCAATCTGAAAAACTATCGGTTGATTAATCGGTTATCGGCAGGTACTGACCAACTTAGTTATCGGTATCGGTAAAATCCACTATTGGTTTACCTCTATAAAGCACAAAACTAGATTAAGCACTATAGTTGGGGCAGTTATTCATGAATTATGATGTTCACTGACATCAATCACTGTCATCAAAATCTTCTATCGTATGGTATGCAATTATATTGTATGTGTGATTAGCTTTGAAGATTGGACATATGAGCTTTGAAATAAGAACAGCATACACAGAAAGGAAAGAATTAGAGAACAGCATTTTCTTTTTCCAGAAGGTGGCAGTATAGGACTTCTGAAAATTTCTAATAAGCCCATGAGCTCGGTGAATCCATCTTTGGGAGGGGAGGAGGGGGTTAATCTGATAAACACATAAATAAAACTGTGTATGACTTAAAGATTGCAGCTCTGTGCTGTCAGAGGTAATCCGCGGGCCATATTTCCTGGCAGAAATATTGAGTATTCATTGTGGAAATGATCTTGTAGATTAACTCAGATGCAGCCTGAGAATGGATTATCCATTTAGGCTGTTTGTAAGTTTGTATTTTGTACATGAGCAGAACATTATGATTTCACCTCTGTGGCAGGAGAGATGCATTTTGTAAGTTGATTTCAGGTTTGTGTCAGAGAAAGGAGATGTGTTAACAGCGTGTGGATGAAGAAAAATGAACTCTCTCAGGAATGTCGTCACTCAAGAGTCGTGCCTAGCATTGTAATGTGCTGTAGGGTGTGATTTTCATGTTCTATCTGTTTGATTTTCCAGATTCATATGCTATATAACTGTACTATGCGACTTAGGACCTGGATGTGACTGAAAGGAGATGAGTAATCATAAGAACGAAGGGTTACTGATGGCGATCTGTCATAAGGCCTATATGTGCCCCTCTTGTTCCATTGATTATTAAAATGCAGTAAATTATGAATCAAGTAAGTCTAGGCCTTTCTCGTACATTCCCTTTTTCATTTGCCAAAGAACACAACACGTTTCCACGGGAAACGACCCCCTTCACAGGCACATGCTGGTGCAGTCTAAATCTTAAAGGGATAGTTCACCCAAAAATGAAAATTCGGTCATCCTGTAATCACTTTCATGTTGTTCCAAACCTGTATGACTTTTATTTAATGGAAAATAAAAGTAGATGTAATGCGGAATTACAGCCTCAGTTGCCATTCACTTTCATTGAACTGCAAAAAAAGATGGAATGAAAGTGAATTTTGACTGAGGCTGTCAGTTTCTAAAATTCTGCGAAATATTTCCTTTTGTTTTCCACAGAAGAAAGAACATAATGTGAGTTTCGAACAACATGAGGGGGAGAATTTTCACTTTTTGGTAAACGATCCCATTAACAACCATTATCATCAGCCACCTGCCCAGACACCAGTCACATTGCCTAGCTCATGAATTGCATTCCTCACATTTCGTTTGTCCAAATTTGAAAGAGATTGGATGAATTAACAACAGTAGGCAAACAAAACAACTGTCTGGTACTCTCTATACAGACTAATTAATCCCAATTCTTGACAGCTTTTCTTGGCCAGCTTGCTTCATCTCTTGTGACTGCTGCACACAAAGTGTTAGCAACTGATACACAGTTGTGTTTACATTTATCAACTCTACTTTTATTTTTATTTTTGGGCTTTTGCCACTTTTATTGATAAAGGGTTCCCATTTGTCATGGAAATATCAGGGAATTTTAAGTATGTGCATTTCCAGCCATAGAAAAGTCATGGAAATCAATAAATCCTTTAAAAGTCATGTGAATTTATATAGTGAAGATATTTTTCTCGCTATACAAAGCTCTAAAATATTTAATCTATTAGAATTTGCTCTTTTTAAATGCGGTCACTGGAGAATTACATTTTAAATCCTTGTCCAGTAATCACAAACAACTGGAAAAGTCATGGAAATTCATTGGTCAGAATTAGTGCCAAGCCTGTGTGACAGTGGAGAGGTGATGGGAAACGATGAATGGAAGGGTCACCAAAAAATTGAGGCACATGTAGAGAGAGACTGAAAGATCAGTGAGATGCAACAGAATGACCAGTTAGATGTTAGACACACACACACATATATATCAAACAATTTATAAATAACACGGTCGGAACTCACACTTATTGTCCCTGTCCCAACCCGTACTCTACTGATTAGGAGGACTCAAGCAGTCAAAATTAACAAAATGCACATCCTAAATCCAACTGAAAACATATGGCTTTTGAAGTACTTTAGCCATTATATACTGTATGCTGAATCAAAACTGTATGCTGGAATAAATAATGGAATGCGCAACATTTCTCATACTCCCATGTTTTTCAATGATGATTCTCATAACCGTAACAGGTTTTTTATTAAATTTTTTTTACTCTATGACACTAAAAAGATGCTGTTGGACAATGATTTTTTTTAAATAGAAATTTTGCCAAAAAGAAGTCGGTACCTAGGCAGCACTACTATGATGTGAATTTCTTAATGACTGTGGGGTGCTGACCAGAAAGGCATCAGGAGACAATGCTCTGAGTCCATAAACAATTTATTGACCCTTTTGTTTCTCTTTGCATATATATGTATATTGGACAAACTTGCATACAAAGAAGAAAAACAAACTGCAGTAGGGTTGCTAAAATCTTTGGCCCTCCTCATGGAGGGCCCACTTCAGGACTGATTAGCAAGACAAGGACACCTCATTTTTAACCCAAGGATCAAACTATTTGACCCTCCCAGGGGAAAGATCATCAACGCAAGATAAACACATAAATAAACAACCTCTTAACAATTAACATTAAAACATAAAATAATCATCAACATAAATACAGAAAATAACACATACACTATAAACTACCTCATCTAACATTAACAATACATGTACTATAAACAGTGATCGCTCCTCAACAGAAGGCCTAATTGACCTAGTCCTACATTACCCACAATTCCATGATTACTGTATAAAACAGGAAACAGAAAGGCAGCACATTCTCTTAAAACCCACCCCCAGAACCATGCTGCAGTCATGAACACAGAGAGAGGTAAGAAGAAAATCAAACAAACTTCAAATTAATAAAGCAAAAGAAAAACTCTTGTTGTATTTCTTTCTTGCCTAATGTGCACCTTTAGACAACCAAAAAGACAACAAGTGCATATAATACAACTTTTAACTAAACAAACATATAATGTGGGCATGTAGGACTCACAGGCAACCTATCACATCTTCCCCTTCCCCTGAACTCTCGCAAGGTAGGCGAGAGAGAAAATCCGCTGTTACATTCTCAGACCCGGGATGATGTTTCACAACAAAATGAAAGGGTTGCATTGACAAACTCCAACGAGTTAAACGAGCATTTGTATCTTTCATTTTATCAATCCATTTGAGGGCTCTATGATCAGTTTCAACAACAAAGTCTCGACCAAGCAAGTAATATTTAAAGGAATCAAGAGCCCATTTAAGTGCTAAACATTTCTTTTCTATTACTCAGTACCTTGTCTCACGGGGGTACAGTTTTCTGCTTAAGTAAGCAACAGGATGCAAATCATTTCCATGCTCTTGCATCAAAACTACCCCTAGTCCCACCTCAGAAGCATCTGTCTGAAGCACATATGTCTTTTCAAAATCAGGACTATACAAGACAAGATCCTTCATTAAAGCATCCCGCAGATCCTGGAAAGCTTGCCTAGAACACTCGGACCACTGAATCTGATTAAGGCATGACTTCTTTATTAAGTCTGTTAATGGGACCGCTCTAGTGGCAAAATGAGGTATAAACCTCTGGTACCACCCTGCTAGGCCCAGGAAAGATCTAACCTGTTTTTTCGTGACTGGAAGTGGACAGGTCTGAATGGCATGAATCTTTTGGACTTGGGATTTTATGACACCATTACCCAATACATAGCAAAACTCTCTCAACCTTTGCCAGAGAACAATTTGCCAGATTGATAGTCAATCCAGCCTCTTTAATTCGCTGAAACACTGTTGCAAGATGGTGAAGATGCATTTCCCAAATTGTAACTAAATATAACTACATCATCTAACATTAACAATACATGTACTATAAACAGTGATCGCTCCTCAACAGAAAGCCTAATTGACCTAGTCCTACATTACCCACAATTCCATGATTACTGTATAAAACAGGAAACAGAAAGGCCACACATTCTCTTTAAAACCCACCCCTGGAACCATGCTGCAGTCATGAACACAGAGAGAGGTAAGAAGAAAATCAAACTTCAAATTAATAAAGCAAAAGAAAAACTCTTGTTGTATTTCTTTCTTGCCTAATGTGCACCATTAGACAACCAAAAAGACAACAAGTGCATATACAATTTATAACTAAACAAACATATAATGTGGGCATGTAGGACTCACAGGCAACCTATCACATCGTCACAATAACCATCTTTTTTCGCATTGTGATAATGATTTTATTAATGTAAAAAATTAATGGCCCTAAAATAGGCTTCATTTTCTTTATGCAAAATAACATTTCGGATTTGTTTCTTTTTATTTTGGAGTACAAAAGAAACAGGGCAGCATTTCCCAAAACCATCGGCACCAGTGGTCTCTATGATCAACACAAGCTTGCGATGCTTTTGGGAAATGCAGCCCAGAAACTTTTTTTTTTTTTTTTTTTTTACCGGTTTCATGAGAATCACTCATTTACATTTCCTTAATCGTGAGGAACATATAGCCCTGTGTCCCATTTCAGTCTATGTTGCAGTCTACCTCTTCTCTAAATTATTAAATGCTGAAAAAGAAAACATCCCAGCTCTAGCCAATATGCCTTTTCACAAAGCCCTGTGTCACAGCCCTTCAAGTTCAGTTGACATCCCAAATAAGCATATCGCATGAATACCCTGTTGCATGCGCTTTCCTTGTTTCAGAGCAGGAGGGTTAAGTGTTGCTTGCAGGGATGGTAGGCAGTGTCGTGAATTTTAAAGCATGGACTAATGACTTTTTGTTCATCAGAGCGAGATCATGTGGCTTTAACATTTGCCCTGTCAAGGGTGGAGCACAGCCCCTCGCATCTCTGGTGCGGCCTGTGGCGAGGATTAGAGCCGCAGTTAATCTCTGGTTAGATCACATCAGGCGAGTGCCGCTTCAATGCCCCCCGGATACACTGTTCACCAGCCTCGTTCTTCCAGTAAGAGCCCAGAAATATTTACTTGAATGCATTGCTCCACAGCTTGTCTACACCATAACAAACCCCTTATTTTTCATTTCCCCCACATCCCATCCACCCTCCAGCAAGTTACTCTACTCCGCCTCCTTTCTCTCCTTCTCGCCCATGAGGATGGTTCTAGGTTGGTAATGAGTGCCTAGAAGGGCCGTGTTTCCAGCCCTTCTCACGAGCTGGGCTGCATCACCCTGAGGTGAACCATATTCAGGTCAGGGTTAGTGGAAAGCACGTGTTTGTTTGTGTCTGTCTCCCCTTGTTGTCACTGTATATCAGATGCAGATGTTAGTCTTAACTAACATATATATATATATATATGTTATGTTGAATATAGTCAAAAGGCTAAAAAAAAGTATAATTATTTTGTGTCTATATAACCCAGCTCTAGTCAGAGTTCTAGTACTGTGTGTACACCACCACCCCCACAAGTGTTATTCACATATTTCCTGAATTGACGTCTCACCTCTTGCATTTGCGTGGCTTTAGTCAGGGTAAGGAGATGTCTGGGCCAAGATGTTTGGCAGGATTAAGATTTGAGCGTTTCGGTGGGTGTGCGTGTCTGTGTCAGGAGATAAACTTATCTGTGTCGGGCACACACTGGGCAAGCTCCATCCCTCACACAGACTCCTGAGTGGAAAGCAGTGCCGGAACTCTGTGTGGTGAAGTGGAGGTGGTGTGGTTGGGGATAATAAATGAGTTTGTTTCGCGCTGCAGCGGCGACAGAGTGGATGAAAATGCTAATGACTCGCTTCTTACCTGATACCTCCTCCTCTTCCTCCTCCCCCGCATGCTCTGTACTATTCAGCTTGTCGGCATGGCAACCGATACAAAGGTTAGCGCCAGCGGGAGGATCAAGGACAAGGGGTGATGGTGTGAAGAATTACGATAATGGTTCTTTGGTTTCTAGTTGGAAAAGTTTTATGAAAAAATTACATGAGGTTTAGATATCATGTAGAATAGAATGCCCTTCTTGAAAGGATGTTATGTTGTAAGAGATGCACTGTTCTTCAAGAATAAAAGTTGTTCAGGCCTATTCAGATCTGGTCCTGGAAGGCCACCATCCTACAGAGTTTAGCTCCAACCCAAATCCTGCACACCCGAACAAGCTAATGAAGTTTGTTCAGGAGTACTTGAAAACTATAGGCAGGCTTGAAACTAAACTGTGCAGGCCCCTCAGGAGTGGATTTGAATAGCCCTGTTCTAGTTTCTCGATGAAGGAAATGGAAAGATACCTGGAAGTCTGCACTCTAGAATGTCAAGTAATTTTTATTTGTTTAGCGCTTTTCACAAAACACATTGTTTCAGAGCAGCTTTATAGAAAATCATGTTTTAATGTCTTAAATCTTAATGTCTTAACGTCTTAAATCATATTGTAATGTGTCATAAAGCCCCCATTGACCAGCTTCGTGGAAAAGCATTCCTTAATGTCTTTGTCTTTTAAGCCCCCAGTGGGCAAGCCAAATGTGACTGTGGCAATGAAATAAACTCCATAAGATGTTAGTTAGTGAAGGGATAAAAAATAAAAAAATAAACCTTGGGAGAAATTAGACTCAGCAGGGGGATTCCATCGTCCTCTGACTTTATAGCCAGAACATATGGCAATATTAGGTATCTATATTGTGTATAGTATATACATATGAATTGTGTATAGTATATGAATATCTATATATTCCATATATGTAATACAAGTCATGTATTAATTGAGTAGATTGTGATGCAACATTTTGTTAAGGAATGTTTTAAGGCTGTAAAGGGTGTCTCTTTTTATTCCATCCAAAATTGACTACAGAGGTGTCCTATTTATCATATTTAGATTATGATTAATGAAGCCATGCAAGGTGTTTGATCTTGGTCTTCATGAAACCCTTCTTGAATTTGTTTAGTGGTGTGCATTATCATCTTTGAATATGGGGTCATTTACAGTTTTTGCAATATATTGTGCATCTGCTCATCTTGTAAAATGGCCCCATGTTCCTTAGCTATTATACGATCATGTAGAGCAATCATTGGACCAAATTACTTCCAAAAAAAGTGCCCTTACACAACTGCCCTTACGATTTGACAACACACATCGATGGTTGAAGGGCTTTCTTCAAATGTAAACCCATTTGGTTCTGAGAAATTTGAATGAAAGATGACACTTCAAACCCTAATGCTATTTTAATCCTTTAGAGCAGTGGTTCTCAAACTTTTTTGACTTTGTTGTACCAACCAAAAAAAAAAAAAAAAAACTGCTTAATTTGCTCAATGCAACTTGGATGCATTGCATAATTTTAAAGTTTTGTTAATAAATTCAGAAGGCTTACGTGTAATGAATGTGAGACCAAACCTTGGAGGGCTATGTCCGGGGCCTATAAAATGAAAATGCAAAAACAGAAACTAATAATAAAAGTGATATTGTTAATATATTTTACATTTGCCTTTTTTAAAATGTTTATTTATTCATTAATTATTTATTTTTATAGTTTAACAGTGGTATTTGTAACAAGACCATAGTAAACACATGGAAGCTTGGATCTTCTTCACTACCATTGTTAGATGTAACATGATTTCTATAAAACAAACTATGGCATTTTTGTAATCATAAACAGTAGACCAGAGGTGGGTAGTAACGCGCTACATTTACTCCGTTACATTTACTTGAGTAACTTTTTGGGGAAAAAATTACTTTTAGAGTAGGTTTAAAAGTGGGTACTTTTTACTCTCACTGAAGTAAATTTCTTTACAGTGGGTGGCGTTACTGTCGTTACATTACTGAGTTTAATTTTAATTAATGTGTAATTTATTCAGAGATTATTGAATGGGACTTTTACGAGACCGGAAGTTCACTCAGCTGCGCGCGCTGAGCCGGTGTCACAGACTGTCACTCAATCACTGCAGCAGCATCAAACTCTTCAAAGTGAAACACTTTCTTCGCTCTGCACAGTGAAAAAAGAATAGTTTCATCATGCAATGCCTTCATTTAACACCAAGACAAGCTGATATTTCAAGATTAAAATCACAGCTCCAATTTAAGGCAGCACGCTATGGTAAGTTTTGGCTCTAATCCTAACGCGGGCTTTTCTGTGTAATGAGATGGTCATTTTCAGGGTGATAATGTAACTGGGCTCTTATGACACCAGTTTTTAAGTGTACTTTTTAAAATCAGTGCAGCAATATATCAGTGCGCATTGTCCCGCGTCCCACATGTAATGAGAAGTATTTATGCATTTACTCCGTGCCCTCGCGGGGGTACTGGAAACTATTGCAGCTACTTCAGGTGGATTAACTGTATAAATCCATGTAAACATCCAAGTTAAGTGTAAATCACTGCCGTTCGCGTGATCGACAATTGAAGCATGAACAGACAGCATTTCTGCGCGTGCACAGCGAGGTACGCGGGGCGCGCGCGTGAGAGATGTGCGGGCGCAAGGCAATCGTATGGCGAAGAGACATACGATTATGTTCAAGTGTACATCAAATGTACACTTGAAATTAGAGTGCATTGTGGGTAAGAATGAGTGAACAAAAGTAAGGAACAAGTGGCTCACTCAGAATTCAGACACTCCTACAAAATAGCAGACACTCGAAATAGTGCACTATATAGTGGATGGGGCGGTTTCAGACACAGCGAGTGTTCCACGACCGGAGTTGGTGCCCTACGTAGGCTGCGTACTCTGCATTTAGAGAGCGGTGGCACTGCTGTACAGAACTAATGATCTAAATACTTACGACACTGAAAACTGTAACTGCACTGAAATAAGAATCCTCACAGGACTTTAAAAGCTATGAAATAGCAAAAGAAGGCATTAATAAAGCATGATCTTGCTTTGGTTTATATTTCATCATTATATATAATGTCCTTGTGGTACATTTTCACGTTTTCACTGTAATAATTACTAACCTCTCTTCTTATTGACAAATTCATTCAGATCTGACAAAAGCCCTTAAAGGGATAGTTCACCCAAAAATTACAATTCTCATTATTTACTCACCCTCTTGCCATCCCAGATGTGTATGGCTTTCTTTTATCTGCTGAACTTAAATGAAGATTTTTAGAAGAATTTCTCAGCTCTTTAGGTCCATACAATGCAAGTGAATGGGTGGCAACATTTTAAAGCTAAACAAACATAAGTCAGCATAAAAGTAATCCATAAGACTCAAGTGGTTAAATTAGTATCTTCAGAAGCGATGTGATAGGTGTGGATGAGAAACAGATCACTTTCACATTCTTCTTGTGTTTTTGGTGATTCACATTCTTTTCTGCATATAGCCCCCTGCTGGCTAGCAAAAAAATGACAAATATTGATCTGTTTCTCACCCATACCTGTCATATTACTTCTGAAGACATGGATTTAACCATTGGAGTCTCATGGATTACTTTTATGCTGCCTTTATGTGCTTTTTGGAGCATCAAAATTTTGGCCTACAGAGCTAAAATATTCTTTTAAAGATCTGAATTTAAGTTCTGCAGAATAAAAGAAGTCATACACATACACATCTGGGATGGCATGAGGGTGAGTAAATGATGAGATAGTTTATCCAAAAATGAAAATTATCTCTTTAAAGTGATAGCTCAGCCATTTTTTAATATTCTGTCATCATTTCTCTACCCTCATGTTGTTCCAAACCAGTGTGATGCTTTGTATTATGTGGAACACAAAATATGTTAGACAGAATGTTAGGGACTGACAGTCTCAGTTACCATTCATTTTCAAAAAAAAATTATAATGTTTTATATATATATATATATATATATATATATATATATTCACTGAAAGTAAATAGTGACTTGTGCAAACATTCTGTCTAATATCTCCTTATTGTGTTGCATGGAAGAAAGAAAGTCATATGAGTTTGGAACAACACGATGGTGAATGATGACAGAATTTCCATTAATAATAATAATAGTTCAATGTGTATTATGTAATGGAATATAGGGGAGTAAACGTCAGTTATGTCATTTTTGAAAGTAACGAGTTACTCACTACTTGAGTACTCTTTTAATTGGATACTTTCTTACTGTTACTCAAGTAATTATATATGTTAGTACTTTTACTTCTACTTGATTTTTTTATTTTTATTTTTTTTAAGTAATTACTTGAGTACAGTTTTTGGCAGCTCTACCCACCTCTGCAGTAGACCTACTCTAAACACATGTAAAAACAATAAATACAAAATATAAATATTTATATGTTATTACATTAATTATATTCCCTCACTCCCCTTATGTAGCCTATGACCAATTTAATAGAGCTGAATTAGTGATGTGATAATATGTATTATCAATCTATTTCTCCCTAAAGTACAGTTAGTGTTACTATAGTAAATTCAAGGGTGGTGATGTAGAATTCTGTGCTTAATTCAAATGCTTTACGCTTCTTGTGCCTTGCTTCTCACTGATTCTCGAGTTTAAGAGCTCAAGCTTTGCGCTCGCGCTGCTCTGTCCATTGAGCCATATCCATCTACAGAGCCATACAGGTTGTGCCTCCGCCTGTGTATTTGACGCTGCTAAGCCAGATACTTCAGATGCGTCGCTAGACTTCAAAATCAGATGAACCGCGGTACAAATATGTACCAACCCATATAATTGAGAACCAATTGATACACTCCAAGTCTAGATAAACGTTTTAATGCAAAGAGCAACTTGACGATAGATTTGATTATTATGACTGATAAACCATTTGTAACTTAACACCCCCCTCTCTACTAATTTGCTCTCAGCGCCCCCTGGCATCCTTTAAACACCCCGTTGAGAACCCCTGCTTTAGAGGGCTCTTGACTGAAGGTTATGCTCAACCTGATGTAAGGTTGCATTGGCCTTGGAATATAAGTGGTTTCTGTAAATTCCAATTTTTTTTTAGGCTGGGTCAGAAGATGGGTAGTAAATTTGAGATTGTACTTTTGTGGCATTTAACAACCATTCCATGAAATCCCTTGAGCATTGACATAGGGCACCAACATTGGGTGTCTTTGGAACGTAGTTGCCACATGTTGCTTCAAAAACTGGAGACACTGACTAAAATGAGGAGGAGATGGACCAATTGTAGAAAAATCAAAATAAGAAAATGCAAGGCTCAATATGACAGCTCTTGGAAAGGAATAACGGTTTTCAGTTAAAAGTGGCAATCGTTGGCTGCTAAGAGACTTGCCTTAATTTGAGATTTTGAAAAACGCAAGTGTTTGTAGTTTGATCTATTTCATAGCTAACATTTCTAATTAGTAAGCAAACCAATGTGACCTATGTTTACAGTTGCATTTCCTATTGTGATTGAGGTAAACTTTTGAAGTTTCAGTTATTTATCTAAATCTACAGTGTATTCAGACCCCTTAATTTTTTTTTATATTTTGTTATGTTGCAGCCTTATGCTAAAATGCTTTAAATATATATATATATACACACACAGTGGCAAGCAAAAGTTTGGGCACCCCTGATCAAAATTTCTGTTGCTGTGAATAGCTAAGCGAGCAAAAGATGGCCTGATTTCCAAAAGGCATAAAGTTAAAGATGACACATTTCTTTAAAATTTTAAGCAATTTTACTTTTTTATTCCCATCTTTTACAGTTTCAAAAAAACAAAAAAGGTCATTAGCAAACGTTTGGGCACCCTGCATGGTCAGTATTTATTAATACCCCCTATTAATAGTATCACAGCTTGTAAACGCTTTTCGTGGCCAGCTTTTCGAGTCTTTCAATTCTTGTTTGGGGATTTTTGCCCATTCTTCTTTGCAAAAGGCTTCTAGTTCTGTGATTCTTGGGCAGTCTTGCATGCACTGCTCTTTTGAGGTCTATCCACAGATTTTCGATGTTTAGGTCAGGGGACTGTAAGGGCCATGGCAAAACCTTCAGCTTGCGCCTCTTGAGGTCGTCCATTGTGGATTTTGAGGTATGTTTAGGATCGTTATACTGTAGTAGAAGCCATCCTCTTTTCATCTTCAGCTTTTTTACAGATGGTGTGATGTTTGCTTCCATAATTTGCTGATATTTAATTTAATCCATTCTTCCTACCAGTGAAATGTTCCCCATGCCGCTAGCTGCAACACAAGCCCAAAGCATGATCGATCCACCCCTGTGCTTAACAGTTGAAATTTTGCACCCTTTTTTCTCCAAGCATACCTTTGCTCATTGCGGCCAAAACGTTAGATTTCAACTTCATCAGTCCACAGGACTTGTTTCCAGAATGCATCAGGCTTGTTTAGATGTTCATTTGCAAACTTCTGATGCTGAATTTTGTAGCAAGGACACAGGAAAGGTTTTCTTCTCATGACACTTCCATGAAGGTCATATTTGTGCAGGTGTCGCTGCACAATAGAACAGTGCACCACTACTCTGCTAAATCTTCCTTAAGGTCTATTGCAGTCAAACAGGGGTTTTGATTTGACTTTCTAGCAATCCTACGAGCAGTTCTCTCTGAAAGTTTTCTTGGTCTTCCAGACATCAACTTGACCTCCACAGTTCCTGTTAACTACCATTTCTTAATTATATTACGAACTGAGGAAACGGCTACCTGAAAACGCTTTGCTATCTTCTTATAGCATTCTCCTGCTTTGTGGGCATCAATTATTAACATTTTCAGAGTGCTAGGCAGCTGCTTAGAGGATCCCATGGCTGCTGATTGTTGGGACAAGGTTTGAGGAGTCAGAGTATTTGTAAAGCTTTAAAATTTGCATCACCTGGCCTTTCCAAATGATGATTGTGAACAAGCCATAGCCCTAACAAGCTAATTAAGGTCTGAGACCTTGGTAAAAGTTATCTGAGAGCTAAAATCTCTTGGGGTGCCCAAACTTTTGCATGGTGCTCCTTTTCCTTTTAAGTCTCTTAGCAGCCAACGATTGGCACTTTTAACTGAAAGACCGTTATTCCTTTCGAAGAGCTGCCATATTGAGCCTTGCATTTTCTTATTTTGATTTTTCTACAATTGGTCCATCTCCTCCTCCTTATACATATATATATTTATACACTGGTGGCCAAAAGTTTGGAATAATGTACAGATTTTGCTGTTTCGGATGAAAATTGGTGCTTTAATTCACCAAAGTGGCATTCAAAGTATAGTCAGAACATTACTGATGTAAAAAAACAGCACCATCTTCCTAGAGCTGGCTGCCCAGCCAAACTGAGCAATTGGGGAGAAGGGCCTTGGTATGAGAGGTGACCAAGAACCCGATGGTCACTCTGGTTGTGCTCCAGAGATCATGTGTGAAGATTGGAGAAACTTGCAGATGGACAGCCATCACTGCAACACTCCACTTATCTAGGCTTTATGGCAGAGTGGCCAGACGGAAGCCTCTCCTCAATGCAAAACACATAAAAAAAGCACCTTAAGGACTCTTAGACTATGAGAAACAAGATTCTCTGGTCTGATGAAACGAAAATTGAACTATTTGGCCTCAATTCCAAGCGTCATGCCTGGAGGAAACCAGGCACCGCTCATCACCTGCGCAATCCATCCCAACAGTGAAGCATGATGGTGGTAGCATCATGCTGTAGGGGTGTTATTCAGCGGCAGGGACTGGGGGATTGGTCAGGGTTGAAGGAAAACTGAATGCAGCAAAATACAGAGATATCCTTAATGAAAACCTGGTCCAGAGCGCTCAGGATCTCAGACTGGGCCGTAAGTTCTCCTTTCAACAGGACAATGACCCTAAGCACACAGCCAAGACAACACAAGAGTGGCTTAGGGACAACTCTGTGGATGTCCTTGAGTGGCCCAGCCAGAGCCTGGACTTTAACCCAATTGAACATTTCTGGAGAGACCTGAAAATGGCTGTCCACCAATGGTCCCCATCCAACCTGACAGAGCTTGAGAGGATCTGCAGAGAAGAATGGCCCCAAATCCATGTGTGCAAAGCTTGTTGCATCATACCCCAAAAGACTTGAGGCTGTCATTGCTGCCAAAGGTGCTTTAAGTACAGAGTTAAGGGTCTGAATACTTATGTCAATGTGATATTTCAGTTTTTTCTTTTTAATAAATTTGCAAAGTTATCAAAATCTGTTTTTTGCTTTGTCATTATGGGGTATGGAGTGTAGATAGATGTGAAAAAAATAAATAATGTAAAGCATTTTAGCATAAGGCTGCAACATAACAAAATGTGAAAAAAGTGAAAGGGTCTGAATACTTTCTGAATGCACTGTATATGGGATACAGTACATTAATACAGTGGTTTCTGTGGTACTCCTTGTCAAAGATGCTGCTGAAACTGGACTCACGGTCTCCATTTATGGATGTAATGAAAACTTGTGCTGAAGAGACTTAATAATGCTAACACTTTAGCAGCTAATAGCTTGCTAATGATGTGATAATGAGCATTTATACTCAAGTTCTTCCTCTAGATCAGGAAGCACTTTGCATAAGTTTTTTTTTAACCTTTTGTGCCGGATAAACTCAAATTTATTTGATTATGGCAAATGCTTCCAGGGGATAGAGTTCTTCTTTTGTTAACCTTACATCATAACCCTACCCACATCAAGTTCTTTTGGGATCATTGAATTCTTTGTACCGCCCAAGCTTTCCAAACCCTCAAATAAATAAGACTTTAATTGCTTATTGCACATTACGAGATGCCTGCTGATGTTATTAATTTCTGACTATAACATACCATTTTCTGCGGCTCTTTCCAACCCTAGTTTGTGCTCTCCATGGCTCCTTACGATCTTTGTGGGTCTTGTCTTAGTGGCTCTGCTCAACTTGAGTGGGCTGACGGAAGGGCAAAAAGTTCTTTAAAAAAACAGGCTTTTCGCCACAGGGGCCCCTCCCTGCCTTCCTCACCACAGGCCTCTTTCTTGCATTGGAACACTGTGTGCTATGCGTGATTCACTGTTTTATTTTTGTGGGACCCCTTGTGCCATAAATTAGGGCGTCTTTCTCAGTGCCCTTACAGAAAGCAGCTACTAAGTGATGGATATGAGCTTTTTGCTGAGGCTCGCTTTGGTCATGCTCTGCAAGACATCAGCACCAGATTATCTCTTTACCATCAGGGCATCAGACATCCTTCATATATCTCCCTTACCGGACGGATCTCTTGTCTTCCCATTTTAAGGTGTGCTGTCTTTTTGGTTCCCACAGTTTATTTCACTTGTATTTCTTTTCTCATTACTGCTTTTTTTTTTTTTTTTTTTTTTTTTAACTCATTTTGTCCTCATGTGAGCCAGATTTCATTCATCTTGTATCAAAAACCTCAACTACCCACTTTTTACTTATATAGTAGGGTTGCAACTGTTTAGAAATGTTCTTAATCAACAATCGTTAATGTTATTGAATGAAAATCGATTAATCATTAATGATATAATAATTTTCTTCAATCAAAGATTTATGCAAAGTTATTTTTTTTTTAACTGACCAACCATTCCAATGTAAACTTAAAAAAGGTCAACATTCCATCCAGAAAAATTAATTACTGTAGAAGGAAGCTTGAAAACATGAAACAACCACTGACGTATGTTCATGTAGCCTACAGTTTAAATATAATTTAAATAAATACACTTAATAAATGTGAGTATTGGTATTTTCCTCTTAATATATTTTCTGTTCAGCGTATTTATAATACATTTAGACTTTTTGGTATGAATTTATGAATTGTTTAATTTACTGTTAAGCATAGTTCACCCAAAAGTGAAAAGTCTCTCATCTTTTACTCACTCTCATGCCATCCTAGAAGTGTATGACTTACTTTCTTCTGCTGAACACAAACAAAGATTTTTAGAAGAATATCTCAGCTCTGTAGATTCTCACAATGCAAGTGAATGGTGGCCAGACTTTTGTAGCTCTAAAAATCACAAAGGAAACATAAAAGTAATCCATATGAGTTTAGTGGTTAAATCTATATCTTCAGAAGCAATATGTTATGTGTGGGTGAGAAGCATCAAAATTTAAGCCCTTTTTTACTCTAAATCTCCACTTTCATTTCCACAGTCGTCGTAATTTATTTTTATTTTATTTATTTTTTGACGAATCGCATTCTTCATGCAAATAGCCACCTACTGCGCAGGAAGGACAGAATGACTTAAATATTGATCTGTTTCTCACCCACACCTATCATATCGCTTATGAAGACATGGATTTAACCACTGGAGTCATATGGATTACTTTTATGCTGCATTTATGTGCCACATGTGGTGCCTGTCTAGTTTCACTTCACATCTGAAAGTGAATGTGGTGATGAAGAGTAAAAAATGACTTGTTCTGTTTCTTGCGTCTCTGTTTGAAGTTTGATTAACTTCCATGAATCAGTTCAAACTGTCTGTTTCAGTGAATCGATTTAAAACTTAATTTAATAAATCATTTGAATCATCACTAAAAATTGTTCATGAAAGACTGTATGACTGGCATGTTTTTATTTTGTTTTTATAAATGTATATGTAATAAATATGGAGGTAAATATTTCTGTCTTTCTGTGTATTGTTATATTGGTACATCATGCAATTAATTTGGTGCATAAATGAAAATAATTCACTCTCATTCTTGTGTGAGCTCGGATGTATGAGTTTGATATATAGTGACCTTGAAGTTGTGACATACTGAAGCTACTTAACACTGCATAACTTTAACTGTCCTATTATTTTGTTTTTGCTGCATTTCTGCTCTAGGACACATTATTTCAGGAGATGCATCTGCCAGTCGCTCTTGCCATCACAGAGTGAACACACCTTCTGATTTATGAAGGGTATGATATTGAATCAATATAATGAATATGACAAGATCAGACTGCAGCGGTGGTGCGAGCTACACACAGAGGCAGAGACACAGAGGTGTTTGAACGCACAAGCATGCACATACCTCTTCTATTTGAGCTGACGGAGACCACCATGGAGGAGCAGATCTGCGTTAGCTCTTTTTCTGTCTCCATCTCCTCAGGGCAGGAGAAACGTCCTGCTGCTCAGCGGAAATATGATTGACAGATCGGCAGAGGCTTGTGATGTGGTATAGATGATTTCTCTGGTGTAATTAAGAGGCAGGGACCATGGAGAATGGAGAGAGAGAGAGAGAGAGAGAGAGAGAGCAAGAGAGGGAGGGAGGGAGAGAGACATGCACCGCTTCATGTGATACGTCTCTAGCTTGAAGGAGGAAGTGGGAGCCGGTAAACATCCAACGTAAGACTTTTATTTCTCCACTTTTCAGTGTCACACGAGGGTTTGCTTTCAGCATAGCAAAAAACACACAGAGCACTCTGCTGCATGCATCTCTCTCTCTCTCTCTCTCCTCTGGTGGTTTGGATTGCCCTTTTATCCCTCTCCAGCTCTCATTGCAGCTGTTAGAGGTGATTTCCCACAGGTGTCAGTCCTTACCGTTCTTCATCTCCTGGCCTTGCTTTCCACAGACGTTGCTCAGCCACACCCCCATCACCACATACCCCCATTGTCCGAATCAGACGAACATTCCCGTGAATGCCCGGCCAATAGAAATGGGCCATTAGATGGTACAGTGTCTTTTCCTGCCCTAAGTGACCCGCCATCGGATTATAATGAGCCGTCTGGAATAACATTTCCCGATGGCTCCGCGGTATTAACAGTTGGTTTGTATCCTCTGTCTGAGAATCCTGCGTCACTTGATACAACCGATCCTTGATAATTGAAAAATATGGATATGCGAGTGCAATGTCTGGCTGGAGGCCTTGACCATCAATCACTCTCACTTGATCAAAGGCATGCCTAAGGGTCTTATCTCTTATCTGCGCCAGAGGAAAATCCTATGCAGGGAATCCTCTAAGGGCTGGGGAAGCTGAGACTTCCCCCTCACTTATATCCTCCTGACGTGGAGCTGACGTAGATGGCCCTGGCTCCTCCTCCCCAGCCAGTGAGTCACACACCACACACTGATACACTTTGTTGCAGGACCCATCCACACACATTCCCCTTAATAAGCTAGGAAATGCCGGCCAATTCCTTCCCAAGATTAGTGGATGGGTGAGGCAGGAATTAACCGCAGCCTCGACACTGTTTTTGTTCCTGAAATTGAATAGTGACCTTCACTACAGGGTAACTTTAGATATCCCCGTGCAGACACCTTACCTTCACCCGCCGGCTTGTATCGGATTGAACCAGGCTTTGGTGAATGGAGGTTTGTTTACAACCTGAATCCACCAAGGCTTGATATGCACCCCCCTTAATACTCACAGGTATCCAGTACGCTCCTGCTCGATCGGGGGTGGCCTGTGGCACATCGGGGACCCAGACCAATGTCTCATCTTCATCGTGGGGCATCAGTCCTGGAAATGCCCAGGCCCCCGAATATGCCGGCAAATGGTCATCTGCCAGCTGGATTGCTTCCGTCAGTGATGCCGGGTGATGGAACTGGACCCACTCTGCCATCCCTTTCGGTAGCCTGCTGACGAACTGTTACAGTATCACAAGATCGATAACAGCTCTGGCGTCACGATCCTCTGCCAGCACCCACCTTTGACAGGCATCACGGAGCTGTTGGGCAAAGGCAAACGGGCGACTGCATTCGCTGAACGGCAGGGTGCGGAAGCGTTGCCGGTGTTGCTCCGGATTGCAGCCAAACCACTGCAGGATGGCCCGCTTTAGGTCTGCGCACCACAGGATACTCGCGACCGGCAATTGTTGGGCTGCAAGCTGTGCTTCGCCGGACAGCGAGGGTAGCAATTGGGTTGCCCACTGGGTGTTGGGCCAGCCCCACGCTTCAGCCGCCCGCTCAAAGAGCTCAATGAAGGCTTCGGATTCATCTAGCGGCTAAATTTACACGAGCGTGATGTGCGGCGTGGCCATGGCTGTGGCTGGTGTCGCTGCTGGAGTTCTCACCTGGGTCATCAGGCTCCGTAATACCTGTCGGTCCTCTGCCTGGGCTTTGAGCAGGATCTGGAAATGCTGTTCAGGGCTCGACAATAAGGACTGCCCGATGGCCCGGGGCCAGTGTGAGAGAGATTTGGGCCAGTTGCTAGAACTGTCACTTGCCTGACCAGGCCAGTGCTGCATTTATAACATTAGTGCAAGCAAACAACAAGCGAGAGAGCACAAAAATGACACTGAGCAAACAAAGTATTGTAACCGACGAACAAGTGCAATTCTGTTTAGCTCGCAAAGATGCATGAGAGCATAATGTACTGGACGCACCAAGGCACAGTTGCGTGCATGCATAAGAGCGTGCAGACACCGAGCGCACTCTCCTAGCACTGCCCTTGCTCTTTTCCAAGTGCCTTAGCAGCAGGTATTACCAATGTAAAGAAAGGAAAAAACACTTTTGCACATCTTGCTCAACATTTTAAGTAGGTCTGTCCCCGCACATTCCGTGTTCATAGTGTGCGAAATCCCCACATTTTTTGTTTTTACATGTTAGTGAAAAGTAGTAATCCACACATTGGAACACAAGAAATCAACAGTTTCTTTCTATAGGACTGAAAATCCATGTCTCTCCATGCATATGTCTCATTATCATCTCTCCGTGCAGCGTAGACTGTTTAACATGCATGCGCTCTCGTAAAGGGACAGAGCGCTAGTTTTATTCCCACTGTAAAAAAAGCACATTTTCTCCCATTCATTTGCCTTTAGAGATGAATGAGTCATAATAAACTTTGTTAAACCCTAATTATACACGTACCTGGAAATCACGAGCTGCTCAGTATCCATAATGTAAGTATACATTTAATTAGTTGATGTTTCAAAACGTAAACATTAATTCGACATGATAATGGCATTTGATATGAAAAGAAGCAAAACCGCTATTAGGCTATTATTATCAGAGCTGTTCAGCTGCAGGTTGAAGATGAATATTTAAAACAGTCTACTTCATCCTCATAAAACACCTGCTACATGTCTAATTTCTGGACCGTACAGGTATTTTTGTTTTTGTGCTTTGTATATCAGTCAGTTTTGGTCTTGTTTGGGTTGTCTGTTTTTATGTTTATATCCACATTCTTAATTCATAGATTAGGCATATCTACCTACTGTATATTACACAGTCACAACCAATTTAGTAGCAAGTCTCCTCTCTCAGGGATTCATATGTTTATTACATTCAGCCAATAATCAAATCTTTAACTCAGTGACTAAATCTTTGATCCTGTGTGCGAAAACACTACACATGGCCAAAAGTTGCATGACAGCATGACTAAACGGGTGACCCGAAAACACATAATCTCCTCCGTTGCTGGGGCCAGTGAAAATTTTGCCGGGGCCAGTAAAAATCTGAAGCATGGCCCAACTGGGCCAGTTCAAAAAATCCTTAGTGTTGACCCCTGCTGTTCCTGCTCCGCATGTAGGTCCAGGAGGGCTTGTAGCTGCGTCTGGTGGATGCCGGCAAGTGTCATGATGACTTCAGTTAATGGCGAGGACTCCATGACAGTGTTTTCTTCCTCCTAATCCTGGGTTTTGGCATCACAGTGATATGTCTCTAGCTTTCTTTGTTAAGGAGGAAGCAGGAGCCGGGTAAACATCCAACGTAAGACTTTTAGTTGTCCACTTTTCAGTGACACACAAGGGTTTGCTTTTCAGCATAAAAACACACAGAACACTCTGCTGTGTGCGTCTCTCTCTCTCTCTCTCTCTCTCTCTCTCTCTCTCTCTCCCCCCCCTCTGGTGGTTTGGATTGCCCTTTTATCCCTCTCCAGCTCTCACTGCATCAGAAACAGCTGTTAGAGGTGATTTCCCACAGGTGTCAATCCTTACCGTTCTTCCTCTCCTTGCCTCACTCTCTACAGACATCACTCGGGCACGCCCCCATCACCACACTCTGTCTTCCCAAGGGGCCAGAGCAAGCACTGAGGCGGTCGGCTTGTCGAAGGGGTTACAACAGCTTAGTTTAGCTTGCCTAGCAGAGAGAAAGGCTTTTTAGGACATGATACTATTAAGTGTTTGGGACACACTGACACTTGTCTTTTATTGAGGGGCTTGTATGGTCCGTGTCAAGCTTAAAGGGAAAGTTCACCCAAAAATGAAAATTCTCTCATCATTTAATCACCCTCATGCCATCCCAGATGTGTATGACTTTCTTTTTTCTGCATAACACAAATGAAGATTTTTAGAAGAATGATTCAGCTCTGTTGGTCCTTACAATGCAAGTGAATGGTGACCAGAACTTTAAAGCTCCAAAAATCACATAAAGGTAATCCATACTACTCCAGTGGTTAAATCTATATCTTCAGATGTGATATGATAGGTGTGGGTGAGAAACAGATCAATATTAAGTCCTTTTTTTTTAATACCTTAAATCTCCTCTTTCACTTTCAAAATGTGAATGTAAAAGTCAAAGTGAAAGTGGAGATTTATAGTGAAAAAGGACTTAAATATTGATCTGTTACTTACCCACACTTATTGCTTCTGAAGGCATAGATTTAACCACTGGAGTTTTATGGATTACTTTGGTCACCATTCACTTGCATTGTAAGGACCTACAGAGCCGTGATATTCTTCTAAAAATCTTTGTTTGTGTTCTGCAGAAGAAAGAAAGTCAAACACATCTGGGATGGCATGAGGGTGAGTAAATGATGTGAGAAGTTTTATTTTTGGGAACTATCCTTTTAAGTCCTTAGCTAAACAGCCAGGAATGTCTCCTTTTTGATTTAGATTCAGTGTATGCTTAAAAGGGAATGTTTCCCCTTTGGAACACAAAAGGAGATGCCGAATGACAACATCAGTCTCCCTTCACGTTCATTGCAGAATTTTTATTTTAGGGTGAACTATCCATTTAACTTGTGATTTATAGAAACCAGTTGCAAGTTGATTAATTTTTTGTTTGTTTATTTGTTTATATGTGTGTATTTATAATTGCCTTCAAATCATATGGATTTGTGAGAAGACATTTAAGATTTAATAAGCACCAAACAAAAAAAATTGCTTGCACTAGATGGCGCCATAACTCTTTAGCTAAGGAGTGATTTTATTTCATGCATGCATGCTTCTCTGCAATGGACATTAAAGTGTCTTTAAGGTGAAGTGTGTCATTTCTGAGCACTACTGTGTTTACACTATTCAAGGAAATCAACCTATCAGTTTGTTTCTTGTCTTTGCATATTAAATTGGGATACATAGAATTATTTTATCCCTCGATATCACTGTGTGGAGGGGTGTATCATACAAGTACGACTTCAGCTTTGACATGTTTGCTATTACTGTGGCTAAAGATGATTGAATGATGTTATCAATATTTGAAGGTCAGTCAACACTAGACATCTGCTGTGAAACTAGTGTCAGGTAATAAGTTAAGGTAGAAAGAGATGAGTAGAAACCAAGGTCCTTGAGCTAAAGTGATCTTCAGTGTCCTTTCCTGATGAAGTCTGAACTAAGGTTTTATCAGCTGAAGACCATAGGGCATAATGCAAAAAGAATAAAACCTGCCTGTTCAGTCTCGAGAGTTAACACAATGGCTTGTGACATCCTTACGGGAATGTATTGTCACAGGAACATGGAGTATATGGGCCTAATATATAACTTATGAAAAGATCTTCATTATTAAACAGCTCATATCTCTCAGAATAGTGTCCATACCAATTACAGAAACTGTGCTTTCATGGTGTTTTTTTATGGTGGCCTCCTCCTCAAAGCCATAGCCTAAATCATTTTAGCATTGTTTAATTGCATGATTTTTTTTTTAATGTTGTTATTGTCAAGGGTGAGTAAATGATGTTGGAATTTTCATTCTTGGGTGAGCCATTCCTATAAAGTGTGTTGAGATCATTAAGGTGCTGGCTTCAGGGATTTTTGGTGAGAAGGAAGATCTTAACACAGTTTTTTTCTGGACTGTGGTACCCAGTTGCAGAGACCTGACAAGCTGTCACTGGCCAAATTCTAACAAGTCTGTGAGAATTGTCTCAGAAGGAGAAAGAAGGAATCAAGAAAAGGACCAAGAGAGGGAGACAGTGCAGGTGCATCAGCAGCGCAAGGGTGAGATAGTGCTCCTAATTAGCACTCCAGTTGCTGGGATGTGGAATCAAAAGACACTACCTCAGGTTTCATTCGGTGAAGAAAACACAACGTCTTGATCACAGGTGGCACGAGACACCTGTAATCCTGCCCTCATTAAGAAAACAAAAACATCTATGGAATAGGAGAACAATAGGAGTGCCATGGTGGCAATTTTATACATCTTAATCCATTACTTTTTAGCAGAGTTTTAAAGGTAAAGTGAAGTGTGTAATTTCTGCATTTTAAGCCTGGATAGGAGAATAGTTTTTGTAACAAAAAAATTAAAGAGTATTTGAAGATAATATAGTTAAATTGAAATATTTGCTTAAATGTATAGTTCATCCAAAAATAAAAATTCTCTCATCATTAACTCACCCTCATGTGATCCCAAGTGTGTACAACTTTCTTTCTTCTCCAGAACACAAACGGAAGATTTTTAGAAGAATATTTCAGCTCTGTGGGTCCTTACAATGCAAGCGAATGGTGACTAGAACTTTAAAGCTCCAAAAATCACAAAGGCAGCATAAAAGTAATCCATTCGACTCCAGTGGTTAAACCTATGTCTTCTGAAGCAATATGATAGGTATGGGTGAGAAACACATCAATATTTAAGTCCTTTTTTTTTTATTATAAATCTTCTCTTTCAGTTGAGAAAATTTATAGTAAAAAAGATCAATTTAAATATTGATCTGTTTCTCACCCATAGCTATCATATTGCTTCAGAAGACATAGATTTAACCACTGGAGTCGAATGGATTACTTTTATGCTGCCTTTGTGATTTTTGGAGCTTTAAAAGTCTGGTCACCATTTACTTGCATTGTATGGAACAACAGAGCTGAAATATTCTTCTTAAAACCTTTGTAGAAAGTCATACACATCTGGGATGGCATGAGGTTGAGTAAATGATGAGAGAATTTTCATTTTTGGATAAACTATCCCTTTAATATTAATTTGTTTGACAATTATATTATCCTAATTGCATTTGCTCACTATCATTAATTACAAATGATCATAATAATTTGGTACTGTTTAATCTAACCTGTCTGTGATCAGTTGGAATTTCTTTTTTGGTACTACTTTCCCGTTAGCATATTGAAATCAAGGCACCAAGGTTTCTTGTGCAAATTTGCCATTTCCTCCTTGTTTATATGTTTGTAAACCACAGCAACTGAAGTGTCAACAGAAAAATTCAAAAATTTATTGTGAGGTTAATGGGAAAAAGAGACCGTAGTGCCATGGTGGCCAAGTTCATTTTCCACATCTTAAACCATTTTATTAATTAAATTTTTAAATGCGAAGTGTGTAATTTCTGCATAATAAGCTGGGATAGAAGAATAGTTTCACATAAAAAATGATTTATAATAAGTAATATTTAAAATAGTAAAAAATAATGCAAATTAAAATTAACATTTACTTAATATTAATTTGTTTGGAATTTTTGTCATTTGTTATCACTGAACATTTATTACTAATTATCATTAATTTTCAGTTTTAATTAAAAGTTCAGACCTAGGGGGCCTGGGTAGCTCAGCATGTGAAGACACTGACTACCACACCTGGAGTCGCAAGTTCAAATCCAGGGCGTGCTGAGTGACTCCAGTCAAGCTTCCTAAGCGACCAATTGGCCCGGTTGCTAGGGCGGGTAGAGTCACGTCGGGTTAACCTCCTCGTGGTCGCTATAATGTGGTTCTCGCTCTCAGTGGGATGCGTGTTGAGTTGTGCGTGGATACCGTGGAGAATAGTGTGAAGCCTCCACGCGTGCTAGGTGTCTGCGGTAATGCGCTCAAGCCACGTGATAAGATGCGCGGAATGACGTCTCGGACGTGGAGGCAACTGAGATTCGTCCTCCACCACCCAGATTGAGGCGAGTCAGTACGCCACCACGAGGACCTAGAGCACATTGGGAATTGAACATTCCATATTGGGGAGAAAGGGGGAGAAAAAAAAAAAGTTCAAACCTACAAATTTTGACATAATTAGGTGCTTGCGACCTGCCTTTTCATCAATATCTAAAATTAAAGCTCTTCTTTGTACAGTATATGTGTCTATCCCAGATAGTGTATGTGAGTGCGTAAACACTCCTGCTCACAGACCTGAGCCCTTTCCATAAACAGTGGTAGAGATGTCACGGGCAGGGACAGATTGAGCTGATTAGCTAAACGCAGGCCTGGTTTTAATATACTGAATAAACCCCTGTCCTCTGAATTCCTCTTCATGGCACTGGAGTATTGAGACGAATACTCAATGCTCTGTGAGCTGTCAGTTGACACATGCTGGGTTGGGTCACTTTCTTCATTCACATTTGTTGAGTCATTACTTATTTATTAGGCCTAAATTTAGATTGAGACTGTATTACAATTACTTTTAGATTACCACAGTTATAGAATGGTTGCTGTGTTGTTGGTGGTTGCTAGGTGGTTGCTTATTGGCCCAAGTTAAAATAGCCCACCCTCAAGTCTCTATGATATTCTGGTTCCTAAATACTGCATGGCTCGGACCACTCCTTCAATACTAGTCTATTGAATTTCTTCGTCCATTTTATGATCCGGCAGTTGAAAATTGCAAGTCCTTTCACTTGGAAAGAGAATGACATGCCTCTCCTCAAAAAGCTGCATGATTTGAGGTATCATTCCTGTCCTTAGCACAAACTGTACTGGACGAGCGACACACCATATTTTAATGTTTAGGATTAGGGTTTGTTAAAATTTGTTATCCCAAGTATGAGCAGTCGTAATAGTAATGCTTGCTTTAGCAAGCACTACTAATTACATGTACACAAATGTAACCAAAAATACATTCTGCCTTGCTGCTTTGACCTTGAGGTGACAGAGGTAGGCAATGATGTTATGCAGTTTAATCTTCCTAGTCTGTGATCAGTTGGAATTTCTTTTTTTGGTGCTACATATACATTATCATTTTGAAATCAAGGCGCCAAGGCTTCTTGTGCACATTTTCGGCCTCTGTTTTTACCACACTATTTGAAGTGTCCAGAGAAGAAGTCAGAAAGTTAATGCGAGGTCAAAGAATCGTACAAATCTTCCATGCGAAAATCTGGTGGGTTTGGCCTTGTTTTTATATTTTTTTACGGTGGTGTTTTTTTCCCTATGAAAATCCATTTAATTACAGGATGCCATCAGCAAGACTCTCATTATCTTGTTTTTTTTGTGTTGTTGTTTCAAATGTTTTAGGGGCTTTGGGTTTGTGCTTTTTGTCTTTTTCCTTTTTACTTCTTTTCAGTTTTTTTTTAATCCTCATGCAACTAATTTGTCCTTGCGAAATCTGGCTTGTGGTTAAAAACTGTGCCATGTACTGGAATGTGTCCGTTTCCCGCTGCTTTTGATGTCCGTTTTGTATCCACTCTAAAAGAGACACTGTTTTTGTCTCCTCCAACTCTTAAAACAGACATTTCCTCTCAGAGTCAAACTAGAAATGTGTTTCTCCCAGAGGATCAACCATTTGATTAGTTTAATTTTTTATTTGTGTGTGTGTGTGTGTGAGTTACTGTTGCCTTGAAGAATTCCATCCCGCGGCTAGACTGCATATCCCACTTCTTCTCTTATTTAATGTATCTTATGAGAGCTAAGAGTCTCTGTTTTTTTTAATAAAATGAAGATCCTTGTTATGTTCGCCCTTGACTTGTTTCCTCTCAAAATAGTCCTGCTATCTTCCTTTGCAATTGGGATAAAATTAAAGGGCCTTTGAATTGTCAGAGAGAGGTAATTTCGGGACATTGGGATTGTAGCTTGGCACACGAGAGTGGACATTTTCCAGCTAAGCTGAGGAGTAAATATGTCTGCGTACATACACTTGTTACAGTCTGTTGTAAGAAATGTGGCCATGTTTGGGTAGAACTTCTTGTACTCTACAATAGATCATACTGTACACTAGGGTTGCACCTATACCATTTTAATTATTTTTTTTTAAGATCGAGTATGAGTACTCACCACTCATACTTACCAAGGTATATTTAAGTTATTTCCATTTTTTTTTTTTTTTTTTTTTTTACAAATGACAGAAACTCTTTCTCTGTTAAATGTACTAGTGACCTCAAGTGGTTACATCACAACAATATAAATGTAGAAAATGTTATCATTAGTTTTCATCATTTTTGTTACATTATAGATTTTTAAAAACGAACAGATTACAAATTTGATCAACAACTGACTGTAAATGATGTAGAAAGAGACATTATTCAATGACGAAATTGATTGCTTCGCTTGGATCTCGTCTTTGGACACACATTACAAGGAATGAGTCAAACCGAACTTGCTCTCAATACACAGTGAAACTTCAGTGCTGAATATCTTTCCAACTATACTACTCGATCACTGGCGAGTGAAATCTGAAAATTTACTATTCATTGGCTAATCAAACATTTGTAGTTGCACAGTGTGAAATTTGGTCGCATATGTGAGTGATTTACTTGTATTGTAGAGGGTTGCGCATAGAGTAAAACATCAATATTGGATCATTCAAATGAAGATTGTGATTAATCGGAAAATACATATTTTTATACAGCCCTAAATGCAAGTACGTGTTACATTCTCAGCGTTCTTGGAAGCGGTGCTAAAATGGTCAATATCTTAAACTGTCTTCTTCTACGGTCAGCATGGTGAAGCAACAGTTTCAAAAGAATTTTATTGATCAAGTTAGGACTCCTCATCTCCACTCCACAATAATAGCAAATTCGGTTTAATGCCTTTGGCCAAAGTTCTGCTGTTGCATACTTGCTTAGAGTGTATTTCTGGCCTTACACATACACATATACATTTACTCAGTGATACTACATACTTCTCATACCCGATTATCACAGCGTTTGAATGAGCCCAATCTCCTTTCATAGCACCACTTTGCACCTGCCCCTGCTAATTTACAGTTTTGTCTCAGCCTGTTGCCATTATCGGCGATTCCTCCCTTCCTCCTCATCCTCCCTTCCTCCTCATCCTCTCACACACCCCATCACACTCCTAATCTAATATTTAATATCAATTCACTAAGCTAGCAATGTTATGTGTTAGCAATCCAAACTACTTTAATAACCAATGTTTGTAAAAAGCTATGACTAAGAAGCCACTTCATTTAAATGTTAAAACCCCCATCAGGGTTGACTGGGTCTCTCAATTAATATTGTAATTGTAACATTTTTTTATTTATCAGTAGGTTGTTAGGATTTTTTACAAACAAGCTAATCGTCTGCTAAAACAGAAGCATAGGCACAATGGGAACAGTGATATTAAATTTGTGCATTCAAATAAGATCACCTTGGTCTTTCTGTGGTTGTTTTTTTTTTAAACAACTTTATCCTAAAACCACCCAAATATTATATTAAAACATCCAGATGCCAGGCACTACATTTTGAACATTAATTTTAAATGAATAGTTTACCAAAAATAAAATTCTGTTATTATTTAATAACAGTTGGGTCCTTCCAAACCCACAGGACTTTATTTCGTCTGTGGAACACAAAAGGAGAAGTTTAGAATAATGTTGATGTTACTCTTTTTCCATACAATGAAAGAATACAGGGGCCAAGTTCCAAAAAGGGCATAAAACACCATAAAAGTACTTGTCAAATATATTCTATACCTTATTTCAAAAATTTCAAATTATACTTCTTCAAAATACATGATCTGAAAACAAGTTTAGACATAGATACTAGTTAAGAATAGGATTTCTGCACAACAATAATCAGGTTCAAATATCACATGTAGGTTCTGCTTTAATTTCTAAATGGTTTATTATTTCTGTATTTTAATGTTCTGAAAATGTATGCTAAAAGTTTTTTTTATAATGATTTTCATATTAAAAGCAATTGCATATTGGCCAGAATATTAGCTTCAATTAAAAAAATATTGACATTCACCACTAAAAGCCCATATTGGTTGAAAATCGGTCCCTAGACTCCTGATCAGGCAGCCTGAATAGATAATTACCCATAACAGCTCTCTTACTGATCACTATTGAAATGTTGAGGACATGATTTCATTTGTAAAATGTTTTCTCCTTTGGGCACTTTGCATTTCTTTCTTGATTGCTGTGACTGTGACCTATTCTTCAGGTAAAGTGCTGCTCTGAGCTCCACATAATGAGAGGGACCATAATCATAAAGCAAAATGCACTTTTCAGGTCTGCAATTTAGAAATTGCGACATCAGGCCTCCTCTTCCATTCTGATTCCTTGTTTTTCTCTTTTCTCTTGTAGTTCAATATCAGATGGAGATGATGAGGAGTCTGCGCCATGTAAACATTGATCACCTTCATGTGGGTTGGTACCAGTCAACT